>NW_024884711.1:42463751-42530683 GCF_019232065.1 Centrocercus urophasianus
AAAAAAAAAAAAAAAAAAAAAAGAAAAAAGAAAAAAGAAAAAAGAAAGAGAAAAAAGAAAAAAGAAAAAGGAGGGAGAATAAGCTTTAAAAAGGCAAAACAAAGAAAAGCAACTGAAAATGTCAAAGACAAAGCAACTCTTCTGCCAGTTCCCTCTGTCTACAGAAGGAAGCACAAGAAATCCTCAAATTCCACTGGATCATCTAACTCTTCTAAATCTGTAACATCTTCCCATCTCTTCTGACTGAGAATTTAGTATATACCTATAGCACTTCTTTATACAACCTCAACCCCAGAAGTTTTGTTTTTTTGTCTGTCAAGATAATATTCCCACTGATGCGTGCAGAACTGTTTTTGCAAAATTCATGGGCTGATGGTCTTTATCTGCAAGCCACCTTTATTCACAGGTGCAAAGAGTATTCACTGTAGCAGTACAGAGCTAGAGAGAAAACATTCAGATTCATTCCTCTTATTGCAGGATTCAGCTAAACCAGGATATGTGAAGAGTCCAGGCTGAACTCTGATGAGTTGAATGGAGAGGAACCTGATGAGGTTCAACAGGGGCAAGTGTAGAGTCCTACACCTGGGGAGGAATAACCATATGCATCAGTACAGGTTTAGAGCTTGACTTGCTGAAAAGGAGCACTGTGGAGGAAGGTCCTGAGTCTCCTGGTGGACAACACGTTGGCCACGAGCCAGCTCTTTGCCCCTGTGGTCAAGAAGGTCCATGGGATCCTGGGGTGCATTACAGAGAGCGTGACCAGCAGGGCAAGAGGTAATGCTGTGGTGAGGTCACATCTGGAGTACTGTGTCCATTTATGGGCTCCTCAATTCAAGAAAGACAGGGAACTGGAGTGCTGGAGGGAGTCCAGTGTAGGGCCACAAAGATGATGAAGGCATGGAGCATTTCCCTGATGATGAAAGGCTGAGAGACCTGGGGCTGTTCCATCTGGAGAAAAGAACGCTTATAAATTTCTAATGGGCAGGAGTCAAATGGATGGGGCTCTTTTCAGTGGTGCCCAGTGACAGGACGAGGGACAATGGGCACATTTGATGAGCTTGCAATTTTGAATGAAGTATATTTTCTAGAAAAGAAAGTTTCCATGCAGATGAGTTCTTCAAAATTACCAAAGTTACTTAGGGAAGTTCATGAGCTTTTGTTCTTTGTTAAGAACAGATCCACGAGCAAGTTTTATTACTTGTGTTAGAAGTGAGATAGCTAATCCTCACACGAGGAACTAGAAATTTTTGCAGTCTGAGGTACAAAGCAGTTCCAGGAACTGGACAAGCACAGCAGTATAAAAGCTGTTAGCATCATATAGGGAGTATACACAGGCACAATAGGTCATGGTACCTAAATGTCTATGCAAATAAAGCAAAAATAACAAGGGTCTCTATAGTTATGCAGGGAGTCTCCATGGAGTCCGGATGAGAAATCACAATAGAGTTAAATACAGGCATCTCTGTCAAGACAAGATTATTTGTGTTGCTCCTTGATTGACTGCAAATGTTTCTCCTTTGGATTAGCTAAATTCTATAGGGACAAATATGCTATTCAGTAATTTACATGTAAATGAGGATGCATAACACTGCAGAATTATTTTATTCTGAGCATCCACTGTTCTGAGCTATGTCAAAATCACTACGCAAAGATGGGCTTGTATGTGGCAGCATTTTAAAGATCACATTTGGGAACTGGGACAGCTTTAATTTTCCTTGTACAGTAAAAATCTTTTCAAGCATAAAAGAGGTGGACAGGGCACACCATGAACAGTGGACCCAAAAAGGCACAAAAATACATATATTTAATGAAATTGGTGGTGATCATAATAGCACACAGCCTTAAGAATAAAGGCATTTAATTTCGTGAATACTTGATTCTTTAAAGAGATGCACAGTAACTTGGAGAAGCTTGCAATATTTGTGTTAAATCTGAACAATTTACCACAGGTGTGGTCTTATTTTGGGATGTGCTAAAGTAAAGTTTCAAGCGAACAGAAACTGAAGCCATGATGACAGCAGCCCCAGTGGACAGCCAGAGAGCTTCCAGCCGTATGACTTCTTGGTGGCAGTGCTTGGATGACTTATTGTGTTGACCTTTTTCTGAACAAAAACTGCTAACACTGCCTTTTCCACAGTCCTGGGGCAAAGGCAAGGAGGGGGAAAAAAAAAAAAAAAGATAAGAAATTCTACCTTGGGGGGGATTTAAGGTCAACAAATTACTGAAACCCATGTGGTAAGCAAAACAGCTTTCCGCTTAGAAATAAGAAGAGCCAAGGTCTCTTCTTTTTGTGTTAAAAAACAAAAATTCAGTCTGAAGATAAGCTCCTAAATCCTCAGTTTGGCACCTCAACAAACTGCCTTGCCTTTACTCAGGGCTCACTTACCCAGCAGTTTTCCCTCCTAAAAATCAATTCCTGGATTTTTATTTTACTGAAGGAGAACAAAAACTGTGATGAAGAGGAAAGTCAGCAAAGGTTGGGAGATCTCAGGTAGCCCCAACCTTTCCCTTGCTGCCTATTCCAAAATCATGTTTTGGGTGGTCCTGCTCTGCTTCTGATGAGTGGATGGTGTCCTCTGTAGTTTTTAGCCTTCAAAAAGTCACAGGTGCTTTACTTATCTTCATCAGATCCCATGGATAAACTGAGCTCCCAATAACAGCTCACTAATTTAATCCAATTCTGTCCAAATGGATCAGTATCTTGTGAAGGGAGGTGCTATTCTAATCTACATACACCGAAGCACAACAGAGTAATATACAACTACAAATAAATTCTAGATAGGCACATGGAGACTTTAGCCTTCACTGTGCCCTGAAGTTGCTTAAATAACATTCAGACTTTCTCTAAGAACAAAGAAAGTTCAAACCTCCAGCCCAACGATTGTTATCAGCAATAAAGGAAGAATTATTTTCAAAATGTATCAGTCTCAAAGCAAGAAAAAAAAAAAAAAAAAAGGACTTAAAACCAGGTGCAGCTTTCAGCCTATTTATGCCAGGCTAAGCCTGCTGAAATCAGCAGCTGCACCATTTCAAGAAAGCTGGTGGGAAATCAGAGCCAGTCCTGATTCAGTGCTCTGAGGATCATGGGGATCTCCAGGAGAATAATTTGGACTTTGCACATGTTTCCTACCACCAGCACCCTGCAAACCTCCAATATGAGCCTCTTGCTCTTCACATCCAGGCAGGCTGCTTGGCCCAGAGCTTTTGGAGAGTGTCTGCAGATCATACTTTTACATTACACTTCTTTACTCTTCATATGACCTTTCTAATTTGAACATTGCAGCACAACCCTAGGACTAGCCAGCAAGGACTGCTCCCCAGAATCTCTACTGGATGGATGCCATTCTGCATGGACCACGTCTTCCATGACCAGAAAGACAGTTGAACATTCAAACTACTCTACATAACTGGACTGAATGGTCTAAGCACCATCCACTGAGATTAGCTGAATTTCCTCCTGATTCAGTAGGTGTATTTAGGAATGAAGGAGACAGAAAATGTAAGAACATGGTTAGTTTCTCATGGAAGCAGACTCACAACTTCTCATGCCAAGAACCAGGACCAGCATAAAATGAAGAGCATTTAAAAGTCATATTTGACTTACATAGAATCAGAGAATCATAGAATGGCTTGGGTTGGTTGGAATCTCAAAGATCATCTAGTTCCAGCCTCCCTGCCACAGACAGAGCTGCCCATCACTACATCAGTCACTAGATCAAGTTGCCCATCCAGCCTGGCCCTCAACATCTCCAGAGATGGGACAGCCACAACTTCTCAGTGTAACTTCTCCCAAAATCTGGTATGAGCAGTGTGGATGTTGTCATGTCACATCAGTTGCCACCACAGCCAGTACCACTGGCAAGCAGCCCTTGGCTGGCATAAAGGCAGAAAAACTGATCATTGCAGTCCCAACTGCATTGCCTGGAGTAAATTCTAGGCTGAAAGATGCTAAGAATGAACAGGCTAAAATTGTAGAAGTGGGTCCTTTCTTCACATGGGTTTATATGCATATGAAACAAATAACAGCAGTGGGGCTGGTAGGGTTAATGAGCTAACTTCATCTTCACCCTGTAACATCTTCCTTCTAGCTCCCCCAAGAGAAAATAAAAAGAAGCCAGAACTACTAAGCAGGAACAAACTTAACTTCAAAAATTTTAACAAGAAAATAGCAAAAATAATCCAACACAGAGCCCTAGAGGTGTTATCTCTGAACACACCGAGGTTTTCGATTTGCTCTTTCCTTCTGCCTGTGCCCCACAGCTGCAGCTGCACGTATGTGCCCAACTCACATGGTTTCTGTAGCAAATGCATTTGTACAGCAGTGGGCTTCTTTCCAATTAGCTTTTAACTCCAGCTCACATTTTCTGGCTAGATTAGATACCAAACCAGCTTTGCAGGAGACACAACATCCTTCACATTGCATCACTGACCAAGCATCTGTTTCTATAGTGTCTGGGTGTTATTTCCTAGATGACCAGGGAACTGCTTAGTGAGCTTGCACACTCAGGCCATTTCATTTTCAACATCCATTTTCAAAAGGCAGGAAGCTGGCAAACGAAAAGAAACGCCAGCAGAGCTCGAAGTCTCCCTGCCACCTCAGGGCCCAATCCTGTAAAATACCATTTTTTGCTGTAAAAGCTTGAGTGCTCACATGGTTTGTTGAGCTTTCTGACAGCTGCGAGAGCCTCAGCAGGCTGCAGAGCTGCTTGTCTTACAGAGAAAAGGGGACATCCACTGCTCATCTACTTAAGCCCCTACCCCTGTATGTAATGCTTATATATTTTTTAAAAGATGCACAAACTCCTTCTTCCACAGTTTCTTTAACATGCAGCTTGTTATGCCGCAAGCATAATCCCAATAAAAGCCCCCCATCTTCAGCCTGTCTATTGCTCTGTAGCCTAGAGATTGCTCTCAGGACTGATCTCTCTTGCTTGCAAAGAGTCGATTGGGAGTACCGAAGTCCTATATGACTGTGAACATCTGAAAAAGCAGAAATGGCCCCAGTATTGTCAACAAAGCAGCAATGGCCTCAATACGGTCAACAAAGCAAATCATTCTCATATCAACATGCTTCCCACAGCTTCCCATACACAGAACAGCCCCTCGCATTTATAGTATGACAGTCTATTTAAAGGGCTACAGGGAGTGCTCAGATAGGTGAGGAAAATATTCAGACCAACGCTTGAAAGGGAAGGAGCCACCTTCTCTATAGAGAAAAGAAAGCTACTTCTCAATTTACTGATAATCTGACACCACAGCTGGGATCTATCTCATTTGCCTTTCTTTTCAGGAAATACCTTGCCTAATGCACATTAGAACATCACTTGCTTTTCACCCTCTCAGCGTAATCCATTTTTGATATGTGGTTACTCTATGTGGGTTTCATCTCACCTTACTTAAGACCTTTGTGATATGAAGTTTTTCACCCTGGGCTCTTATTGTTTTCAAAGAACAGAGACGCTTTTAGGGACAGAGATTATTCCAATGCATTTCAGATCTCTAAGGTGAAATAAATCTTGCCCACGTTCACATAGTGACTAGACTTCTATTGCTTTAAAGATTGTTAAGATGAGCTCCAATGTAGAGATCTACATTAAAAGAGGTAAATTCCCACCATATCAGTCATATGACAACCGGTCATCATTGCCCCACCTGTGAAGAAGCTATTTTCAAAACACCATCCTATGGTTTTCCAAGTGAATTCATTCTCACATCTTAACATATCAGTCTTAATAGTTTTACTTCCAGCCTTAAGAAATATTTTGCAACAATGGTGCTTTGCAACAAAGATTCTGGAAATCTTCTGATCATCTGCTCATCTGTCCTAACTGGATGCTGGAAATTTCTGGGAACTACTTGTGGACAGTAAGAACAGCCCTCCACAAGCAGCTATACAGAAGAGCTGAAGTTAGATGCATACAGATAAAAAAAAGAGGTAGAAAACGCAGTCTCAAGATGATAAGGTTGAATACAGAATCATTTTAAAAACATTATTTTTCTCCAACATACAATGTCAGATATTCAAGTGGCAAAGGAACCGACTTGAAAAATATCCCTTCAAGAAAAGGCATATGAATCCCAGTATTTAGTCCTTTCACAGCATCACAGAATATCCTGAATTGGAAGGGACCCATAAGGACCATTGAGTCCAACTCCTGTTTCTTCCAGTCAGCTCTGAAGGGCAAGTCTCACCTGAAGTTGTGAACTTATGTAGCACCAGATGCATGTCACTATGTGAGTTAGCCTGTTGCATTCCCGCCCTGCCTAGAATGGTGGGAAGTTTCTCACTGCAGATTGCATACTGTGTAAATAAATTACAGCAAACTCCAACAACATTCAGAAGGAAACGAGAGCATGAATCACATACAAAAGTTATAAAGTACTCACCAGATCGCCTGTCCCAGGTTTTTCCATAATAATTGGGGGGAGCAGTAACCCTGCAGGAGAAGTAGGGTCTGGGTTGAGTGCCCCGGTGCCTCCTCCTATCAGGGAAACCACACCATTGCAATCCACTGAGCTGTTCCTTTTGCCCGTCTGGGTGTAGCTGGGAGTAGTAGGGTGAGAACTATGGCTCACTTGACTTTGAATGCTTGGACGTCTCCCAGATCTTGGAATTAAGAGAGAGCCCCGGTGGCTTTCATTTTCCCCAGCGGTGCTGATCTCATCATCGGCAAAATCTGTTTCGGAGCCAGTGTCTCTACCACGGAGTCGGAAACTGAATATGCTTCCGTGGCTGGTTCTGCGCTTCACCAAGTTTGCACTGGGACCATAACTAATGCCAAGGAGAGTCTAGAAACCCCCAGAAAGGAAAAAGGGGAAAGAGAAACAACATTTTGCAACATGTTTTGAGGAGCGAGGAAGGTCTGGGGAGAATAATAAGTTCCATTTTAAATCAGGTGATTCAGAGAGAGATTTAATTACATGTATTCAACCTTTGCAAAGTTAAGAGGTTGAAAAATCAGTCCTAGCCATTAACACTCAGTAGTTAAAGATGTACTGAATTAGGAAGGGTCAAGGTGGCATTCGCCTGGTAGCGTGATGCTTCCTTTGCTTCTACTCCCTCCCCATATGGTCAGTGCCAAAGGACCTGGGAAGGCAGCACAAGGAGTGGAAGACAGGAGCAGGGAAGGGGATCTAGCTCCAGTTCACCGCATTTATCACACATCTTCGTAACAGCTGGGGAAGGAACGTTGCAGTGGGAGAACAAGAGATAAAGAAATAGGGCAGGAAATGAACTGTGGGAAGAAATGAGAAGAAGAGGGGAGAAGAAGAAGCAGAATACGGCGGAAGAAGGTGATAAAAAAAAAAAAAAAGAAGAGCAAGAAGAGGAATATGATTTATTGGTTTGTAGAATGATTACCCCAACACACATAGCTGCTTTGAGGGGTAGGCAACCTCTTTACACAGCAGTCTCCTTTACACCTAAATGCTAGCCTTGATGATCCACTCCGATGTCTGCTGGTGAGAATGCAACTCTGACAGAGCACCAGTAAGACGTAGCCAAGCACTAAACACATGTAAACCCTGACAGAGTGAAAAGGATGTTCAGAAAATGCATAAGGAATTCAAGTCTGTCCCCTTCCCTTACACTGTGAAGAGGAAATTAATGGAGTAAGAGCATTTAGGCAGAACATACTTTTGATTTTACAGCCTGCACAGAATTTTCAGCTTCTTCAGAACTTTCTCATGAGCCAAGTATATATGAAGAGAGGTCAGATCTCCACAAACCAGCAAAGCCAAATGAGCATTATTTCTTTTTTCCGCTGTAGCTCACACCACTGGATTATGTAATGACGCTATTTTGTGACACTGGTACACGGAAGCGTACAAAAACCAGGCTCCTTCTAACTAAAAACAACCCATTTGGATTGCTACCAAACTTTAACTGGTAAAAAAAAAATAAATATCCATGCCTGGGTTTCCATGACACAGTCATTGAGACTGATTTCTGATGGCAACACACTTCCAGCTGCTCAGATTGCATCTGAATGATGACTCAGCCTTACTCCCTCCAACCATGCCAGACACTGCCTTGCAGAGAAGATTTACTATAAGCTTTGAAATGTGTCTCCCATGTTTCCCATGACATCCAGGGGCAAAAAGTGAAAACAAGAAATATTAATTTAAGGAACATACTGCAATATACGACTCCAAACCATGATCATTCTGGTATGTAAAATCTTGAAATCCATCCAGAATGAAGCTAGACAGCAACTCTGGCTTTCACAAAGGTGTAATTTGTAACACAACTCACTGAACCAATGAGGCGAAAACAAAAACAGTTAAGATTTTAAAAAGTAAGTTATTTACAGAAATACAGCTCTGCATCAATCTGATAAGCTTGGGAGTCTGCAATTGGTCACATTTACTTAAATCACTTACTTGTTTTCTATCAGCTTTTTATGGCTGCCAAGTACCCCTAAATTCACTGACAACAAAATAGGAAAAGACTTAGCCCATTACATGGCTATTCAGAAAACAAACAAACAAAAATAAAAAGCACTGATTTTAACTTTGCCCTTAGTTAAGCAGAAACAAATTATCTGAAGCTATTTACCATCATTTGATACACACAGCATGTGCAGATTCATATTCATGCATGTCAGTATTGTTTATATAAAACCATATTTAACAACAGTCTCACTCTATTTTTGTTCCTGCAATGTAAAGAAGAAACAAGTGCCAAAAGTTTTGACTTGGAGGCAACTAGCAAAGGAATAGAAAAATGTTAATATCATCTTTATATATCATTAAAAATGCCCTCAGAGGCACATTTCCTCCTTTTCTGCTCCTCTCTTTTCTTTTTAAGCTTTGCAGGTTTTTTTTTCTCAGAATATTTTGACTCTAATAGGGAATGGACAGATATAATCAGATGAATGGAATTAGAGTAAGAAAATAAATCAGGCTGTGAGGGGATCCTGAAGCAGAAAAAAAAAAAGAAAAAAAGAAAAAAAAAAAAAAGAGAGACAAAATAGGTTCACAGGTTCACAAGAATGCTTAGTGAGCATTTTAAATTCATTTTGAAAAGAAAGTACTAATATGTTTCCTTTCACAGATCTAACACACAGTATCTCCAGGTCAGTCATCACATTAAATATTGACTCTTTTCTCCATCTGGAAGTTTCAGCTTTAATTGCATATTCAGAGCTTGGCCTACCCAGCAAGTGCAGTGAGAAAGAAGTGATGTTTCAGACCATGGCTTACCATTCTCCTCTGACCGTCATCATATTCACTCTTGGAATTCCTCTGGTCTTCCCCATACTCTTCTGCCCCCAAAGATTTCTTTTTCTTTCGCCTGTTTCTTCTTTCCTTGGCATTTTTGGATGCTAAAGGTGACATTTCCAGGGAGCTAAGTGACATTGAGTCAATCCCTTTAGCAGCTAGTGCCTAAAAGAGAAGATGCAAAGGTGCAAAAATTATTATTTGACTGTTGGATCCCAGTGAGCGTAAATGATTACTCATTTTTCGTTCTACGTTTTAAGTTTGTACAGGAAATCAATTAAAATTTTGAAGAGGTCATTAATGACAAAACTACCTCATGTGGCTGGAACTGTTCTTAACCCGTTTCTAACCTCACTATTTAGTCATGAGGAAAATAAGCAAATGAGCCAAGTTCCTAGTATGGATGCACACATGCAGGTCTACCATTCACATCCTGTGATGGAAAATAGGAATGGCTTAATAAAATCATTTGATTTATGGAGCAATAAATCTTAACACTTCACAAGAGAACCAGCTTGTGGGCACACACTCCTTCTGGAGTAGCACTTCTATTGGTGGCTAAAAGATTGGGGTCAAGACACCACAAGATCAACATCCCCCATGACTGCAGCCCCTTAAACCAGGAGGCTGAGCATGACAGGAGCCAAGCTGGTGGCTGTGCTTTTCTCTGCTGTCATGGAGAGATGCTAGGAGCAGCAGGCAATTCAGCTGGCACGTCTTTGTAAACACTTATCCCAAGCAGCAGCACAGGCAGCTGTGATGAGAGATTCAAGGAGAAAACCATGGGCTTAACTGGAGATAAGGTGGACTTTGTTATGCCGTGTGCTTCAGTGCTGTGCTTGCTATCTGGTGGGATCACGGCAGGAGCCACCTGATAACAGACCAACCACTAGGAACCCAGCAAAAGCCAACTGCAAAAGCCTGAGCACACAAAGCAAGAGCCTTGAAAGCAAATGAGCAGGAGGAAGAATCGATACCAGCAGAGAGGAAGGCACTGCCCACGCCAGCTCACTGGATCCCCATCCCTAAGGATGCCAGCTCTGCACAAAGCGTGAGGTCAGGTCTGGAGGTGCAGTGTCCCAGTAGGAGCCACATCAGTGACCTGCAGACAGGCCCATTTGCAAAGCTCCAGATGGAGTATATAAAATGAGTGAAATATAAAAATATAAAAATCCTCTTCAGGTTCCCCATAACAGGAGGAACAGATAAATCCTCAGTGCTATTGTCTGCAAGCCACTAGAATCAAACAGGCAATCAGCTCTCCACAGCAAAATACTCCCTTCCTCCCACAGGCATCAGTCCAAGGAAAGTGAAGGCACTTAACAGTCGTGTAAAGAATCAATCATGTATTTCAAGGAGTAGCGGTAGCTCTATCAAGCTGAGAGCACAACAAAACTTAATTCCCATGGGAAATATCTTTCATGAGCAAGCTGCTTAGAGCAGGGAGGAGGGCTCAGACATCAGTCTAGGCTGTTGTATTTTGTTGAGTATTTTTTTTTAAAATCAATTGATTTAATTGCTGTACTGAAGTTCTTTCTCTTCATAAAGATTCAGCAAGTCTTCTGGTGTTAAATTCAGGTTTAGGAATGTGTTAGACCAGTTGTGTAAATTGACCGATGGTCCCCAACCAGGTCTATCAGTTATATCTATGCTCTCTTTACACTGAGCAATGTCAAAGCTGGTCTAAAGAGTTTCAGTTTTCCTTTCAGATTGCCATCATACTGCATTGATCTAGAAAATATTGTAGGTTGTGCGATTAAGCTCACTGTGCTCTTACTGAAAAAGAAGCTAATTTCAGTTTCCTAGCAATTTCTTACCTATTGCTTGGGCTGAAATCGTTTTCTGCTCTACATCAGTTGTTGTACAAACAGGATTTGGACCAAGTTGTTTCTCAGGGCATGGAGGATGTGCCCACATCCTGCCTATCTGCTCTTCCTGATTGGCTTCCAGTGGCTGAGCTGAGCGTCCTGTCCCCCTGTACTGCAAACCTTTGCTAACATCCAGGGCAGGGAAGAACATGCGGAGCACGCATGTCCTGCAAAGACAGGTGGTGGCTGAAGGATGGGAGAATAGCATAGCTCAGATGAGCCCTGACATGGCATTTATGCACAAGATAGAACTTAAGGTGAGATCTAGTAGTATGGTGAGCAAGCCAAAACCAAGAATTTGAAATAAGGACCTGAAGAGCAAAATTAAAACTGAGTAGCTCTGACTGGAGCAAAGGACATCTGAAAGCTACGTAAACCAATCAAATCACTTTGCTGAGCATCTTCTTCAGGATGCTCAGTTTGACATGTTGGGGGCTGACTGGCAGAATAACCAAACTTAACATGTAGTTATGGACAACTTCATTTTGCAGGTACAAAGCTGTAGGTGACAGCTTCTGGGCATTCAGAAAATCCAAACAAGTGAACACATTGGATCCCATCCTCTGTATTCCTGCTGCTTCTCCACAAAAAAGATAATTCTCCAGGAGGACCGCAAATATTAATGAGTAGTTTTGAAGCATGCAGAGTCTGAGCGGTGACAGGAGGAACTGAAAAACCTCAGAGGATGTTAGTCATTTGGGTTTTGAAGCAGTCCTTGAAAGCCCAAATCTGGAAATCTTAAGCTGGCCTAAGGCTACAGAGCAAACGAGAAGAAACTCAAGAACTTGAGTCACACACTGTCAACTCTCTGTACTGAACTAGACACAGGAAAAATGAGAGTTGGCTGGTTAAAGAAAAGACCATGCTGCAAATCATACAGAAAAATGGAAACAATTTAGGTTTGCATGAGAAGCCTTCATTTTGACACATACTGACTTTCAGGCTTTAATGTTCCTTTTCTGTGTACGTACATACAGGTTTAACTAAAATCAAAGACTTCAAAAGGAAATGCTTAAATATGTTTAATTATAAGTGGGGCTACCAAAGCTGAATGTTATTAAGAAGAGCTCAGCTGGAGTCAAAAGACATGAAAATCTACATAAAACAGGTACAAGCTGGAGTTCAGTTTGCTCCCTAAGGTTATGGCATAAAGTTACTCTGTACATACACGGACTAAATTGCTTTTACCTATTACTTAAACCATCAAAATGGATCTTTAAAAGGACATAAACCATGCATAAGCCTCTACTAGCACTTTGTAAAGAATGAATTACATTTTCTATTTTCTTTCCAAGGATTTAAATGGGCTTTGTATTAGGCCCTGAAGCCACACGTACCCAAAAACAAATTATGTATATTAGTTTATATTGTGTACTGAGGATTTATTTCTCTCAACTACACTGCTGCATGTTATTTCAGACTAATTTTCTTATTGTCTTCCTGATCACAGCACCTAAAACGTTCTCTTCAACTGTTTAATAAAGGCTTTCAACCCCATACAAACCACAGTCAAATTAATTGGTGTTATTAAGGCTACGTCGCTACGGCCACATTTTGGCCTCCCTGTTTCTCTGGAAACTGCAACACAGCATTAATCCATTTATGTCCTTTACAAAATATGCAAAGTTTAACCTCAAGATCCGTCTGTTCACTTGTTCAGTTACGAAGTCGTATGTCTCCATTATCAGACAACTGGATATTCACAGCAGTGTAAACGAAACTGTGAAAATGAGTGTGGGCTGAAGACGTGGTGGAAGGAGGTTCAGCTGGAGCTATGGCTGAGCTACCAAAATACATGTTCAGTTCCTGAATGCAGATGTAGTTATATCATCATGAATACGTTGTGTATGTCAACGAATGTAAATTCCTCTGCTGGCACACATAGTTACTGTTACACCAATACAGCTCTGGATGTGTAAACACTAAATGGCCTCACTCGGAGCAGGAAGAATCATCATTTTTCTTTCAGAAAGTAACTCTGACCAGGACAATAAACATTAAGCTGCTTTCAAACAGACTCTTATTCTGAATTAAAGAGAGTTTGAATCTTGAGGTACCATCTTAAAGTTACCCAAGGACAATCACATCATACAGTTGACCTACCTCCTGCTCTTTCTTTAACATCTCCATGGCTTCCCGAAACTTTCTTTCCTTTTCTTCTGTTTCAGCAATGGTGGCTTGGTTCTGCTCTTCATATGCCATGGCCACCACAGCCAGAATCAGATTGACCAGATAAAACGAGCCCAGAAAGATGACCAGCATAAAAAAGAGCATGTAGATCTTCCCAGCAGATCTGAGAGTCTAAAAGTATAAAGGTAAAATCACTAAGACAGTATTTTGAAAGGGAAAAAAAAAAAAAAAAAAAAAAAAGATACTTTGATTCTTTTTTAAACATAGATTTAAAATATAATTTAATTCAGCTTTTGTTCATCATAGAATCATAGAATCACCAAGAAAAAGACTTTCAAGATCCAGTCCAACCAGCTGCCTATCACCCATAGTTCTGTCTAAACCATGCCCCTCAGCACAATGTCTAAACATTCCTTGAATGCCTCCAGGGTCAGTGACTCCCAGACAGAATCAGTTCTGTGACAAATGATGACATCATTAACCAAAATAACCTTCTCAACAGTAAGTTTTCATACTGTAGTCAAAAACTGTGTGCTTTGCACTAGGACTCATTTTCAAAATGAGAATGTTTTAGCAAACATTTCTGAATGTTTTCTTTGAGAACAAATACATTTTATATACACACATATATACCCTGCAATAGCTCACACAGCTTAGCCTACTGTTGTCTGCTCCATAGGAACTTTCCAAGAGGGATTCACCTTATTTCTGTTCAGATATCAACAATGAAGGTCCTTTTGCAGTTGATGGAGAGAAAAGAGGTACTTTTGGGGTGTAATTCAGTTAAGCATTGTTTAGAGATCTGCCTTGTATTAAGCACCCTGGGTTTGTTGACTGTACTGTCCAGTTCTTCACAAGAATCATAGACATAAACAGAGTTTAGCATGGTAGGTTGAGCTTATATTGCAGATATGTAAGAGCTTGACACTGCTGATAGAAACTACCGTGTGCTATTATGAGGTCCAATAATAGGAATGATGTTCACCATTATTTGCTACAACAGTTTCAGCCTTTCAGAGTTGTGCATGCAGTTCTGCACCACACAAATGTTGTCGTTCAAAGAATCTTTGATTTCCTTGTTACACATTTTCCTGAAATCAAACTGCATGACTCTTTGCACATGAAGCAGGAATCCCTGGTACCTTCCAAGGTGTCTAAATTCCTTCAATTAGGAATTTTCTGGACAAGATCCCTTGATTTCCTTATGAGCACTGTCTGGTTTTGGCAATTTTGAGATGGAGAAGTAAATGCTCAATGGTTTCATGGACAGAGCATGTAATTCAATACCAAACTATCCCATGCATTTCTTCAGGATATGCATATATTTGGGAAATGCATGCTAAAATGAAAATTTACTAGCAGACCACTTTGCACGTATGGCTGTAAGTTAACCCCATTTGTGGTCCTGGATCTTAGGTGTTTGCCATGAAAGGCTTGCCAAGAGGTACCAGGTAGCTTCACTGTCTAATAAATTTGTGTTCATTGCTATGCCTTGAAAAAATAGATACGCCAAGTACACAGTGCATTTCTGTTTGCTTATTTGCTTGTTGTTGAACTGGATTCAGAAGACCGGTTCGTGCTACATCAGCCACAAACATCATTAAGCAGTGATGTGGTGTCTTTTTTTTTAAACAGTGAACTTTTTCTGAAGTTCAGGTAAATTCAAAGCGTTCTGCTCTTAACTCCAATTCTGCCCTCTCCCCCAAGCAGCCAGTCTAATGCATTCTCATACGATCAACGCTTCTAAGTAAGGAAATTAATTGTAATGATTGATGGTCCTTGTCCAGAACACACCAGGAACAGTTTTCTTAATAACTAGGAATTCTTTCTTGCCTTAAATTATTAGATATATAACTATAACAAAATGTTGTGTTTATTTTCTATTTAAAAAAGCAATAGAACACACTCATACCTGTTGGTAGAGGCGTTCCCAATAATCTTGAGTCATAAGACGGAACAGAGAGAGAAAGGCCCAGCCAAAAGTATCAAAGCTTGTGTAACCGTGGTCAGGATTTTCCCCGGCCTTCAGACATATGTATCCCTCAGGGCAGGTGCTGCAAAACAGGAGAGACAATACATGAAATGTCACATAGTTGGCTTCAGTATGGAAAAATAGATTTCAAGGGACAATATTGAATGTTCTTGCTTGAATGCACAGATGCTCCAAGGTAAATTCTACTGAGTGAAAACACAACGATATATGCTAACTTCACAGTACCAAGGATCTTTGTAATCTCATTTTTCCTTTGAAAGAGCAAACTGGGAAATGGTAATCACAGCTAGAGCCGAAACGGCGAATGATTACCTGCCACTCTGCTATTTGGAATAGACAGAAATGAGGCAGGACTTTGGTACTCAATGTAATTTCTCCTACCACTTAATCCTAATTAAAAATCATAAACTTGGTGTCTCCTGTTACAGTTCTGGGTAACACTGTGATGGTGAAACTCCTTTTCTGGTTTTGTTGTCTGACACTGGCTGCACATCGTCAGCATCTGCCATCTGAGCTCCTTCCTGATTGATTACCTGACCTCACACTCACCCCCTGCAAGGACTAAATCTTCAGTCTAAGAAACCCAACCTTTTGTTCCAACATTGGTTTAGTATGGGGTCATGACATTTTTTTTTGTTTTGACCAGGAAAATATTGCAGATCCACGTATTAAATGGCAAGCAGATACCATGACTTACAGTGGCTCTCATTAAACTTTAAGACTCTTTACAAGTGATTTTCTAGCCCCTGATGCCTGAACTGAAAAAGAACACTCTCTGCTTTAGGTCCAGCAGTGGTACTAAGTACCAAACTGCACCTCATCAAATTAAATAGCACAAGGTGGCAGAGATCCCGGATCACTGAGCCTCCTTTTCCAGCAGTATGGCAAGAAACATTTAGTCAAAAGACCCCACACACCCTCACACCAGAAGCGACTTCGCAAACTTCCGAATACTGCCACACAGCACAAGGCAAAGCAATAATGTAAATAAAGAACAGTCATTTTCAAATGACACATATAGACAAAAAAGATTCATTAGAATCTGTGCATCATTAGGCTGTGCATCAACAGGAAGATCAAGGATAAATTTACATATATGTAAGTTTTATACCGATACAAGCCAAATCTCTGCAGTACATGGTAAGAATCCAGCACTGCATGTTGAGCTGAGGATACACTGCTAGAGGTTCTGAAGTTATACAAATCTGTGGTGTCAGCCACCGACATTACACATTCAAGAACATTTTAAGAAGCTTAATTTAATATCATTAGTCAAGCATAAATTTTCAAATAAGTCTGCTTTGAACACTGAAAAAGGAGTGTAGAGGCACTGCAAAATGTCTGTGAAGCCATATTTGTGGTGATCTTCAAAAAAGCAATGAACAGTTGATGCTTAATGAATTAAGTGTAATACAAGTTAATGTATGAAGTGATTCTGTCATCTCAGGTAGAGCCAACTTAGTTTTTATCAGCTGAGAATTTAGACAATGCTAACTGTATCTCACAAAGAAAGAAGAAGGAAAATGCATCTCAATTTCTCTGCCTAGAAATGCTTCCTTCTAGAGTTTTCCTACTTCCTATTGTTCCCTGATCAGAGCCACATTTGAACAAAAATTCAATGAAGTAACATTTCTTAGAAAAGAAGAAAATGCAGAAATTTGGGCTTCCCCCTCTCCCCTAAAATATGCAAAGGCACGCTGAATTCCTCTTGTATAACCATGTCCTTTATTCAGGCAACGTTTTCACTAAATCTCCTCCCTCCCAGAGGCAGCATCTGCTGTCACTTTGCCACAGAGACATGAGATTTCTGCCTCAGATCTGCTGCTGCAGACGGCCTACAGTGCCTGTGACATGCTGCTGACACCGTTCAAGAGCTCTGAGAAATAGATGCTCTGGGTTCCAGAGAAGAAAACCCTTTCTGCTTGCATGCACTAAAACATCATGCCCAGGCAGGACATGAAAATTCTTGTTAAGGCTCTTTCCCTTTGCAATGAAACTAAATTCATTGACACGCTCTGCTTGCCTGGAAACTGAGTTATTATTTACAGAGGTGGACAAACTTTCACGGAATCACAGAATTGTTTGAGTTGGAAGGGATCCTTAAAGGCCATCTGGTCCAACTCCCTGCAATGAACAAGGGCACCTACATCTCCATCAGATGTCAGAGACCCATCCAGCCTGACCTTGAGTGTCTCTTTCCTTAGTCCTGCATGAAAAGCTGATATCAAGAAGATCCAGTCATCTGCTCTCACTGCTCTTATTTTAATATTACTACTAATAGCCAAAACATTAGAGTGCAGCTCTGAGAAACTCAATAGGTGATTTCTTTAATGGTGAACCTAAGCATAGGTTGGGCAGCAGGCTGGAAATTAATTTTCAGTGAGGATAATTTGGTCACATCTTAAGCAAAATAGAAATGTTGTCATTAATTTCCTGAGAGAATTTCTGGTTAATTTCCTCAGACTTTCCCATTTCTGATGAGAGATCTGTGCCTAAAAAGAAGGGAATATTGAGAGTATTACATGTTTATCCATGGCAGGCAAAGCTCTCATCACCATGAGATCAGAGGTTGCAAAGCCACTGTCAGGTTTACTGCCAATGTTTCTGATTGGGAAAACTTCATTTTGAAGAAGAAGGCTATTTGTAGAAATTGCTTGAAAAACCTGAGAAATGGATATGCAATTCTTCTGACTATGAAATTGAGCAACATCTCCTCAGACTAATTTTTTATATTTTATAACTTTTTTATAACACTGTTACCGTCTTTCCATGTTTTGTTCTACTTTTATGTATCTCAGAAGTAATTTCCACGAAGCAATAGATTGTTAGAGCAAAAAGATGGGTGTGGTTTCATAGTGGGTGTACACAGTACTCTAATACAAGGGCTTCTCTGACAGTAATGCCTTCTATTTTATGATGATGGCCCACAACATCAGAGGTAGATACTGGTATTGCCAGTAGAAGTTGAACCTTCCCGACAGTATTCCTGGGTGGTGCATCTCAGCAGTGGCAACACTGACCACATTCCAGACAGTGGAGCACAGTTATCACACCAAGAAATTAAGAGCATCTCAATCAGCACAATGGATTATGACCAGGGAATGTATATCAAGCTGAATATTGGCCTCAATGAGTTGGAAACGATGATGGCAACATTGGAATATTGCAAAGTTTGCAGTAAGTGGGTCCCTTGAATGCTAACACAAGAACAGAAAGAACACCATATGCAAGTTTGTTAGGACCTGCTGAGTCAATATGAGGCTGAAGGTGATGGTTTGCTGGATAGCAATCATTACTGGTGACATAATATCACCACTATGAGACAGAGTCAAAATGGCAGTTCATGGAGTGGCAACATGAATTTCCATTGAAGGTAAAGTTCAAGATGCAGCCCTTGGGGTAAAGTGATGTGCACTGTCTTTTGGGATGGAAAAGGGGCGATCCTACTGGCTTTCCTGGAACTTGACCGTCAACTCTGACCATGATGATTGTTGACTAAGCCGAAGGCTCAAACTTCCAAAGTCAGGCCAGAGAAGAAGACAATCTTTCTCTGGCAACATGATAACACCAGGCCCCAGGCCAGTTTGAAGACCATGGAGCATATTGCTAGCCTTGGCTGAACTTGTCCTGCTACACTCACCATATAATCTGGTTTTGGTGCCTTCTGATTTCCATCAGTCCAGGCTAATAAAAGATGGACTGTATGAGCAACATTTTCCTAGCAACTATGTCATCATAGCAGCTGTGAAACAGTGTCACCTCCATTGGTGCACATTTTTATGAGCATGGCATGCAGTTCATCACTGCTGAAAATGCATAGTGAATGGCAGTGACTATGTTGAAAAATAGCATTTTGTAGCTGAGCGTTTTTTTCTATCAAACAGCTTTATTGTGCTCTTTGTATCTGTTGTCATTTCTGTGGACATAAATAGGAGGCACTGCTTTCAGAGAAACCTATATAATATACACAGGTGTATGATGAGCTACCTTCAGCACAGAAAACCTGAACTCTTGCTCAAAGAATGCTATTAACATTAGCTCACATCCCTCTTAACAGAGGCTAGATGCTTGAGACAAAAATCTCTTATATATCAGCTCCTTACACTTCCTCATCCTCTTTCGTAGCCTACAGAAGTGATAGCCTGTGGGTTGTGGGTGCTCTGAAAAACTCTGAGAGGGAAAGGAAATGCTGCTTCCCAGAAAAATACTCAACAGAACCTTAGGTGGAAGGCTTTCACATGAGAGTATTATTCTGCAACTGACACCATTTCCTCTGAGGATTTTTGTAAGGAGTCTCAAGATTTTGCTGAAGTGTCTTAGCTGTATAATAGTCGTCCCCTCCAGATTTTTTTTTTTTTTTTCAAGCTCTTTAGCTTCTTTTACCTCAGGGAAGCATTACAGAGGATTGCACTCTCCTCTGATTCACAAGGATGGGCAGCAACAACAAAATACATAAATACAACATCCTGCACAGGAGCCTCCTAGGATACTGTTCAATTAATCACAGTAAAAATTAGTGTCATTGATTTGGAAAAGTTAAAAGCATCAGTCTACCTACCCATCCATCAGGCTGTAATCACCACTGTAAGCTGGCAGTAGCACAGGAAATTAAAGAATAAAAGAAACAGCTTTGTTTTAAATAACACAGATTGGGAATGCCAGATAGTTGTAGCTGAGGGGCATAATTACAAAATGTTCTGGCTCAAGAGTTTAATCTCAGCAAGCCAAGGAACCTGCTGATTCAGACTGCAGTGGCCAATAAGGTTGTGCAATAAAAGATTTGTAAAACAACCACGTGCTGGGTTGTAACATTCAGACGCTGCAGATACGGGGAGTGTTGTCCATGTGTTGCCAGGAGTTAGCAACAAACCACTGCTCAAGTCACGCACATCAGCAGCACAGTCAGGTCTGCCCCTTTATCTGGAGTAGGCTGCAAAAGCTCACTATGGTCTGCCACACTTAATTGCTTACAAAAGAAGCAACAGCGCGCATTCCACAGACACGCATCAAAATGGAATAAATAAAGCCATAAAAATAAACAAATAAACAAGGAATGTATGATGTTAATGGCTCCTAAGTGGCCCTGCTTCAGTCACAACTTAAGCCTAAGAATGCAGAAAACAAGCTGAAAGGTTTACAGCTGATATCTTGGACACGTCTAATACCAGTAGAGTGCCTGGTCATCATGATGGGGTTTCAACCAAAGATAATATTCACACTGTTCCAAGATGGGTTTTTTTAGACTTTATGTTACAACAGGGAAAGCAAACTATCATTTACTCTCAACCAAGCCAGTGGTCAGACACTGGATCTTCTGCCCAACCCATCAATCAAAATGGAGGGTAATAATTCATCACCAAAAACACAATGACAAATGACTGCTTTATGAAGACGGTAGCCCACAGTTGATCTTCTCTCATGTGGTTGATGAGCTTATTAAAGCTTTGACTAAGAGGCAATAATACCTATCCTTAAGAATTGAGAGGATTTGGATTTAATTCCTATTACTGCTGTCTAACCAGCAATACGGTCTTCCAGATTCACAACTGGTCCCTAGGAGTGGGGGACTGTTAATTTTGCCCTTAAGGCTGTATAATACATATAATTATTCCCTACGTTTCCTGCAGCATCCCTCAGGTGAGATTCTTGCTTACTGCTATTTCTTATACTCAAGTATAATATATACATCCTAATTCTGACATCACTGTAACCAATAAAGAGTAAATGGAAAAGTCTACATGATCCACATCAGAATCTAGTTAAAGTCATGGAAAATGCACTGCACAACCAGAAGGTTTGTAATAAGTTCATTAATACTGCTTACTAAACTGAGGTGTAATTAGGCTATTAGCTTTGGCAGTCTAAACAATGCATTTCATTCTTCACAAAATATTCCCACCTTGGCAGCAGTGGAAGAAATCACATTTGGGAACTTTATCCTTTCTTCAGTGCAGCAAAATTTCCAGCCTTTTCAGCCAGCTATACCCAATGAGACTGAACTGGATGAGCATTACAAGAACACTGGTCCCAACAGGCACACACCAAAGCTCATTTATTGGGATGGATCCATTCATGCAGCAAACCAAACACACACTGCCAGACTGCACCCTACCTGACAAAGTTCCTTATGCAGAGGTCACCTACAGACAGCTATTTGTTGCCACCTTCCCCATTCTTGTCTCTGCCCAGGGGTACATACAGTGAAGGCACTGTGTGAGCATCATCTTCATCCCAACCCATTCATGGTTTGTGACTCTGAAATGCAAACCCTCTGTGGCAAGGGAGATTTTCTCACTGCATTTTTTCAGCAGCCAATAAAACACAGCCTGAACCTGGGACCTTCAGACAGCAAATAATTATAATAATAACAATAATAATAACACAGGTTGACTTAAATTCAGGCAACTGTGAGCTGCAGCAGACCTCACTGCCAGCAACAGAAGAAAAGAACCAACTGGGTGCACTATTCTCTGCTGCAGTTCCTCAATTTCCAGCACAGCTGGGGTTGTGTTGCTGGGTACATTTGCTTGTACTGGGGGACTGAGAGCTATGGAAGATCAGGCTGTTGGACGTGTTATTCTGGCAGACACGTATGTCGTTCCAGGCTCCAAGGCTGAGCAAGAGCTGCAGCACTGGTTTGTGCAAGACAAGGTAGAGCTGGGGGAAGCAAAGGAAGCATCAGATAGCAGCAGTGCTCCTTGGTATGGTGTGTATTTCTTCTCCACCCTTCAGGGTTGTGATAAGCCTCTGCAAGGGGCTTTAAATCACCCCATGGAGGATGCATAAAGGCAAAGGAATGTTATTACAGCTCAGAGAGATCAAAGCACTGCACCACTGTACATGCTGTAATGGGGACGCTGACAGCATGCTGGCATGGAGAACCTACCATAACAGTATTGAAGTATTCATGCTGAATGTGAAAACAGGCACCTAATACAACTTTATGCGTTGGCATTAATTACCTTAGTAAAATGCCACAACACAAAAGGAAACAAAGTTTTATTCCAGTGACTCTTTAGAAACATTTAGGACTTGCCTAAAAACTTTGAGAATTATGCTACATGGTGCTGCCTACATCCCTAACATGCAGTCAGCTCAGTGACAGCAAAACTTACCAAACCACGTAGAATTTTGCCTGACTCTGTACATTATTTTAATGCATCCTGTTAAGAAAAATCAAGGTCATAGAGAGGATAAAGGTAGCTAAAGTTTCTATAGCAACAGTTACTAGGATGCGGTTGCCAAAGGTGCTTTCTTGTTACATCCTGAAGTAGCTGTACTGGCTGCTTTTCCTTCCTGTTTACTACTCTTTTTGGTAATATCGGTACAGACATGATGCAAATGTGCTTTCTTTGTCAGCATGATCTCGCAGACTGTTCCTGCCCATGAGCTGAATATACAGGACATATCATGTGAAAGGGAACAACAACAACAACAAAAAAGCAGTCTGACCTTGAGGGGACACAATTGACTTAAAACACACACACTGTTCTGAAAAAAAAAACCCAAAAACTAACAGCTGCATATTGTAGTTGCAAGTGGAAAAAAAAAGAAGTGAAAAGAACAAAGATGAGTTTCTCTTTTTCTGCTTGCTGACTTTGCATACTGCATACTGTCCATTTCTCATTCTCCTAATGGACAAATCTCCTCACTGTTCCTATTGCTCGTCCAAACCTGTAGGTGACAGAACAGCAGTCTAAGCTGGAGAAATGTCTCTGTGAAATTACAACAGCACAAAAGTGGAACTGCTTTGGAGCTGAAATGTGTGTTCCTTTTTCATGGACTGATAATCCCAAGCTGAGGCACCCCATAAGTCCTTGTCCTGTGGGGAAGCACAGGGCTCCGAGGTACTGAATATCTCATTAAAATGAATGGTTAATAGTCACTGAGAAGGAACATGCTGTAATTGCACGGGTGGCACAATGCAGGATGGTGCACCATGCCACATAAAGCTCCCTGCAGCTCATCCCTGGGAGATCTGGTCTGGTGATCACAGCAGGAGATGCCTAGTAAAGATGCAGTTGAGCATCAACTCAAGCAGAATGCCAACACTGGGGCTGAACATGCGATCAGGACTGCATTTCCTCAAGCCAGCAGCACTCTCAAGAGTCTTCTTGGCCATTTTGCTCAGCACTGATCATGTGCCATCACCTGGAGCCAGGCACAAAGCATGCCAAATGGGTCCTTGAGCATACTCTAAAGCTATTTTGCCATTGGCATCATCTCATTAATGGATATGTGGCACATTTGACCTCACTTTTAAAAGATGAGTTTGGTGCCTCCTAAAAGTGTGGGATGCTTGCACCGGCCATGTGTGGTGTCTGTTGCTCCAATGAGGCAACTCAGTCACCTGCAGTCCTTGCACATCAGAGTCCACTTACTGGTAACAGATTTCATGAAGGTTAAAGCAGCTTTCACGTTCTGATCCTAGCAGAAATCTTCCAAGTGTTTGATCGCTGTACCAGATCTTTACTGGACCTCCTCAGGGCTTAGGTTTAACAAGGTTTCAAAGATAGATGAGATACTAGTCTGGGAATTATACTGAAAGGCAGATTTATAGAGGAATTTGCAATCCCTTTGAAAATCAGAGTGGTAGAGCTTTCTCCATTTACTTTAACCAAATCAAATCAAAGAAGCTGAAATTGCAGAGAACTAACTTGAATAAATCCCAGTGCCCCCACATCTAAAAGAACAACGAAATCTGACCCAAAATACATCGAGAAACATAAATAATTCTGCAAGTACCCTACACTTTCTTTTTTATTATTATTATTAAAAGAGCCTTGCTGCCAGCGCTGCTTCCCATGTCTGACCAATCTGTGACACACATCTCAGAGCAGAGGATTTTTCCATTAACGCAGCGCTCTGAATGTGCTTGTGGTTAAACACCAAGTACGCGTCAGTAGTGTTCTCTTTGAGCCAAAGAACATCTTTGATCACAATCATTTCCTCTCGACTCCAACCATTAATTCTTGTTTCCACTGGATCCTCCATTTCTCTTAAGTACACAGTATATTCTAGCAGTGCATCTTGAGAAAAAAAAAAATAAAAAAAGCAGCTGGATAAACAAAACAAAAACACCACAAATTTTCCACTTGATTCAATGAAGAAAAATCAATTTTCAGGCTTCCTGAATCAAGTTTCTGAGGCATCACATGGGAAATCCCTCACCCACAGACAGATTGTTCCTTGTCCCAACAAGAAACATGTCTTCTCCCCCACACTCCTACCATATCTCTGCAATGTCATTTTTAATGCAACTCCTCAAAGTTGCTTGAGTGTATGTAAAACAATAAACAAACGCTTTTTCTTCCATCTGCCAGGTAATGTACTGGAGACATGTTTGCTGCTGCTGAGTGACATCCATCTATTCAAATCCCTTCTGAACCAGAATCAATATTAGCTAGATCCATTACCTCCTGTTTTATTGGCAGTTTGGGTACTTGTTCAGAAAACAGTCCCTCCTAGTAATGTAATAAAGCCCCCACCTTTGAGATAATTAGGTTGTCTGTGATACAGCATCCACTGATGATCATTTCCCTGCTGATTTTGGCCTGCTGGTACAGCTCAGGTTGCAGTCGCCATCACTAAACACTCTTACATCAGACCATCTGAGTCTCACTGCCAAATAATTGCCAAATTTAGATTTTATTTTTTTTTTTACTATTCTATAATAACAGCAAGCAGCCAAACCTCAAAGTGTCATTAACATGCTTTTAAAAATGCACTAAAATGGTTTTGTCAATTACCGTGAGATTTAATATCCCAGCCACAACACAGATATCCCTCACTGTAACAACAAATCCCTCCAGGAGTGCACACATGATACCACCATTCCCAGCATTTCCTCTGGATCCTCAGCATAACCCAGAGGCTAATAATTTCAAGCTCTTTCAGAGCAGGGGCAGAAGCAAGCTCCAAAAATGCTATGAACATTCAAACACGGCCTTGCCAACTGTCCTTCCCCCATTAATTTCATTGCTAATAGATAGGAGGACTATGATCTGATGCATCCATTTACTCTTCACTTACCTCCCCTGATCTTTTGCTACTGAACTCACTTTACTGCTCTTGGCTTTAACCACTGATGGATAAGAGAAAGTCCTGCTTTGTTACCTTGTCAGCCTTTAAATAACAGTCTTGTTACCTAACAGATAAGAATACATGACTTTGCAAGTCCCCTGAGGCATTAGGATCATGCCTAATTATCCCTATGTCTTTAAATAATAGAAGTGGATGAGTGATGGGAAATCTGTGTAAGGTATTGAAGGTGAGACAACATTTACTAGCTCTGAACTGAAAAACAGTAGGAGTATATATTCCCATTATAAAGCATTTAAAATCAAACCATACCCAGTGGTACTAAATACTTCACTGAAAGAGCAAGGGATGAAGAAAGTTGATGCACAAAGGGAGAGTGGGTTTCTCATTAACAGCACAAATACCAATTGCTTTGATATATTCAAAGAAAAAAGCACCAGGACTCTAAGGGTGACACTTTCCTCTTCTCATTACACAGAAGCTAGAAGTTCTCCTCTGGCAGTTTCAGGCCATGTCTCTTGTGGTCACAGCGCCTCCATGGGAGCTTGCTCCAATCATGATTTTTTTGCTGACACAGTGCAATTTACTGACTCTCTAGAGTAGCTGATTTTGCTAATATACCTTTCTAGAATGCAAACCCCAAATCCATACAGCCTACAAATATAAAGCTATTCCACAGGTATTGGAACTGTGCTTAACTTCCCACCATTTGGACTATTCCAGAGCTGTAGGCCCCAACCTACTCCTCACAAACTACCTATAATCTAATCAAACCTTTCAAAACTATTCAAGAGCTTAGCAAGCTGTCACAGCCACAGATCAAGTCAACAGTGAGAATAATTTGTAATATTTCATGATGTGCAAAATGTTGCTGCTGTGCTGAATATTCCTTGCTCAGTGGTACTACCTATAGCCTAGGAAAGGCAGTCCTAAGCCAATCCACCAGTGCAGATAGACTGCCAAATTATGGGATTCCTGGGAACTATCCCAAAAGTCTTGGAGCCAACCTGAGCCTGGATACATGCAGTGTATTACAATCAAAAAAACGCTTAATTAATGAATGCTGACATTGTACCTTCCTTGGAACAAAGAGGAAAGCATGGCGCTCTGCCCAAGGAGTTTACAGCCTAAGTTATACTGGCAATGCAGATCAGACACACAAGAATGCAGAGCGAAGGCTGACACTTCATCTTAACCTTTGTTTTTCACAAATACAGGTGTAACAGTGGCAGCAGAAAGCAGTCTCTATTCAGGACCTCATGGCTTTTTTCACCCTCCTGACTACAAGCAAGTTTACATTACATCTTTTCACAGAATCACAGAATCACAGAATTGTAGGGGTTGGAAGGGACCTCCAGAGATCATCAAGTCCAACCCTCCAACCCCCCTGCCAAAGCAGGTTCCCTACTGTCTGTCTATACACGTATACCTCTTTTTACATCAAGTTCTTTATAATTTAAATCCTAATTTTTGTCAGTAGAACATTTAGTTCTACCAACTCAGAACATCCTCCTCCGAAAGCACATCCTCTCTCCTACTCCCCTCACTTGATCATCCACCTCCTTGGTTCAAATATCAAATATCTATCATATTCAGATCAAAAGCTCATCCATCTCACCATGCTAAGGTCTCTATTCTTTGACCCACAACTCTGAACATCCTACAGTCTTTGCATGGCTTATAATTTCCTTTTCCATTCCTGTCAAGGTCACAAGAACCTTTCACATAAAATAACACACCCAAAGTGCTTAGACCCTGAGGATGGGACGCAGAAGGAAAAGTCAGCATTCACAAGTAGTAGGGGTATGGACAAAGTCCTTAGTGCAGAATAAATTAGTATACCATGGGAACTGATCTCCTTGCTGCACAGACTATAAGAAAATGAAACACATGCAGACTGTAAACATATCACATACGAGTGTAGATCGCACATTAAAGCTGAGTACCTTCCCACCTCCAGAGCATTCTATTTTTGGAACTAGAATTTTTGGATTTGTTTATCATCCTCTGCCAAAAGCCAGGAATTCATCATCACAAGATCCCTCTAGGTTTTCTTTTTCCATTCATTTCTCATTCATTCCCTTTGAAACACTCCCCATTCAGCCAATGTTACTTAATTTTCACTTTTTTTTTTTTTTTTTTAATGGAGGAGTTTAAATACATTGAAAAAGAACTAACGATTTTAGACCTAAATAAGTGACACACACAAACTTCTCCTCCCTGCAGTTCAGAAAATTGCATTACTATGCGCAATATTGTCATTATCCTCTCTCCTATAACTACTGACACAAAGAACTTGAAATATCACGCTGGTGAAAAGTGGACAGAACTGAAAGAAATGTAACAACAACAACATAAAGAACAGAAGTGAAGATATTTTTAAATCACTTACCCAGCATCAGTGCTATTTCCACACAGTAACACATCTTCCGTACCATTCTTTATAAAGTAGTTTACTGCAAGAGAATTAAAGAAACAGCTTTTTAACTAGTACATTCTGGGAATGATAGCACTCCCAAATGTTATTCATCAACCAACGTATTCATTCAGGACTGTAAAAGAGATATGAAAGGCATGGCTTTATTTGTTTGGCTAATTTCAGCCAAAGGAAATATAAAAACAAAGACTTATTTTCAAAGCTTTTTAAACACTTGCTGTTTATATTCCAACATGACCAGTGCAATAGGGTGGCAGTAGGGCTGTGGGCTTTGTTTGAAGGAAACATCATCTAGCCGTGTCCCTGGCTGCTGTAGGACAATGTTATTGAAGTCAGGATAGCAGTGTCCAATGAAAGTAATCCATAAGTTTGTCCCTTTGGACTAGACACTGATGAGATAGTTATTAACTGAAACTCATGATAGGTTAAAAATGCAACCAAGTCAAGATCTAATAATACAAGCAAAACATCCCATTCCCTCAATCTGGTGAGTTCTACTCAACAGAGAAAATGCGCAGTATGAAGCAAAAGAAAAAGGAAAAATGCTTGTTGTTAAAGATCAAACAAACAAGGAAATATTCATAAAGACAAATATTTATCAACACAGTCATCTGTAGTGTCAATGGAGAGAGACAGAAACATCTCAAGGGAGACTCAGAGGAGCACACTAAATTTAAATGCTCAGGATCGTTCCCTGGTTGACTATCAATGAGGCTTAAGGAAATTAGCATCCCCAGGCTAACGAGAGCCTTTGTGTACATACTCCATCTTCTATCTCCAGCCAGCAAAGCAGTCTAAAATTCAGAGAAACAGAACAGGAAGCCACCTCCTCAAAAGGATAACCAGAAATGAGTTTTGAAGAGATGTTCTAAGGAGCATCGCTTGAACCCAAATGGCAGCACTGAGGAAAGGATAAAAGCATTGATATAGAAACATCATAAATGCAAAACAGAAGACAATAGTTGATGGAGGGCAGATGTATTAGTGTACTTTGTTTTAGCAGAGAATACGGATCCCCTGTTGACTTAAGACATGTTTCCAGCCCTACACAACAAGTGTTTATGAGTCGAGGATCTCTGCAGGTGTTAGTCTGGAGAGGTTCTCCATTCTAGGCTAACACCCTGTTGTGAAATGCTATAAAAATCAAGAGCGACAGCTTATCCAGGCAGGCTATGCAAAGAATGCCACTGAACAGATGTGCTGTGGCTTTCTCAGTAAGCTGCGAGCAGTGGAAAAGCCCTACCCTGCTGCATGCCAAGAAGGAATTACTGTCCATGAGCTTTATGGTTTGTGAGGGCACGTGATGGTGTTCAGAAGTCATCACTGCATACACCCTGCTCAGACCGCATGCTTTTCTGCTTTGCTGTATGTTTGGCATTTCTACAGAAATATCTTGACTATCAGCAACACCACTGAGTTCAGCATGGTAAAGGATCTGTGAAAAGCCACCAGAAAAGCGGGAAGGATGTGGAGACTTACATATTGTTTCACTCTGCACTTCTGCTGCTGAAACAATTCTGTTTTTCCCAGGACAGATGGTATCTTATTTGGGACACATGCAGTTGGTGACACAAACATTCTATGAGTCAGGGGAAACATGGCACAACCACAGAATGAGAGACAAACAACCACAGAAGTTCTGCACCTTGCTAATAAGTGGTGTTGCTACATGGGGTACCCCAAACTGGTGTAAAAGATGAATTCTCAGATTCTGAGAAGAAATTTGGTGATGTGCTGGCAGAGGCTGCCCAGGGTGATGGTGTAGTCACCATCCCTGGAGGTGTTCAAGAAAAATGGAGATGTAGCAGTGAGGAATGTGATCAGTGGGAATGGGGGGATGGTTGGGGTTGGACTTGGTGATCTTAGTGGTCTCTTCCAACTTTAATGATTCTATGAACACTTCCTGCTCATCTGAACCAGAAGATGCAAACAGCACCAGAGCACAGAATAAGAAGTAAAAATGTGTAAGCAAACAAGGCATTTAAAATCTCAGGAAGACACAAAATCCTGTTGTCTGTTGTTGACAAACATTTACACTCCTAAAATCAGCAGTGCAGTGAGTGCTACGCAAAGCATGCTGAGGAATTGGTATGCAGACACTGCTGGGAGAGGGATCTTCGCCACAGGATCTGCAACTGCGCAGTGGAGCACCACCTCTGTGTGCCAAACTTCAGCCTGAAGAAGAGCTGAATTACTGATTCCCCACTGATAAATGAAGGGGGGATTAGAGCAGTATGCCTGAGGAGACAAATTGCTGTATTATCAAAAATGCACACAACAATCAATTTGTCATTCAAAGCAAGTTGGTTTGGATTTCGACCAAACATGCCAGGCAATCAGAGCTCTTTAAGGAGGAAGCAGTCATTGCTCTTGCTCTTAAGAACAAACCACTTTGGTATCATATTAGCCCACGGCCTAAGCTTTCTATCACTTAACTCTAACATGAACAAAGGATATAAAACTTTTTCATTTGCAGCAGGAGCTTATCTATGAAATGTAGACTGTCCCAACTGATAAACACTTTATGAGAATAAGACTTTGTCACCGTCTTGGAAGATTCTCATTGATTTTCGTTACAGTTTGTCAGCTTTTTCACTGAAAAACTTCTACATGTCAATAGAAACAAAATATGAAAACAAAACTGACTGTACTGTATATTTTTTTTAATGTCTTAAGTAAAATCAAGCCAAAACAAGTCATATTTTCACACATGCTTATATGTAAATAATCTAGACCCAACATGCTTTTTTTTTTTCCTCCAAAATAAAGTGTATTTTATCTTTTTCCTCCCAGCTTCACTAAAAACTTAGCCTTACAGTTATGGAGTATGTGAAGTCTTTTTGGAACTTTCCAACAGGAATTTTCAGAGTAAAATAACTACCTGATCTACTCAATTATCAAAATAATAAAGTCAGATGATCAGAAAACACTCCCTGAGTATTTGTTTCTGCTTGGCCACACATTATTTATTCGACTGTTGCCCGGTAAACATCTATTTTTAAATAACACAAAACATTTTCTGTCAGCATTTGGAAGTTAGAAATTCAACAGAAACATGTTTCCTAACAACCAGATGCTGTCTTCTCTAAAACATATGTACATTTGTATCAACTCTAAGCCTCATAAAAACTTACTAAGATGCCATATCCCCCTGCACCTGATGCAGCATTACTCGTGCTAGGTTGGTTTCTCTGCCAATAGATAGGTGCAATACAAACCCTTGTACTGGTGTCATCTTTCCTGGATTGTATTTTAGAAGTGCTGAGCTCAATAAATCAAAGCTACAGAAGCGAGTGCTCTGAAGCAGCTTATTACCTTCTGAGTTTCATCTGCATACAAAGGAGAGTGAGATACAGGTCATCGCTTCAGCCAAAGCGGCTCAAGCACCATGAATCTGGCACAGGCAGATCCCTGTGCTATGTACTGGGGAAGGAAGCTCATAATCTCACTGCAATGAGCGGTTGTGCCAGTTAGAGGGAAGGGAGTAGGAGTTTACCTCCCTACTAGGGATTGTCTCTCTTGGCATTGACATCATCTAACATTAATGTACTTGTTGCACCAAAGAGTAAACTTTAGTCTATTTTCACTCAGAGGGAGGTGATGCACTGGAACAGGTTGCCCAAGGAGGCTGTGGATGCTCCATCCCTGCAGGCATTCAAGGCCAGGCTGGATGTGGCTCTGGGCAGCCTGGTCTGCTGGTTGGTGACCCTGCACCTAGCAGGGGGTTGGAACTGGATGAGCATTGTGGTCCTTTTCAACCCTGGCCATTCTATGACTATGATTCCATTCCCTGTTTTGAGGAAAGGATCGATAACAGTTACACTGATAACAAATAGTGCACAGCACAGTTACATTATTATTATGGACTACTAACAGTTGTCTTCAGATGTGACATTAGGCCCAGAGAGCAGAGCACTCTGACTGTGGAGTGGGGAAGGTCTGCTCTTCCCCATCACAAACAAAGGGACCTAATAGTAAATGCAGCCAAAGCAACAATGTCTGTGAATCCAGTCCTGTGAATCCAGCTATGAATCTGCTACACTTGTGTCTACCTAGAGCATTATAATTTCTTCAGCATCCTCAAAGCTACTGGCTTTCCAAGGATGCCAAGAAGCTTGGTCGGAGTCCTAACAATACACATCAGTGGTTCCTTAAAGCTTAAACTCACAACAGAATTTGTAAATGGATTGTAAATAGTGAGTAAATAGACAAAATCCTCTAGGTTTCCTGTGTTTTCTTCCCAAAGTTCTCATACATCTCATCTTTTCTACTATTTTATTCTACACTTCACATTTCTACATTGGACCCTTCCGCACCTGGAAGTTCTAAATATTCACACTGCCTCCCATTGTCAGAAAAAAGAAAAAAGAAAAAAAAAAAAAAAAAAAAGGCAAATTTTCTGTCAACTTCCTCAACAAGATAAGAAGTTAATTAATTCTAATTAAAATTATGCTCCATACCTATATCGCACCACTGAGCAGAAAGCTGCAGGGTAGAAATCTCTCCTCATTTCCGTGTAAAAGGATGAAGAAAGTTTCCAGTTGAGAAAAATTAGGAAGTTCAGCTTAGAAAACATGGTTCCCAAATCCACATTGTGTTCCTTACCTAGCAACCCAGCCGAAACGATATCTTGATTTGTCTTATCTCTAAGTCATCACAATTTAAATACATATATATAATGGTATTTGAATGCTGCTCTTTACGTGAGTGAAATTATATATATATATATTATCACACTTGCGTAAAGAGCAGCGTTCAAATATCATTAGTCACTGCCCAGAGTGGAGTCCTCTGGCTGACTTTCTAACAAAAACATTAGAGAGGTGTCTGTTATCTTGGACTATTTATTGCAGCCGTACGGGTGCACGTTGGTTGGAGATTTTCCCTCCATGCTACGGCAAGCACGGAGCACTGACAGCCAACAAATAACCAGATCCAAATTTAAAATGCAACTCAGAAAGCCCCATCACCTTGCAGTTGTGATGTGTGACACAGAAACAAAATAGACAACACCCCTTCCTCACCCTTTCGCCCACCGGCACAAACACGCTGTACCTCCTGGTAATATGTAATAATTAAAATGAATCCTTGCTGCACTTGCTGTGTGCACACTGTGTCACTCACAGTGAAATCTCTAATAAATGAAATTGAGTTTGAAGATGAAAAACATGCCTCTCAAAAAAGCGATGGAACAGGCTGTATTAAGGGTATTATTAGGGAAGAATGCTTGGGAATAAATGGCACTGCCAGTTAGTTCTTCCCTGCTAAAAGGGGTTGCAAATAATTATAATAATGAAGTACTCTCTTGTTGCTCACCCCACGACAGGGGATCTGATTCTCTTCCCCTCTTCCCTGGCATTTACTGTTGTCAGTGCCTCTGTTGGGTTTCAGAATCATGGAACAGGTTGGAAGAAACCCTAAAGATCATCCTTTTACAACCTCCTGAAGCTTTCAGAGAATCATAGAATGGCCTGGGTTGAAAAGGACCACAATGCTCATCTACTGTCAACCCCCTGCTGTGTGCAGGGTCGCCAACCAGCAGCCCAGGCTGCCCAGAGCCACATCCAGCCTGGCCCTGAATGCCTTCAAGGATGAGGCATCCACAGCCTCCTTGGGCAACCTGTTCCAGTGCATCACCTCCCTCTGAGTGAAAAACTTCCTCCACTTTGCACGCTCTCAGCTGCTGTCCTCTCCCTTCTTGCCTCCCACACTTCCCAAACTCTTCCCTTGCCCACTTGATTCTTGCCCAGCTCACTCCTGCCACCTCATCCCATTGCTGTCTTGGAGGACATTTTCAAAACTTCAACTGAAAAAGGAACAGGAGAGGTTAATTGTGAGGATATTAGGGGAACAGAGTCTAAGAGATGCCCTACCAGGTTTGCCACACTGTGGGGATCATACCAACCCCTCAACATTTTGAGCCAAGTGACACAGGAGACAACAAGAAGCAATAAACATGGGGTGCTGGCTTTCAACAATGTTCAGATCCCCTCCTTCCATGCCCATGTCTGGTCAGTCACGCAGACCCATATGCCTGGAGCTGAAGGCTGTGTAGTGCGTAACTAAAAGCATATTTAGTGCCACTTGTTTAGACAAGCACTTCACATGAATAGGCAGCAAAATGCTGAAGTGCAGGCTATGGAAGTTTTGTAGAGGGCTGTTTTGTTGCGTTTTATAGATATATATATATATATGTATTTCGCACAAAGGAATTGAAATCAAAAGCTGCTACAAGGGTTGAATGCATTTGTGATTACAGACAGATGCAAAAGAAAAAATAATAATAATAGAAGAAAACACTCCTGCTTGCACTGCGATAAAGAAAACAGATGAATTGGATCAAAAACTGACTGGGAAACAAAAGTTTGAGATGAAAAATCAGCGTGTCTCTGAAGGCTAAGAGAGGGCTATGTCTGCACTGCCTTAGTATAAGTACAAAGGAAAGAGAGGGTGAGCAGAGAGGTGAGAAAATCTACTGACGGCACAGTATTTTCCAGGTAAGTCAAGTCCAAGGCCAGGACTGAATGAGGAACACTACAGAGGCCACTACCACTAAGAAAATATGTGGAAAAAGGCAAAGGCAGATACTGTGCTCTCAGAATACAAAGTAAAGCAAAGGAAAAAACCTCAGCCACCCATAACCTCGTTAAGTTTTAAGTTCTCTGCATCAATTCAGATAAGAAATACATGCTTCTATGTAATAATAAGCTGTGAACAAAGAAAAATGTAATACTGAGATGCAGGAGGAAAGGGATGCAGTGGATGCATGTAGGAAAAAAGTTGCCAATATAATAAACCAGTGGCTTGTGTTATCCAGAAACCAGAGCATAGCATTGCTTTCTACAAATAAACTGCTGAAATGGGGAGGGGAGTATTGACAAGTGGGTAATGAGAATGACCAGGAGAATTCAATTAAAAAAAAAAAAAACTGAGATATTTCATCTCAGGAAAGGGGTGACAAACAGTCAGAAATAGCATGCATTCTGGAAAATGAGAACTTGGTGTGCTCCTAGATACAGGGTGTGATATTTTTTGCCCTAAAACTATTGGAGGAGAGCAAAACCAAAGACAAAGGAAATGTATTTTCAACTACATTTCCTATTTCAACTGCAGAAGTTTCTGCTGCAGGCTGTCCCTTTAACCACAATGTTCAAAGAGAGACCTGTTACATATGCAGATAAGGATATCCAGAGCTATAATAGTTAATGTTTACAAAAATTTATAAAACAATGTCTGTACTTTGAGCTGCAGCAATTCATTTTGGAACACGTGGGGCTGCTCTGAGCCACAGACAGATGTTGCCTAAGGTAAACCAAACTGAGTGAGCCTGGCAACTCCTATATTTCATCCCCACCTCACGTGGATGAATTCAGCATTAATGGAAAGTATTAGGAGAAAATATTCCTTAATACTTAAAGCCAGGGCAATAAGGGAAAGCCATGGTGCGAGCTGCTGCTGATGGTTTGCTCAGAGTTAAAAGTCAGAGCTACCTCCTGCCTTTGCAAGGCTTGTTACTGCTGAGCCCACAGCAAGCAGAAGTCCATGGAGTTGCTCCAAGGGGCACAGAAATGGTCCTTTCAAGTGCTCCTTTGAACAGTACTGTGTGAGTCAAGTGGTATATACTTTGGTAGCTTATGAGCAATTGGAGGGTGCAGGAAAATTCTCAGACTGCTGGGTTTCATCTTTTGCAGACGGTCTTTCCTCTAGCAGATCTCTCTATGAGTAATAATAATGCATCAATGAGAGCAAAAGAAATCTATCTGGAGGATAAATCCTTCTGTTCTACAAATTGTTCCAAAGCTCTTTCACCACAAGGTTAAAAAATAATGTTGGACTGTTGGGAAGAGGCTGTATTGAATACACCAGCACAACACCTGTGTTTCTCTGAACCTCAAACTTTTTCTGGGTATTTCTTTTCCTATGTAGCTTACAACATGGAAGTGCACAGGTACAATACTTGTGTTAATAACACATCACTGCATTAACGTTTGAGCATTTATGAAGCAATTTATCTGAAGATCCACAGCACCTGAACAAAGCCACAATATTTACTGTTAACGGTGGAGTAATGCGAGCAGATTCCATGCTGACAAGCACCGTGTGAAAGCTGAGAGAGATTCTTTGTCTTAATCATTGGTTCCCACACAATCATACATAACAAAACACCTCTTCCAGTCTCAACCTGATTTATTGCTTCCCTCTTTTCTCCCACCTCCATAATTACTCATCCAACACTCACTGTCTTCTATTACCACCTCAGACAACACCTAAAACACTTCAGCTCTCCCCAAACCCAATGCATCTATTATGTGACTTGGACATCATTATTTTCTATACTCTTTTCATGCAGTTTCAGAATATCTCTTCGTACAGCTCAATTCCAGTTATTCTCAAAGCAAAAATGAAGCGACTCTCCAGGCAGAGCTAAGAATTAGACACAGAAGTTAGAGAAAATATATGTGTAGACATACATCTACATATGCACATCTGTATTTTTTATATACTCACATATGTATGCCTAAACATCCTTATCCATTTATTTTAATAGCCCATTTTATCTAGGACATCAAAGACGAGGATGTGGAAAGACATTTGAAGTATTATGTATTGACTGCTGGGATGGAATTGCCCTGATTTAGCAGCTCTGAGCAGTCAGACTGGCTCTGATTGGATTCACACCTCATGCAAGAGCCTCAAGCCTGAGACCCCTTCAGATGGGTAGCACATCACCATTCAGCAAATTGCTCTCCAAACAGAGGCTATCTATGTAGAGTTCCCACATTTCTCAACCTTAGGCATCTAACATGGCTAGTTTAGTTGGACCTCCTCCATAGAATGTCTATTATGAGTTAGAAATAGAAAATGGAACAGGCTCCTCCAAAGGCTCCCTCAGAAACTTCTCCAAATCATTCTTATTACTTGATTAGATGCATTTGGAATTCACAAAGACACAAACTAAACGTATGTATACATATTCCTAAACAAAGAACTCAAAGTAAATATGATGCCTAATTGTAGGTGAAAATATAGACACTGGGTTAAACTGTATATATGTATATATTTTCTCAGACCTCCAGTATGACTGGAGAAAAAGAGGAAAAGCACTGTCATGAAATGAGTGCCAGAAAGTACTCTGCAATAAAAAAATAGCACCCTTGAAAAGTCTATTTTTAAGCTGCAAAAATGGCGGGTGACTCCTCCTGCCAAGAGGTTAATAAATCTTTAACAGTACTATTATTGTTATTGTTGTTATTCCTACATTGTGCACAACAGTGTTTTATTTTACTTTATAAGATACCAATTCAGAGAGAAAACATACATAGCACATTCAGAGCCTCTCAGTTAAGGTATTCAGTTTAAACGAAAAGAAAATGCTGGGTTTTGAGACTAGCACTTTAAGAATGTTTTAATAATATTTTTACTACATTTTTAGGGTTGTTTTTTTCTTAAGTATTTTATTTGTGTTCAGTATTCAATCTGAGCCCTGGTCTACAAAAGCGCACACGATTTAAACTGAGATTCCTACTCACTATTTACTGATGAGTCAATAATCCATTTTAGTAATGGACCACATAAATTACATTAAAAATTCTATAATCATCAGCCAGGAGACTCAACTACATTCAACCCTTTGGTACATCTTTTACTCTCTCTAAACCAGTGACATGTCTGACTTCATATACCTTCCAGTCCACTCTGACTCATGCATTCATAGAGCTTCACTTCATGAAATAAGCCTTTAATTTTAACACCACAACCCAAGGCTTTTAAGCATGCTATTTTCGGTTAATTTCCTAGAGATCTTTACAGGCATTGGAACTAACCTCGTAGTTCTGCAGTCACCTGGCATTTCTGAACCATTAGCCCTCCTAAGGGTAACTGGCAGCTCAATAATTTTGATATCAATATACTGATCACATAATTTTCCCATTGCCATGGATGTAAACTACCCTATTATATACTTTTTTCCCTTTGTTTTTTTTTTTTATTATATAGGCTGCATCTACAACTTCAGATTATCAGGTTCATTATTATTAATGTCTAAAAATAATCCTCTTTGGGTCTCTGTAGTCCTTTAGCAAACCTAGAACTGCAGATATGAAAAATAAAATCACTTACTAGTAGCCAGTATTTTCCCAGATGAATTAATTATATCTCTATTTTAATTCTGAGCAGACCGTAGCATTGGCATTTGACATCAAGATATCCTTAGCCTTAATCTGTGTTCAACTGTCATGTATCCCATACTCCATTCATATAAAGAGTAATGCTATGGAAGAAACTGGAAGATTTGATGAACTCCTTTTGCCATAATCTTCCTCTTTCCCTCTCCCGGTTCTGCAAAACTAAGCATCACTGATTGGAAGCAAAACTAGACTCAAATAACTTCTTTTAAGTTAAGTCAAAATAAGAAAGGTCAAATAAGAAAAGTCAAAAGAAGCCCTTTTTTCAGAGGTGGAAGCATAATTTTGAAGACTTAGAGTCACTTTAATTAGTAAAAGGAATGGGAAAGTCCTCCTCTTCATCATGAAATGTGCCCACTGAAAGGCAAACTTTTGACTTGCATCTTCGCTGTGAGTAGGTAGTAAGAGGACAAAGCAGTTGTCCCACCCTGCCATGACCGCCGTTCCTAAACTGAGAAACCATCAGCACGTGATCAGGTGAAGTTTCTCTCACTGAGTTAAGCTTTCAGTGGCAAGCATCAAAAAAGTCCTCTCCTTGATAGAGGAAATAAAAATATTCAATGTCGTTTTTGTATTCTAGAACTCAGTAATTGGGGAACCTGAATGAAATAAATCTCTGTGAATTCTCCCATTGAATCCCCAGTCACAAGGCTTCTGTCTCTTGTTTTTCTAAGGTGCCTGGCATTTCCTTCACTTGGAATAGCCATTGAAATCTGGCATTTCAGAGGTTTTATTATGAACCTCTGATAGTACTCAGGTTTCTCCTTTCTGGTGGTTTCTTGTTTTTGTTATTATTATTATTATTCCTTCTCCAAAATGAGTGACTCAGCTGCACCGGGTTTCAATTCTCCAATGGTTTATTCTCTAATTGTCTATGTTCTCTTTGAATGAACTTAGCTATCTCAGTTTGACCAATTTTGTTCTCTAGTTCATCCTCAGAATAAACAGTGACACTACTCTGTATCTTAATATATTCAGCTTTTTATTTAATTTGGTCTGCCTACACTTTAATTTAACTGTATATATTGCTTAATTCCCTGAAGTGCTTGAAATTTGGACTGTTATTAAATTGTGGTCAGTACTACTCTGTTAAACAGTCACTTCATTTCACCATAATGCTTACGCAAAATGGAATATAAAGCACTATTCCATCTAGTTACAAAATGAGCCAGTCCTTCCATTTCTGAATTGCTTCAGCATAGTAGTCAACATTTAATGAAAATCCTACTTAATATTGTTCTTCCTAGGCTAATTGCTGAGCCACTTTCTTCAGCTTTTCAAAAAATACTTCATTATTCTTATTTTGAGGTCAGTACATTTTCCCTATAGAACTACTTTTACTCTATTTCTTCAGTGGCCTTCTGTACTGACTCTATATTTCAACTATTCAAACACTTCTTGTCCATCTGTTCTAACTGACAGTCAATTGCCATAATGCACTCCATTTTTATTTTCCAATATTATGAAAACATGAAAACACTAATTGACAATACTATTGCTTACTATTAATACTACATGGTCAAAGCTTAATTTGCTTTAATCTACCATCTCACCAAGTTGATAATCCTTGAAATAGGTAAATCCACTTTCGTGATAACACTCATAGCTTCATGACCATATTAACCACAGCTGGATTTACTAAATGACCATCCCTCACCTTCCCCATACCAGCACCACACAAATAAACTTGTCTAAGGCACGCTGGAGCAGCTGTAGAATCCCTCCCATTTAAAGCTATGCTGCAGCAGGCCTTGAGAGTAATGTATTTATTTTTTTAGAGACAACCAGTGTTGCATACATCCTTCTTCCACCCTCAGAGAACCGGATTATCTTCAGAGCTCCATTACACAGAATCATCACAGAATATCCCAAGTTGGAAGGGACCCATAAGGATCATCAAGTCGAACTCCTGGCTCTATGCAGGACCACTCAAAAATCAGACCAAATATCTGAGTGTAGGAGCTGGGAAGTACCTTAATACACCAGAGCTGGAAGATGGAGAGCATCGCTGGGAAGAGATGTCAGCAACTTCATTATCAGCCAGCACAGCTCTACAGTGCTTTAGTACTCTTTTAATAGTGATTTAGTATTTTCCCCTTTGAGCTGGCAAGAGGTTCTGGTTTAGAGACACTGAGGCAACACACAACCTTACAGTCAAGGTCAGTTCTGAAGATGGCCCTCATTCAGCCAGAGTTTTGTGAATACCCTTCCTTAATGCTCAGTCAACCACATTATGCATTAACAATACAAATATAAAGCTTTTTATCTTTGAATTAAAGCTTTTAAACACCACTTCTCCCAAGGCTGCTCAGACTCCAGAGAAAGGAACAGAGCAAAAAGCTCAGAAATCCCTAGCATGGAGTGATGGGACTGCCACTGGCTCAGTTCCTGGACCTGGGTGAAGAAACATAACCTGGGTGAAGAGGCATACAATGCTGAGAAGCAAGTCTGGGTTGGTGGCAACCTTTTTCTAGTCCAAGAGAGCTCTGGATCACCCCAAACAACTGCCCTAAGCCTGACTCAGGGGTATACAGTGCCAGCAGCCGGGGTAGAGAGATGAGGACTGTTGGGTCCCTACATTCAGAGCAGAGGTACCCTATGACTCTATGTTACTTCCCACCAATCAAATTTTCAGTTAATGAGCATACTATGTGGTTGATTCTTCCCAAAATAAATAAAATACCAAAAGTCACTGATCAGCTCCCAGCAAGGCACACTGGTCTGGTTGCTTCCTTCTCTTGAGAGTATCATTTAATGTTATCAGATGTGAGCAAATGTCCACTGCAGTCACTGGGAATAGTCTTGTGTTTATGAGGGTTTTACAGCAAGCCCAGCTAATTGCTGGGTTCCCTGTTTACATTCTGAAGTTTATTTACATGAAATGTGTTTCTGTTTTGTTTTTTTTTATAATGTTAATAAATGAGTTCAGTGGACCTATTTCATTGTAACTCAAAGTCTAGCAGACTGTATAGTATTAAAAATTGCTTTGGCCTAGAAAACAAGTCTTTTGATAATAAACATCAGAGCACCAGATACTGTAGGATGGTCCAACACAGATAATGAGTTAAGACCCTAATACAGGAGATTTCCTTAAAAAAATGCTCCTGGGATTTTTCAGTGTAATAAATGCTCAGCTTTGCTGTTAGATTTTTAAGATTTTTAATTCAAAGTTTCAAGTTTTGCCATAAGATGCTTCAGCTGTAAATGACCTTAGAGGAACAGCATGCAGAAGAGACCTACAGAGCTGAAATTTTGGAGATACACTAAAGCTGTGAAAATCATTGGTGAGGTGACAAGGTGCTCGGTCTGTATTAGGAAAGCACTAGGAAAAGTTTCAGCATGAACTGTGAAGGCACAACAGAAAACACTACCCAATCTTTCCAAACCACATCAGCGTAGTGAAGATGGAGTAGTCACATCTGTTGTACCAATCAATACTGACCAGTGTGATAATAGATAAACAAATAAACAAGGTAAAGAAAAGAATTTACCTGGATCATTAAGAAACTCCTCTGAGCTGTTCCATGTCCTGCCATCCAAGTACAACGTGCCATTGGTGAAGTTAAACTGGGTGTAGTCTCTCACACACTTGTGTCGCAAGTTGCCCATAAAGAGCTGGAGGCCTATGAGGGCAAAGACACTCAAGCAGAAAACGGTCAGGATCATCACATCAGCAAGTTTCTTAACAGACTGGATTAGTGCACCTACAATGGTCTTCAGTCCTAGGGAGATAAAAGCCAAGAGTTTATGGATTGAGACGCTGAAAGATAAGTGCAGATACTTGTTCTGATGAAAATCTGGATAGAAGGGAAAATTGGAAGGATTCCTATTACATGTTTGTAATTTGACAATGGAAACAGGAGACAAGTGATCACCATGAACATTCAGTTTGGCCTACTATCATCTGGACAAAAGTCTTGGTGTTGCCCTTACACACACTTGCTAAAAAATGAATGGAAAGAACTGGATGGAGGAACAATGAGAAACAAAAATAACCGTGGTTAAAGAAAATATAGAAAGTCATTTATATATTCATGGAGCTGCAGTAAAGACTGTAAAGCCTAAATCCCACTGACTTTTGAGAATATTAATTACTTTTAACCACTGAGGTGATTGATAACTTTATCTCTCACTTCAACAGATAAAGAGGTATGGAAATGTTGCCTTATTATTTAACATTTTTTAGTGCCAAATCTTGTTCACTTTTCTCACATGAGTAATTCCTCTCCCTTCAATTCATTTGCTTAAGACAACAAAAATTTGGGATTAGAAGAAAACCAAATAATATGGACAACCAAGTAAATCCAGTGGAAACTGTGTGGAATAACCTGAGATTCCAGTAATACCTGGGCAAAGTTAATCATTTTATAATACACTAATGGAGATAAATCATCTTCTTATAATCACCAAAGGTTTTAGTAACACAAACTGTCTTCTGTTTCAGTGTTATTTCATCCTATAACACTAGATTCATATTATTATCCTGTAAGTATATAGACATAAGTAATTATACTGTTTTCCCAAAGAGCACTGTTTGCTTGTTAAGAAGATCAGCAATATCTGAGCTGGTTGAACATGACATCAAGACAACAAAACCCCTTCTATAAACCCTTCTATAGAGTGTCTCCTGTAGTTGGATTAATACCAACTGCTCAAAGGAAGCAGATTTGTTGTTTTTTACTACCTGTAATTAATCAATACTCAATAAGTAGTAATCAGTGCTTCTGATAATCAGCTTTACTAGTATGGCAGCAGTAAAAGAATTGAGTGAAATGGAAAAATAGAAAATGCAAAGAGGAAACATGAGGAATTCTCCTAGGCAATACTCAGAAACATGTAGAATTGCTCATTGAATATGAACATACGCATTAAATTTCAGTTCCCTGGAATTCCACCCCAAGAGTTCGGCAGTAATGAAGGCTGAGTTAGGGCTTTATAATTTAAAATAATGTAAAAAACGTACTTGAGGGTATGTAGGAAGGCAAAGTGCACTTTTGGTCTTGCTTAAAATTCTGTAGATAAAGTAAATGGGAAATCATAGATTCCTAAAGGAGGATAAGCTGCTAGATATCCTTGAATTCAGCAGCCTAAAATACTGCAAGTCCTGCATAAAGCATTGCCACTAGGTTAACCCATGAATGATATTAATGACTATAAAAGTCTTCCAGCCAAATGGGACTGAATCTGATGTGGGGCTGGATATCATCACTAAATTCTCTGTTTACTTCTTGAAGGATAGTTTGTGGCATAAGAACAAAAGGAAAAGGCTCAAAAGTTCCTCTGTATAAAAATAAGGCAAAACATATTGTAGTACAAATATCAGGCAAAAGCTGGATATTCATGGGATCTGCACTCCTTGTCAGAAACAGATTTTGAAGATGAAGTCAGTTCTGTATTTTGATTAAGTATCTAGATAGGTATTTAGATAAAGGTTAGCTCTGAACTTTTTGAGTTCATTTCTAGGTTTGATGACCAATTTTGATTTGTTAATGAAAAGCACGGCTTTTACATTAATCTAGTCTTGAGTGAACTTTATGTTTTAGTTGTAGTGCAATTCTAAAGGGCTTCCCTGTGTCTCACACTTACCCAGATTGCTATGAAACAAACAGGGTGGGGAAAAAGAAATACAATTTATAGATACAATTTTATTTTTTTTTCATACTCCAATATTATGACATTTTCTCTGTAACTTTCAGTGTTAGCTGTCCTTTAAACACACAGATGCTTCTTCCCTGAAACTGGTGAAACAGGAAATCTGAACACAAACTGAGCTTTAAAAAAGGGAAAATGGCCAAGCCACAAATTCTTTCACTTCAGTGCCCTCTGTGAAATCCCTGCAGTACATTTGTTTGCTTGTAATACAAATACCAGCTTGGGGCCTGCATTTGTATCCCTCAAGTACACTAATTAATCTTATTCACATTAGCAAAGACAATGGGAGAACTAATGTAAATAGGGATAATATTGGGAAACAATAATCTACAAAACACTAGTCACCAGTAAAGACAGACTGTTTTCAAATGCAGACCCAGTTATTGTTAATTTCAAGGTCATTTCATGTAACATGCTTTTCTCAGTTTACTTACAGGTTTTTCAAATAGAAGAATATTCCTATGCTGTTTGCTTTATAAGCTCATTCCTCGCAGATATCCAATAATTTCTTTACAGGAGGGCTTTGTGCTTTATTTTGTTTTATAATTTCATTTTTTTAAACAGCACATAGACTTCTGAGCAGCTCGGAAATGCTTTAGTAATTCAATTGCTGTAATTAAAGACCACTTAAAAATAACTTGAACTCTGCCTTCTGAAACTTCGTTGCAACTTTCCAAGAAAAAAACTTCAGGAGTTGTATACTTACAGTCTAATTGTGTTATTTTCTCATTCTTTAAAAAGAAAATTTGCCCATAAAGTTAAATAGCATCCATCAAGTCACTTGGCACAATCCACTGCTAAGAAAAGTGTTTAAATCACCATTCATTTCAACTTTGTGCCCTTTCAAGGGCAAAGGGTAAATAAGGACAGCCAGAACCTCTTGCAGGTGTTCCACATTGCTCTGAGTCAATCCCCATATTTTGTAAAAGCAATGCTAGATATACTCAAATTTAAACTGCTGTTAAATCTTCTAGATAAATAATCCTCCTTTGAAATATTGCCAATGAGAGCACTGCAATATAGCTTAATAGAAGATACTATTTATGGGGCATTAAAGGCATTTACTTAATTCTTGCAAGTCAAACACCAAACCAGGCAGCATGCAGCAAAAACGGAGGAGCTGATCCAGAGCTGAGTAACATCTACATCTGTTAATGACTACGGGGCTGTGGATTACTCTTACTGGAGTAATCAGCACAGTGGTCTCCTGAATCACTGAATTCTTCCCACGCTTCTGGGCCAAATCCTGCTTGCATGACATGAGTAACATCGAAGCACCCAAAGTCAGTGGGATGAGGGCTGTACAGGCAGACTGACACCTACAGAAAGCAAGAAGGATTTGGCCCAAGCATTCCTGTTAATACTGGTAGAAATTAATACATTCAGAAGTTAATCAAATAATCAGTTTCCAAATGCAAATCAGAAACCATAGAAAACGCAAGCAACACCGAACAATGAGAAATGGCAAGATCTCACAGCACCATCCATTCCTCCTTCGAGATGTGAGAAAGTATTAGCATAATGACATCCATACCAGATGTTGGCAATCACCTATAGAACATCGGACACTTCCATGCACAGTCTGAAAATCAGTGGGGAGAAAAAGCAAAAACAAAACCAGAGTGGCCTTGGGCTGTGAATGCCTCCTCCTATCCTTCTCCTCTTGAAGATGAGCACGTGCCTTGTACATGTCTGCATGAGTCATGTACGCATACGGAGAGAAGAGCTTGCTCTCAATTACCATCCCTTGTCACCAGCCATGATGAACGTATTTTGTCATTAGCCACTGACACATGGAGCAGCAGAGAGTTTAATACCATGCTGGCAAACTTGAAAGGCTGTCAGCATTTCTGTAGACCATCTCTGCATGAAAATGTGACTGTCAGGCCAGTCTCTGAGGAAGATGCAAATATGTCATGTATTTCTCAAGTAGCTTCTCCCTGAGCCATGTGATTTGCCCATTGTAAGGATGAAATCTGTCTTTCTGTGGGGGAACTTCAGTGAGATTCAAACAGTGATCAAGGGTCAGACTCCTCCACGCAGCCTTAATTCTTTCACTCCAATCTCTGTGTTCTGGCTAACAGTAAAGTACTGGATAACATTCACAGCACTATTTATAGCCCTTAGACTCACACTAAATCAAATGGGAGCTGGATCAGGCCCCGAAGTGCCTTGGCCCAATTTTCTGTGAGGTCACCTTTCGCCTGTATTCTGTCATTTTGTGTGAAATGTCTGTGAAGTACACGACTGTTCTAGAAAGAGCAGAAGAGCTTCTCTGGATACAGGCACGTCACAAAATAGTGATGTCCACAATGACCTCCATTTTGAGGCTCTTGTTGAGGGGCCATTGAAGGGTATACCTGAGGTCTGTGAATTACCTCAGTTATTAATTATCACAAACACATTGGTGATTTGCATGCAGATCAATAATTAGAGACCTCCAAATCACAGGAAATGTTCCTGTTGAGTACACTGGGATTTGGATACGCTGGTTGGGGGAAACTTCAGTGGGTTGTCCTACAGCCTATCTAGAAGGAAAATAAATGAATCTGGTTGCCATGGCAATGAACAAGATGCTAATTAATAAATAAAATCAGTGAGAGTTAAAGGTTTTACATTCCCAAGCAGAGAATGTTTGCTATTTCTAAGAACCTGAACATAAAGGCTATAGGAAGAAATTAAAAACATTTTTATGCAATGAGTCTAGATAAACAGCTTATCAGCTACTGTACAAAGCTCATCTTCCCTGATACCATGGGAAACTGGAAAACAGAATGAAATGGGTGTGCTTAGTGTGAAAAGGGAAAACTGAGAGGATCCTAGAGGGTCCTCAGGTATATTAAAGGCAGCCAAAGAGGGTAAGGCACTGACCCAACCTCTCACTGGTAATGCACCAAGACAGGGTGAGGCTGAATGGGGTCAGGAGATGCCAGCATGACACCATGCAGATGCAGCCCCAGATGCCTAGAGAGCAGGAAGCACAGCTTAATGCTAGATGCTAACATTTAGGTTGCCGAATCTGGATCTGGAAACCTCCTCCTAGGGCAAAAGTAAAAGTAATGAGTTGAGCTAAGCTCACCCTCGAACCCTGTGGGGAGTGGACCCAAAGTTTGGGAGATCATTTTAAATCCTATGAGTGCACATCCCCTAAAACTCCCCATGCCTGCTTGCGCACTTAGAGCAAGGCATTAAAGATAAGTGAGATTTTTAAAAGCACTAATTGTTAGCTTTGTCGACTCCCCCTGGAGTCAATACTGAAACTCATTGATTTCAAGTGAAGCAGAATGCCTTTGAAAACCAGCCTCTAAGTGCTTTGCTGGACAGAAGCCTTACACTGTGGAGGACTTGGCTACTTTTGGTAAGCAATTTCACTGAGCATGCTGAGCCCAAGTACGTTTGTGCAGACATAACTACCTGATAGAGAAGGGTGATCAATTTTATTGAGGAAAAGCTCGGATATTTGCAATGTGAGTACATTTCAGTGCTTCTCTCTGAAGACATAAAAGAAGAAAAAAAGCCCACCTTTTCTGTTCTCCATAGCAGATGCACTCAAAAATCTTACGAAAGATATCAGCATTCATTACCTCTTCATTTTTAGCCCACTGTGGAATGATATTTCATTCTAGCACAAGCCTGTGTCATTGTCAAAAAATCAGACTGAAACCCAAGTAAACACAGCATCATGCCCGATATTTCTTTGTTAGACATATATTTAGACACAGACATATAGTAGACATATCTTTAACATGTTTGACCAAAACAAAATTGAACTGGTTCCTTGAAACTATCTATTAAAAAAATCACACACACACACAAAAAAAGAAAAAGCATACCCTCGTTTTACAGGCAGCTAACTGATCCTTAGCAATTTGTAGCTCTCAACATCTATAATTTAAACATGCTCACAGCCTAGGTAATCTTGACAATAAAATTTAGGGCCAGATATTTTATTTGCATATCATTATGCAGCCATGTCAGCAAAGAATTCAATTACAAGTACCTAAAAATGCAGTTATCAAAAGAATAATTCCATAGGAAGAAAGAAAACAAGAAAATGTGAGTTGCTATGTATCGTTCTAATAAATAACATTCATATTTCTTCTTTTTCTATTAACCCACAAATGGAAAACTCTGTATTCATTATCGTTGAAAGGCTTTAGTGAACTTTACAATAAAGCTTTTCTGAATATCTCTATTCTCCTCATCAACCAAAAAAACAGTCACTGTTTATCACTTTATATAAAGCAAGATGCAGAACATCAGAAAATCGCTATGTATGTAACTCAGCAAAATTGACAGGCTTTGCTCTGAAGAAGCACAAGATTGAGACAAGATGGAAGGTGAAAGGTGTCCCCTGGAGAAGGCTGTCCCTCTAAGTTAGCCTTCAAATCCTTCCTGCCAAGGAAGTTAGGAAACTCTGCTTTTATTTCTGATTACCATCCCACATGATCTACAAAACTGCTCAACTTGCTGTTCAGCTCTGTTCTTTAAAAGCTAAATTTTGACCTATACTTTCACTAAAAAGTAGTAAACCTTGGACCCATGCGTACATTTCTTTAATCTCTCAATTCCAGAATTCCCATTTCCACTTCATACTTGTGAGTGTTGGTGATTAGTCCCTGGATGTTTATGCCATGGCTTTTGCATACATTTGTTTTCTTATACATGAGTGACATTTTGATAGGAAGAGAGGGGTTGGCCTCAAGTTATGCCTGGGGGGTTCAGGTTGGATATTGGGAAATATTTCTTCTCAGAAGAAGTGGTGATGCACTGGCACAGACTGCCCAGGGAGATGGTGCAGTCACTGTCACTGGAGTGTTCCAGAACCATGGAGATGTGGCATTGAAGACACGGTCAGTGGGCAATACTGACAGTAGTTGGATGGTTGGACTAAATATCTTGGAGGTCTCTTCCAACCTTACTGATTCTACGATTCTATGATAATTCAGGTGTGCATAAAACAGTAGATGGCCAAACCTTTCTAATCCTAAAGAGCTGTGCACAAGAATCTGAGCAATCTCAATGCTATGCATATTTTTGATGTGTGATTGCCAGCATCTGTTCAGGATTATCACCAATAGGATCTACCATGCACGGTTTTTGCTATCTTCTCTACCTTGCCATGCAGGTTGGAGATGTTAAACACTGAGGCTGAATGAGACCTGTCCATAGATAATGCTCAGCAAGAATTTATCATAACACGTTTAGTCCTTACTGGACTGCATAAATTACTAAACAAAAAGTATTAACTACTATTTTCAGAAACAGAAGTAAAATAGGTCATAAGCAATGAAAATAAGCTTCTTTCAACACCAGACCTATATGAAAACTGTTATATTGTTGAGGGGTAGTTGTGCTGGAATCATGGTCTTTAATATGTAAGAAAATGTGATTTGGTGAAATGTTGAATCCACCAAAATTAATGATAGAACTTTTCTGATCTATGCAAGGTCTGAAATTTAAGCACTGTTTCTATCACAAGCAGGTGGACAAGCACTAGGACAAATCAGGCTACCTGTGCTTGCAGTCTTGAAGCTCATAGCACAGATTTGGATTCCAGTTTGGAAGTTCTCTTAAACACAAATACACACCTTGAGGTCATTCACCTTCCATTTTTAAAATCAATATCTGAAGACTTTAAAAGAGTTTCGTTGCCATTCTCACAGTTCATGAATGAGCACTTTGTGTTTGCGATTCATGAGCCACTGCATGCAGCCCGTCTTCCAGCAGCACTCATTTTAGTGAGGTCTGTACTTTTGGAAGTACTCTAATTCCTTCTGCCCACAGAAATGGTATTGGGAAACGTACTGGAGAAAGCTATTCTATTGACAGGTCACATTCCCTACATTCCTCCATTTCCTGATCAGTATCTATGGTTAAGTCACTTGTATTGACTGTGATTACTACTGGAAATGGCATGTAGGCTTTAATGGCAGCCGGAGTGTTTAACCTGGTTTTCACCTGAAATGACTGAGATTGTTTTCAGCGCCCGCAGTACTCTGAACGTTCGCAAGGCTGAGACATTGCCCAGGTCCACAAATTCAGTTATGTATCTGTAACAAGGGAAAGTCACACACAGACAATGACAAAACACCAGCAAAAAACAACAGTCAAGGGGACAAAGAGAGACAGAGAAAGAATCACTTGTAGCTGAGAGCCAAAACAGAAGGATCGAGGCTTCTTACCTGGGATTACTGAAATAGTTTTTAAAGCTCTCAATACCCTGAAAGTCCGAAGAGGTGAAACACTGCCTACATTCACAAATTCTCCTACATACCTGTAGAATTAAGTCACAGTTATTTGGAATTATACAATAGAGTACGAGACTTGTCTGAATGAAGAATGCATTCACATATAGCAGGAGTGAACGCATCTGAATGAGAGTTGACTCCACTTTTCTGGCTGCTCTTTGATGCCGTTTGTCCCAGGTTTTTCATAGCACACATTATTGCAAATGTTTCTTGAAATATTAAACTAATCTAACAGGCATCAATTCGTTAAAACTGTGGTTGAAATTTGTTATCAGACTGTTCAGCAACAAATACTGTGAAGATTTTATTATCGCATAGTTTAACCAAAATTTTTTGCATTGTAGGAAACATTAAGAATTGCTTTGCTGCTCTTAAAAAAAACAAAATAAAACCTTTGAGTACTTAAGTAATTTTAGTAATGACTTCCACGAAGTATGTACAGAACAACATGGGGAAATATCAGTGCAAATATTTCTACTGGGTTATTTATTGTACAGCGCTCTACTGTGTCTTAAAGCAGATGCTGGTTTCAAGAGAAGCTTAAAACTTTATTTTATTTTGTACATCAAATCCATGCCCTATGGCTGATGGAAGAAGACTTTTGGATAAATATAACTGAAAACCTATTAAGCCTATTTATGATTAAAACAGCAATCCCAGCTATTCACCGTTATGTCTATTCTGGACATCAGGGAGACCCATACAACAGCAGAGCAAAACGCTCCCAGGAGGGTCAGCTACAGAATGAGTTGGCTTTATCACTGTTTCCAAAATTATTTCCACCAAAACAGTATGCAGTAAAACCACAGTCATCACTGTATTTTCTGGACCCTATTATGTGGCTATTTACATTTACCTACTCTACTTCTTTGAGGCATTTGTTTTCATGTGCCAAGGATAAAACTCACTTGGCTATCTGACAAAGACTGCTTAAGTGAGTTCTGTGCAAAGGACTCTGCAGGAGGACAAAGCACCCTTTCCATAGCTGCTAACCTACATTATGTTCTGGAAGAGCAGTACTGTTTCTCCTCTTCATAGTTTTACAGGGGAGTCTGGCATTTACCTATCTGGTCATTCCTCCCCAGGTGTACCCAGCACTTCTTTCCCAGACTCTTCTGCAACGTGCAAGGGTGTAAAATTAGGGGAGAAGCAAAGGCATGGGAGTATGGTTTTGCAGACCAGAGATTTGTACAAACACATTAATAAGCATATTAGACAAACACTTCTGCTGCATGTTCACAATACTCAACTAATAGAGATTTTATCAGTTTCTTGGATGAAATTGCAGCAGCTCAGTGTCTCTACCATGGGAAGCAAGAAGCAGCTGGAATTCCCATTCCAAGTCTTCCAGTTAGCAAGGGAATTGTTTAGAGTCTTTAAGAATTTGGCAGGGTATTTTCCAACTCAGAGCTACAGCAACCTATTCCTTTCCTGTTCTAGAAAGTCTCACTTGTCTGATAATCGGTTATCTAATCAGGGGCAGTCTCCTAAATTTTCCTGAATCCATCCATGGCCACAGAAGGCATGGCTGTGCCTGCTAGCACAGGGTGGGAGAAAAGCTGTGAAAACCTCTGGCGCACTGATCTCTAATGAGCTGGTAAAAGCTACTGTCCACGACCCTAACTGTGCTATTTCTGCCCCAAAAATAAGGAGGTAGGAACTTATTCTGCAGTAACTCTACAGGACCTGATAGTCATTCCACTGCAACACCCATCAATGAAATAATATTTCCTGTTCGATCAAAAGCCTTTCGTCCCTCTAAATTTCATGCCCTTTTATCAGGCTCTCCACCCCATACTGGTTTTGTTTCCAGATACAGAAATACCACTAGCTACAAGCAAAGATAACAACCTTACTTCAAATTCAATCATACTTTAAATCACTTGCAAATCATGGTTTACATGAAGGGTAAATCTTATTGGAACTGAGAACAGTATCCAATGCTTTGCACTATCTGCAGCATACTTGGGAAGGAGGTTTCATTGTACATATGAAGATCATACTGCAGTCACCATTAGCTCTTTCACTGCTGCCTTTAGGCTCAAGGAAGCAGTTGCAAATAGTGAGTACAAATTCTTCCCTTTCTGTACCCAAACTCTCATTCCTTCTTTTCTAATCTAAAATTGTTTCTTTCCAGTTCTATAAGCTTGAAAGAAATATCCAGATCTTGTCTGTGCTGACTGCTCAGACACAAATTTCAATTTAGAAAACAAGATGCTCCCAGCGGATTTTGGCAGAGCTGGTTAGGATGATAACCCAACTTGCTCCCAAACTGAGATGAGGTAGAGCACATACACTGTCAAGGCTGCAAGTTATTGCTCATCTTGCCCTTTTTCTCTCTGCTCATTTCTACCTTAATGTCAAAAGCCTTCTTCCTCTAGAACACAGGAAACCAATGCACTAAAGGCAATGACAAACTCAGAGTCCTGCATAGGAATTCCCTGCTTCACATACTGATGGATAAGACAGAGGAGAAGTGACATTTTGGATTGTTCTGTCCTGCCTCTAAACACTGCAGAATTACATGGCTTGAGGAAAGGTTTAGCTGAGAAAAATACCTAGTGTGTACTGGCATCCCAAAGCTCCTCCCCATCTGCCTTGCATATTTTGAAACACTTATCACAATGGCCATATGTCAGTTTGGCCAAATCCGTAGTAATACAGTAACAGATACAAAGATGTGGCCTTGGGCTGACCTAGTGAAATAAACAGGAATCTTCCCAACGAAGTCTATATAGATTTTACAAGTCTTCATGCTTTCCTTCTGCTGAACATTACCAAGAATATTAGCCCTGATCCTGGCATACCACCACTGACTTCACTGATCCTTTCTGCTGTTTGAACTAAGTTTGGGTTAAAACTTGTTTTTTCCAATTTTGATTCTAGTCAAATATCATGGGCCTAGGCATTCAACTCAAATGTAATCAGTTTCCCCAAAGTAGTCTGACAGGTGTACTGACAGAATGGAACTGAGAAATTTTGCTCTGAAACCACTCAGGAAAACAAAGACTATCTTAAAATACTTCAGCATTTTCTCATTTTCAATACAACTTCAGTGAAAACAAAAATAAACAAAAAGCAACAGCTACACAACTTAAAAATATATATCTATTGCTCATCACTGTCTCAAAAAATAAAAAGGGCTACTTACGCCATAACAATAACACTGAAATCCAGCCAGTTCCATGGATCTCGAAGGAAGGTGAATTCTGTCATGCAAAATCCTCTCGCCAATATTTTTATCAATGACTCAAAAGTGTAAATGCCAGTGAAAGTGTACCTGGGGAATAAAGTGTCTGAGATAAGCAACAGCATTAACAAGCAGTTGAGAGAAGAGATGGTGGAGGCACGCGCAGCCCAGCCCTTGTCACAGGAGACACTCCTGCCCACCTTGTTGGTTTTGCCCATGTAGGTCATGGCTGAAGCACTGGGGCTGCCTGCAAGCATGTGTGGACCAAGGAACATGTAAGAAATGGGAAAGCGCTCATGACAGCCACAGGATGAAGATAAGTTTCACCAGAGGGTGTACCTTGATGAACTCTCACTCATTAAGGCATGAATACTATGCTGATAAGCTGCACTATGGGACTTCCAAAGCTCTGCCTGCAGTCACCAGTGAAAGGAGAAAGGATTATGCAGCATTCCTTGCTGTTTCTCATATTTGATGGACAATGGTTGTTCCATTCATACCTCTCATCTCTTCCCGCCCAGGCTGTTTTGAAGGACAGCACTTAAAAAATGTTGCCTCCTTCATTTTCTTAGCTAAAAGTGGTGTCCTTCCTGTAAAATTCCACAATCTGTTTAAATCACATCAGCTCTCAGAATTAAACAGCAGTATGTCATCACTGGAAATGAGGAAACCAACCGCTGTCCCAACACTGCAGGTTCTAATTTTGACCTGTTTGACAGTAAAAGAGATACAAGGGTCCCCTGAATACAAGTTGTTTATTACTGACAGCCTCTTCACATTGATATTAGGTAGAGCACACACACTTTACCTTTCACAATAAAGATTCTACTTGTAATAATATTTAGCAAATTCTCTGTGGGGGAAAGTAACGCATCTGACTTACAACACTCAGATCGGTATCCACTCAGGGCTCTAACTGCCAACAGAGACATACTTCAGGGCACACATCAGCTCTTTTAATAATATGTTTCTATCTGAGATATCCAGCCCAAAGGGACTTGGTATTCTAGGACCTATTTCAATACAAATAATAAATGTTTAGCATCCACCACTGATAATCCCCTTTTCCCCAGATGAAGATGTAGATGATACCAAAGCAGAGTTCTTGTGAGGCTGCTATCTACTTAATCCTAACTCTATATACACATAATTTTTTTTTTTAAATCCCACAGAACACAAACTTCATAAGCCTTAATACTTCCACTGGAAACACTAGCATGAGCTTTCTGTTTAGTTGTCTGTTTAGTTCCTAAACATCAGTAGCTACAATGGTATCATCACATAAGCAAAAACAGAGAAACAAACAAGACCTGGAATAGCTGGTGGGGAAAAAAAAAAAAAAAAGTGTAAGCAATTAAAGGTGGTAATAACAAAAGAAATGCATTATTCAAAAGCAGGAAATGTTTCCTCTTAGTTGTATACTCCTTTGATTTGCAACTGCGCAAAAATACAAGTAGTGGCAAATCTGATGGCCTCCTGCCCTCCTGTCACACAGCACAGCTAGTTACACATCCTGTAAAACCTCAGTGTGCTTCACCTTAAAAAGGAGATAAGCAGGACTGCTTTTACATGCAGCAGTGCATGTAAAATCTTCCTCACGCCTCCTTTATGACCACACACCTAGACAGTATCTTGTACCCAGCTCTTCATTGCTCTTAGTTTTATTCTTGCCTTACAAATATAGGTCACTCCTGTGAGTCTCTTTAAGCATGTGTATTCAGTAATACATGCAGAAAACGCATGCAAAAAAAAAAAAAAAAAAACTTAACAGTACATAAGCTCATTAAAATGATAAAGCACTTGTATTTTTTCAGCATGTCAGATGGTTTAATTGATTGTATAATCATCATCTAATTCTAAACGGATCGGGCAAAGTCCTCCAGCAACTGAGCAGCCTCTTCAACAATACAAGTCAGGGTTTGTTTAAAGTTTTTAGTGGGGGTAAGTGGAATTCTTTCTTTCTTTCTTTCTTTTTCTTCCTTCCTTCCTTTCTTTCTTTCTTTCAAAAATGTAAAATATTTATTCTGTTTTCAAGGCAGATCTAGGACAAATATTTGCACAGCGTTACTCCTGCATCCCCTGGAGGGGTGCCTCTGGAACAGTCCTCAAAAGGAGTCGTTTTTCATTTTGCTCTCTTAATTTGAGGAGGAAAAGCTGAGAGGTATGAGGGGACACAGTAAAAGGGCAAATATGGAAGAAAAAGGATTCACTCCATGCTGCATGACTCCATTTGCTTTTCAGCTCTACGCCTCTTGCATGCCCTGCTCAACGCACTGATAACATCATTCATATTTTCCTGTCTAAGGAAGACACACCAACCACTCTGATATTTTCTTTCAAAACTTCAAAGTCCTTGGCTGTAGACCCACTGACCAAATTTCAACACACATGGATGAGATGTCTGTATTTCATCTACATACACCGTTAACGTGGTATGGTGTGACATTTTTTTCAATAAGGACAACATCAGGGGAAAAGGAAAGTCACAGACATACTTGAGGGTACAGGAACACTGTACAGAAATACATGAAACATCCTGGGACTAGGATGTTAGTGTGATCAGATGAAATATTTGGTTCAGAGCTGCCTATAATTAGTAATTTATGGCCTAGAAGACGTCCCCTGCACGATTCTGTGAAACCTGAAATAAGGGCATGTGCTGCCTCTCCTCACAGCCCTGCACAGACCAACCACAAGGCTATCTAACAGCAGATGGTCATGTTTATCATATGTCAGTCAAAAATAAAAAGTGTGTTCTGATTGGTTCAATGAGCCAAAATAATTGTTTAATGCACTGTAGGTTGATTAGCTTGTGCATCTGGTATCTCTTTCTGAAAGGAGCATTTTAAAGCAACTTAAGGAAATGAAATGGGCTTTCTGAAGCCCGCTAAGCCCTTTTAAAATTCACTTTAGAAGAGAAGGAAAAAGAACGTTGAGTGACATCTTTGCTGTTTTATTTTCTGATGATTTCACAAGCTAAAAGAGAGGAATACTCACAAAAGCGTTACCTCATAATGAACACCTACCAATGATTACAGGGGAACACTATTCATGATATGCTCAGTCCAGAAGAAACTTTTGTTTCCAATGCAAGTTGAAGAACAGAACTTTGTCCTGGAAGTATTTTCTGGAATAATTAAAGTCCATCAGCCTATTTTAATGTGCCCAATGTTGAATCTCTTGCATAGGAACGATGGAAGGCTGGCCAGTTTCAAATGGAGTTCTCATCATAGTGATTTCATTCTGATGTAGCATAGCAGGTACATTTAGCAATAAGTATGAGCTTGGAAGACTGAAAATTGTTAGTTTACTTACTAAGGGAGTTTTCACAGGCAAGAAACACCTGGCAAAACATTTTGTCAGGACAGATACTATGGTCAGTGATACTGGAAAGAAATGAGACAACAGCAAACAAGAGGAAAAGAACGTAACAAACAGAAGAGGAAGGACACAAGATAAGGATGGGACGGCTGTAAGCCACCCAGGATACTTACTCAACATATTTATTCCATGATGGAGTCTCTGACTGTGCCATGAACACACAATTAGTTAAAATAGTGCACATAATAAACATACTGAACAATGTAAATAGGTGAATTAAGGAAAAAAAATGCATTTGTTAAGAGACTTCATACATTTTTATCGTTTCATATAAGACTCAACAACTCACTCATAATTTCCAGCATTTAAAAAAATCACTGTAGACATTTGTTTCCTATTGCATAAGGAAAAAAAGTAATTACAGAAACACAGAAAGTGACTCTTGTCTGCTTTTTTTTCATTGCATTCACCTTTTAAGCATGCTTTACAGAGTAAACAAACACATCGTCTCAGCAGTGTTCTGAAGACATGATACCTTAAATTTACAGCTGGTCAGATGACAAAATGCATAGGTGCACAACTTTGCATGAAAAGCAGGATTAGACTCATGTAAGTATATACAGAAAAACCTGTGTCTGCAAATTCTGATCTTATTTTGCATCCTGAAAGTTTTCTCAGGCAGCAGGCAAAGCTATAAATCCAAACTCTCTAATCTAACATGCCTGAGGTCTCATGATCAGTATGCATTTCACCAAAAGCTAATATGAGTTTCATAGTATTAATTTCAAGGCTTGGTCAGAAAACCTCATTGGAAAATACACAGTCTTGATCTGCAAAGCTGAGTGTTTCAGCTGAGGAATGAGCTTCCCTATCTGGAGGCTAGAATGAGCCTCCCTTGTGTATAGTCTGTACATTAATGCCTAAGTTGAGGCCATAAATACAAAGAAGAGCACCCTAAATCAAATTCCTGAAATTCAAAACATAGTTCACTGATCTGCTCTGCTAAAAGCACATGCTACTCTTTGTAACCATGATGGGTTCTCCTGCATAAATATAAAAGTACATAAAAGTACATCCAATGCTCCTGGAGAGAAAGTTTAAGGAATGAGTTTAAGTGGACCGAAGTTAAACATCCTACAGTCCAGTCAACAGCCTGGGACTCTTCTCAGAGAAGGATAGCAATATCCAAACGTAAACTTCTTTCGACTTCTTCAAAAGAAAAGTTTACTTGTTTCCTTGTTTTATCCATTTACCAATCCCATCGGTAGTTTTCTGAGAATAGTAGAACTGTTCTGTCACAGACCCCAAATCTCTCCTGAGTACAGAGTGGAACGTTTTCCAAAGGGCCCCATAAGGCACTGTGACATTAAATTGGTAGTAACCAATCTGCATGTTCCCCTGTGCCATTCAGAGAGCAGTAATTGAACCCAGAGGGACTGCTCATCTCACAAACATTTTCCACTTACGGAGCTGACAAATCCTGCTGAAGGACTGGAAAGATGGATGATATCCAGACTTATTTATTTAAGTCAGCTTGAGATGTGTCTCTGAGAGTCGTTTACCTGGTTAACACAATGAGGTTGTAAACTGCACTGGCCTTGAATACGCTGTATCACACTCATTGCATCACCTACAGTGAAAAGCAATGAAAACAATAATAATTTAGCAGAGTGGTATCTTCAGGCCATGCCAAACAAGAACTATCCTCCAATTCCAAGCAAAGCAATTTCTCTACAACCACTCAATTTAGGCTCACTAGTCTGATGGATATATCCCTACTTCCTCGTAGTGTAAGCTCAATCTAAAAGTGAGCTTTTCCAAGGTGACATCACCTTCTTGTTTGAACACCAAAGAGAATATTCATGAGGATACAGTTTGAAGTCATGAGGATACAGTCAGGAGTCAGCTTTGGGATATTAAATGATCTATCAGTTCTAACTGAGCTTCATGACCAAGCTCAAAACTGCAAAGAATTTAAAAGAAAGAATCACTCTAGCTAGTTATGCACTGAAGTCGGATGTTTGTTAGAAAGTGAACACAGAAATTCTTACACAAGGAAAATTAGCATTCCTGTCTGAAATCAAATACAATTGTTCACACAGTAGAAGTTGTTGATCATTATCTACTCTGAAAAGACTAAGTAAAGGAGATTAAATTGATGCAATCTGTATTATCACTATTGTCTGTCACCTGTCTTACAGCTGCTATTACTTCGAGTATCTGCTGATCCATGAGCTGACATGAATCATGCACATAGCTAACACACTTCAAAAGGGTACATGGGTTGCACACTCTGTTACAGACCACAAATCCAACATAATAAGCTACACATTAGGAATCCTTTCTGCAATAAATTGAATCTGACATTTATTTCCAGTCTGAAGTTACAGAATGGCATCTTATGCAGACTGCATAAAGAATTCCTAAAAGTTATAAATTTTATCTTCCAGCACAAAAATACTGAGCAAAACACTGCATACCTTGTATTCTAGACTTCATTATGATGGATAATAGTTAATTAGCAGGCTGAACATTGGTGTCTCTTTAAGTAATCACTGCCAAATTACATATAATATGGGCAACCAAAGGTTAGTTCCAATCAATAGTACACATAATTGGTGCTTCACAAGGTCTCATTTTCTACTACCAAGGAAAATGTATAAAATCAGATAGAAGAAAGGCTGCAATCACAAAATGTGAACACAAATTATGAATTCTAAAAGGAGACTTTTTTAGATGGGACAGAATCCATAATTCTAACACTGAGGAAGGTAATTTTGGCCTAAAACCTATTCTGAATCAGTGACAAATTGAGACCAACTATCTATAATACCTAGAAAAATCAGGAACTAGTAATTGCGATATTTTTATACAGAACAGTAAACTGCTCTGCTTGGAGAAACCAGGGACAGCACAGAGCTGTTTTTGGCTTGCAGGCAAGAGCAACAAATAGAAGCCTTTTAAGCATAAGGCATAAATGAAATGCTACCACTTAATCTTAGTAAATAAAGATGCTAATAGCTAATAGAAGGTAAAAAGTTTTCAACCACTACTTCTATTTTGCATTTGCTATAGACCAAAGGGAGGCAGACCTTCTCCACCCATGTCCTCTATGACAGAAATGGGACGGAGCCTTGTTGGGGCATCTGTCTGCACCTCATACAGTCTGAAGAGGAAGGGAAATATCTGGAAGAGGTTCAGGGCCATGCTGTTAACTGAAGCGATTTACTTAACTGGAGGTTGTTATCCTGTGGATGCTTTCCCATGGAAGAGTGTGCTTCTGAATGACAAGAGTAACTATGTTTGGATGGATGAGCAGTCAGCATACAGCATCTATCCTGCCTAAAGTCTCAGAGGAAGAACTCCATAGAAAGCCACTTAACCAAGAAATGTGACCCCCCACAGCTTCTATAGAGGATGATCTTATTCTGTCCTCTCTCTTCTGTTCTACTGTTGGCCTTCGAGGTACATTCAAGTGACAAGCAAAGGAAATATGGCCTCTACTAAAGATGTTGCTTCAGACACTTACGTGACAGAGTACCATTTGTTAATGCTCTTTTTTGGCCTTGCTCCAGGGGAAATAAAGACTGCTTGATTACACTCACGCAAGGCAACAGATCTGGTTCCCAGATTCATATCCGTGATATTATTCGCTTGAGTACTTGCCGATTCAGGCTCCTTTCTGCCTGGGATATTGACTTCCTGCTCAGCCAATTGCCCTTTGTGCTTTGGGATGGTTCAACAGCCCTTTATCGACAGAAAACAACACAGTGCCTAATGCAGGAACCTCAGCACGGAGAGGCTGGGACTGAAGCTCCCGCCTCCTGCCCGTGCTGGCTGAGGGCTGAGCTGTTGGATTGTCTGACATTATCAACACAAGGCGATAACCTGGCTCTTTCCGGAACTAGAAGGCTGTTAGGATTGCAGCCTTCCACTCCTGAAAGGTTACACTCCTTATCTCCCGTATTTCTTCTCCTGATAGGTCTTTGAAATTCACTCCTTTGTGCTCTTTGTCCTTGGAAGAAATGTGATAAAGACTTCTTGCACACTTCTCTTATGGCTGACTTCTACCAAGGCCGTGTCATTTCTGTGTATTACACACACCTGTGACCTCGAGGCTTCATGGGCTGTGTGCAAGAAAGGGAGAAGAAAGAACAAACCTCCAGACGTGGAGCCGATATTTACACAGACCTTTTCTAAGAATCTCAGTTTTCATATTCTTCTCTTATCTGCAGCTGTGGAAATCAAGAACTTCAGCAAAGCTGTGCTGGTGTAACCATACCTCGTAAACACTGTTAGGCTCTGGGTATGCAGCAGTGTCTGCTGCACTGTTGCAACCTGACCCAGAAACAAATTCCTCTGCAAAATGCTATGTTTTTCCTTCATAATTGTAAAAACACATTAGATGATATCACATACTCAATTTTTGCATTTAATTATTGTTGCCATATTGCGATTGTATCACTTTTAACTATTTCTCTTCTTGCTAGAAACCTGTATTCCCACTTCTTATGTTTTCCCCACTGCACGGATCTCTGGAATCTGGTTTATTCCCCTGCTTTTTTCCACAAAATTTGATAACAGATGAGTGATTCTAAAAGGCTACTTGCTTAGTGTTAGTTCTCTTTGACAGACATGGGCATTGCAGCTGTGGGATTTCCATCACTGAAATGCCACACAGTCATCACATCACCATGTACAGTCTTTGAATTATCACTATTGGGTCACTCATGCACACGACTCATTCCTAGCTGGGTAGCAAGTTGCACAAAAAAAAGAAAACTAACAAAACAACAAAATAAGCTTGAAAATATTTTCTTTCAGGAAAAAAAATTATTCTGAGGCAATTCAAGATTAAATTTTGTCTCATATGGTCACAGAGTCTCATGGGAGAGACTGCTTAAGCCCTCAGTGGCAAAGCTCTTCCATAGTGCACATCTCCCTGGACATACTCCAGCCTCACAGCTCCTTTCCTGCCTCAGGTATTGCACCACTTTCCTTCCATCTTCTGACTCTTTCCCAACCATGGTCAGACACTTCACACCTTTCAAAACTAAATCTCATCAAACTCTCAAGAGAGGCTCACAGTACCATAATATAATCACAGTCATAGCTCAAATTGTGATATAACAAGGGGAAAAAAATCAAGTTTTTCTGTATATACAAACAAATGCATCAGAAAAATCTAAAACAACTTAATTAAATTAAATGCTTTTGCACTTTCTGTGTTTAAAAATAATATTATAGAATACACTAGGAGGAAAATCAACAGGAAGGATATGAATGTACCAAAATTTTAATTGCTGCTCTTCGGACTGGATGGAAAGGACTAAGTATATACAAGGCAGGAGTGGCACTAAATCGAAATATTGTCTTCCCTTTGTTCAGTACTACAAATGTCTGGAAAAGAAAACAGAGAATAAGAACATTCAATATTTGCACTGACATTAGGCTTTTACCATCCCATTTTCCCAGAGAACTCCTGTCAATATCCCAAACCTCTTCCTCACTCCATCCCAAATCCCCAAATTGTTTTTCACTTCATGAAGTTGTTTTCTTCACTGCCTACAGGATCCCTTCTTACTTCCCCTTCCTAGTCCTACCTCCATAATAGGACTAGCTTTTCAACAGTGAATGATGGCATAGAGACTAAAATGCTTTAGAGAGACTTTTATGCCATTTCTCTACTGCTGTGCTGTTACTCCATCTTCCCTACCTTGCGGAGGTTACTGCTCTCAGCCAACATTTCTCAATCTTTCAAGAAGCTATGGTGGTGATGGACTGGTGGTCAGACTAGATGAACTTAGTGCTCTTTTCCAATCTTAATGCCTGTAAGATTCCATGAGGCACAGCTCCACAAGAGGATCTAACCCAAGCACTGAGGCACTGTCACTGTGTTCATATTAATGTGGAGACAGGAAACACATACTGAGTTATCTTAAATCCAAAGCAAAGATGAACTGGATTCTGACCCAATTACACAGCTCTGAAAATGCCCACTCATGCCTGGAAGGACTAATATTCATTCAGATAAAGGATCAGGCCACTCAGTAGATAAACTCTTAAGCAAGTCACCCACTTGAAACTAAGACCTCTGTGATCCTAAAGTTCCAAATCTGTACTCCATGCTTGTGCACGGTGATAGCAGAGCCATAAATATCTGTAAGTTAATTCTTGGCTTTCCAGGTCTTTCTTCATGTCCATTTAACTTTAATTCTGTAGTTGTTTGACACCATTTTAATGGAAGTATCACCATGGTCATATTAATCTTTTGTTTATAGGAAGTAGCTTAGCCCAAAACCAAGAACATCAGTGCCTGAAAGAAAATGAAGCTTCCTAAAAATAATCCGAGGTTCCAAGTCTTATTTTATCCTCTATGTTGCAAAATGTTTGGAAAGGAGAATGAACTGTAGTAAGTAACCAGCCCCGCTCTGCTGTCAACAGCCTTTTGACAGATTCTGTTTGCACTGCTGTGGCTTTGATCCAGCCTACACGCGATACTTCATCAGGTGATGCACATTTTGGGATGAAGCTTACTCTTCTGCAAAGTGCCAGAATGAACCACTCACTGAATGAACCACTCACGTATCTTTTCAGCTCTGTTTTGATAATCTTAAATGGAGTTAAATCATTCCTCAGCAGAAAAAACACTGCCATTCAAAATGGCCGTGGAGGTGCTTCCCACCTTGTGATGAGCACTAGCTGACACTCGAGCAGCTTAGTCCCGTTACTTCAGACCCAAGACTCAAAATCCAAGTTCAGTTAAGGGACTCAAAAGGCCAACAGATCTATGAAGAGTCAAATCTCATGAAGATGAAAGATACAGTAGATAAAAACTTCTGGCTTCCTTCAGCTATCGCTGTGCCCTGCCTTTTCAGATGATGTATATTCATAATCAGTGTCACTCAAAAACACTCAGGTCATAATTATGATTTTTATCCCTCTTCACTGCTCACATGTTTTTCGGGAGACCTACTCATGCCAAAAATTTGGGAAAAAAAAAAATTTACTGACTGTAAGAAGACAATCACAACAGCCCTCAACACAAAGAAAGATGCTATGGTTCAGCAAACGCTAAGAAACAGAGCGCGTTGCTGATGCTCACCTTGCGATCATTGTAGAAGGGGTCAATGTCCTCCAGTGGCTCTCCAATAAGCTCTGGAGGAACAGTCCCATAGATATCAGGCAGCTTCTTGCACGCTTGCAAATCAAACTGAGGCTGAGGTTTTTCCTCTTCGCCCAGCTGCTCTCTGTACTCCTGCTTCGCGTTCCTCGCAAGCTTCTCTGCAATTCGCTTCTCAATAGCAGCCAAGGATTCGGGCGTGAACCGGTGGAAGCTGTTAGTACCCGGTGGTAACAAGAAGTCAGCCATCTTTTCATCCTGCTTTGTCTATACTGGTCTTTTCTCCAAGTAGTGGAAACAGCTGAAACAAAAAGGACCAAAGGTTTGCGACAGGAGCAAAGCAAGAACTAAGCCATCAGAATGAAAAACAAACACTCTAAGCAATAACTTGTAGGCTATTGATTACCAGGAAACTCTTCATCTATTCTGACGTGGTCAGTAGAACATAAAGGAAAACAAAACATTTGAACTGTTATTTCAATTAGCAATCACTCTGTGATCAGAGCTAAAAAGACTCTGTTGATTACTGTGGACTGTTCAGGAGTTTTTAAGTCACTTGGGAGCCTCAGTCATATGTAAAGAGTAATTTACATTCATACAAGCTTAAGTTTCACTGAAAGTCACAGGGATTGGATTCCTAACTCATTTCTGAGAATGCAGCTCTGGGAGTGGATGAACAATGTGCAGATGACTGCAGGGCAGATTTAAATCCACCGATCTCGGGCCACATGATGCAAACTCTAAAAATGCCCCAGCTGTTCTATTCCAAATTTAAAAAGCAAAGGGTCAAGTTCAGATTCTTAAATCACGCAGAAGTTCTTCATAATCTCTGTCTTAGGCTTCTGCAATGCAATTTTTCAGCATTTATTTTCCTTTGGGGATAGAAAATAACCATCTTCCTGATGTGTGGCAGAACTTCTGAGTATTTCCTTCTTCTCCACACCCTACAATCCACAGGATGCTGGAAGCCCAAATGTGCCTAGCAAAGCCCTGGGACCTTCATGAGAGCACTCCAAGCTTCTAAGACGCTGTGAAGCCCCTGTTGCCCATTCATCATATCTGAAAACCAGGCTGACTGTATCCAGTATCAATATGAACATCTAACCCGGAGCTGCGAGCTTTAACCATGTTGGGTTGATGGAGCTTCACTGTTAACATTTTCAATCCCCAACAGACTAAAAACGAGTGAGAAGTGCCACATCTCTTCAACTTATAGGAACAACATACAAGTGTGAAAAATGCAGCAGAACAAAAAGTCCTCTTGCATCTGCACTAAATAACATGGATAACTGTGAAAATTAATACAACAATTGTTTGAAAAGGGATGAAGCTTTTCGCTGTTCTAACAGCCTGCACAAATCCATTCAAGTTCACTGAAGCTATGTTTTGAAATTCAATAGTGACTTAAGTGGTGTGCTTCTTCTATCAAAAGAAATCTTCACTACGCAACAATTAAAACACATTCCACAGAAGAAAAATATTATTTTAAAATTATTATTATTTGGCATATCACCAGATAGGAAATCAGACCATAAGCAAAATAATAAACAACACCGTAGCTTTTGAGGTGGGGCCACCCTATTGCATTTGTCAGTGTGTGCAGAATACAACTCTTTGTTCGGCTGCAATTGTTTTCTGCTTTCAGATGGCATTTGTCTATTTATAGTGGATAGTTCCAGATAGTTTGCTTCTATTAGGCTCTGTGATGACAGCATTTTTGTTAGCAAACAAGACTTTAACTGGACTCTGCATGACAAATAGCATATTTATTGACTCAATTTATTTGAGTAAAGCACTCTTTCAAACAAGTACTGTTTTTCTTTTCTGACTTCTTTTTGAAATGAATTCATTAAATTCTCATTGATCACAACCTATCATACAGGAATGATTTACTGGAGTCTGTACATTATACTCTGCATTACCACTTGTCTCAACAAGCAGGCCAAAAAAGAATAAGCCATTCCTGGAGTTTGTGTCTTCTAGCATTCTTTTTTATGTAGCTGTTCTCTTCATTCTTTTTCCCTCTCCTCCCTCATCAGCTGTTTTAAAAACAGGAAATTAGAAGCTTTCCCACAAGCTGAATTTTTGTATGCTCACAGCTTTGCAATGGAGCACCATGAACGCAAATAGAATTTCACTTTCTATGCATGGCATCAAGGAATTCTCAGAGGTTTTTTGTTGTTATTGCTGTCATTTTGACGTTTTTTCTTGATAGCAATACCTGTCACTGTGCTAAAGGGGACAATAAACAACCGTGACCAATCGGTACTCCTGAGAAGGCACAGCAGGTCCTCTAAGCAGAGAGGAGATTACACAGGGAGGTCAGCTGAAGTCCAGATAATCACGAGAGCGGATAAGACAGTGAGTAGTCCACTTTTTCTCATAAGGAAAAAGTGATCATATGACCAGAGGAATTTCAAAAGAAATTACAAAGAAGCCAGTCTGAAACAAAGCGAGCCACTTTCCACACAATGTAGAGTTACCCTGTAGAAGTTGTTCACACCAACTGCTGTAGAAGTCAAAAAAGACAAAGATTCACAAAGCCATGAGACAAACACAATGGCAAAAGGTTCATTAATGGTTTTAAACAGAAAGACACTGCTTCTGACTAAGAAAATCCCTTGTCTGTAGGACCCGGGTGCATGCCAGAAAGACTATGTATGTTTTCACTACTTTTAAACTTTTCCTAGTCTACCAGCCTGAAGAAGGCTGTGGCCTGATCTTATGTATTCCTGCCCATATGTAGAACTCATGCCAATGCAAGATAGGCTCTGTGGCTGGCCTGAGCTTGTAAAGAATCAAAACCACTGAAGTTAATACCCCTAGCCATCTGCAGGTGCTTTGACATCACCTGCTTCTAGTGCCTTGGAGGGTGGGCCAAGCAACATCCTCCTACCTATGGAAATACTCTTGTTATTGGAAACCTAGAGCTTTATACTTTGCTTTACATAGAAATATCAAACTAGGCTTATTTAATCACTAGAGAACACCATGAGGATTTATAATGAGGTCTCACTAGCGTAAGACTGGTGAGAGTGCAGAATTAGTCCACATAGCCCTCTTCTGACTACGAGCTGTGCTATGCTAGAGGAGGGCAGTGACAGTCACACTCATGGTGAACTTGTGCACGGCCCCATTCACAATTCATGAGCTGTGTCATGATGGGATGAGTGTTTCTGTTAGCCTGCCTCAGCCCAGCCACTTCTGCAGCGTGCTCTGTACAGGAGGTGGATGCATGTCAAAATAGCACGAGGGACACCAAGTACTTTGATGAGATAATAAGAGAATGTGTGGAACGTCTCTGCTAAATGTGACAGTTTTCACGGGTGTTGCTTAATCAAGAAATGGAATATTCATAGAATATTCAGCATCCTTCTTAGAGTTCTTCAAAGACTTCTTCAAATACTTGTTCTCACAACGGAACTCATCAAAATTTAAGAAAAATAAAAGGGGGGGAGGGAAAGAAAAAAGTGGAAGGAGAGGAGAGGAGAGGAGAGGAGAGGAGAGGAGAGGAGAGGAG
>NW_024884711.1:42577995-42640477 GCF_019232065.1 Centrocercus urophasianus
TACTGAAAATAAAGTATTCACATTAAGATGTTTGGGTAAATGAGGTGAAATTAATTACAACTGTGTGCAGGAAGGATATTTTCAGTGTCTCCCATCCTATTGGGGTCTCCCAAAGTAGGCTACTTGTCTGGGTTTGCCTTACCTTTTTTTTTTGCCTTGGGTTTGCCTTGCTTGATATATGACACATGCGCTTGCAGAAGATTTGCCTATATATAAAGCCAGGCATGTCATACAGTACATTCAGAGCTAGTAGAAAGGGCAGAGTGAAAGAAAAAAGCATATCCTCACACTGACATTAAGTTGTCTTAGGATTCTTATTACCTCTGTAAATATCTTTATCTTAGGAATGAGCCACACACTTTTCAAGAGAGCAAGAGCACAACTGGCAAGCCCTGTTGCATGAAGAGTTTCAGCATCCTCTGCTGTTGATTACACATCTCAATCTTGTGATCTATGCCAACAAATAAGCAATTCTTGCTACGTGATCCACTGAAACACTAAAAATTTATACTGGCTTATAGCCCACATAGGGAGTAACAGCTCCCCGTGCAACAGGTGCTTGGTTCATGCTGTGGCAATAGCACAGCTGAGGTTGAATAAGCAAACATTGTTCAGGTTGGCCAACAGCTAGATATCAACTAAAATCCATCACTGCAGTACATGTTCTCATATTGTTTCTTGAATCCAATCTTCTGATGAGGTCACTTCTCTCGTGTGCTGATTGAGAGATATCTGTGGCAGAGATATGGTTCCTGTGTTGCAGTACCACCACTTCAGAAACTTGGTTCTCAATTGGGCATGAATCTGTGTTCACAATGCAAAGAGAACTTTGAAAATGCAACTTGAACCTCACCTAGGTAAGAGACCTGCCAAAAACATGAGTCTGAGATGCAAACAGCAACAAGCACGCTACTGGGAGATGAACTAGACCATGCGACAGAGTCTCTCAGAGCCAGCAATGGTTTTAGGGGTTGAATACTGCCAAACCAGGGTAACAACAAATTTATCTCATATCTTCCCCATTTGAGGGGATGTTTCAAGATCACCAAGCAGAATATCCTAAAACATCACTGAATAATTGCTTTTTGTGACAGGAAAGACTAAATGGTGATGGGGGAGGAGAAGACAAGAAGCAAGCCAAGCGTCCCCCAGCTTGTTAGTCTTACAGTGAGCTACAGTGACCCTGACTGAATTTTCTCCTTTCATATATGTGAAGATATACACTGTTCTGATTCTTCTCAGCCCTGTTAAGCCCAATCAGGTGTTCCTCCATCTGCTCACCCTCACCCTCAGTCATTTCTCACCCAAAACAGTGCACAACCTTCCCAAACCTTACCTTAACAAGTCTTTTCCAGATCATCCTCTCTGTCCTAAGCAAACTTCTCCCAGTATTCCCATCCTTTTTTTTTTTTTTTTTTTTTTTTTTTTCCCCTCTTTTCCCCTGGTCTTTTATAACTTACAGCTGTGTTGATGGCCACAGGGGTTAACCCTTTCCCTGCCACCTCCTATAATAAAGCTCCTGACAGCCAGTCATTACTCTTCACCTCCCAGAGAAAAAAAAACTGGCTGTATCCTAACAGGATTCTAATGAGCATTACAGGCAGAGCTTATGAGGCCAGAGGGTCTGATACAGGAGCATCATTCGCATGCTGTGTGTGGAGAACTGAGGAAGACTACAAAAAGAGCCAAAAGATTATTTGATTACTAGGGAAAATGCCCGTATGGAGTACTTTAAGAGGTCATTCCTCTCACATTAGAGTGCTGATAGTGAAAAAGTGCTATCATTGAATGAAAATAGCAAGTACTAGAGAAACCTTTAATGTTTAATATGTATGTATATGTACCATTATATGTAATGTAATGTAGCATTAAAGGTATATCAAGAAGCAGTGGTTTGAAGCTGAAGTCAAGCTAATTTAAATGAGAAAGTAGGCTTGAGATTTTAAGTGTAAGGCTAAGTAACTGAACAACAAATTACCAACATTTTCCTTGTTGTCTGCAGATGAAGAGCTATAGCCCCAGAAGACAACAGAAAGGCGTGTGAATGCAGCAGCAAGGCATTTGGCTGCCTTTAAACTGTGCTTCGTGTTTCTTTTGGTGGATGCAGGACATATTTATAACACAGTGTCCTGCACTGATGACCCAGGCCCCTCTCAGTTGCGTTGTGCTTTTACCATCTGAAAGCAGACCTTCTAGATCTCAATCGATGGCACATGGTAAATACATCTTGAATTATTAGATCCTGTTGTTCTGGAGAAGGTTGTTCTCCTACTTGAAAAGGGTGTGGATGATATATTTTCTAGGTGCATTTTCCAGTTTTCCTGCATGCCAGAGGCTGGGCCTGTAGACATGCAATCATGGAAAGATTCCACTGCATGTAAAACTGCAGTGGGGAATCTGCAATCGCTGTGTGCACTTGGTAGTGTGTTTGATACAGGCTGTATTCAAAATAAGCATTGCTCAGTGCTCCAGTTTAACCCTCACTGACATTTATTCCCCTCTCAGAAACAGCCACATCTCTCCCCACTATTTTCATTTTGCAGGATTAAGCAAACTAGGCTTCCAGGCTTCTTTCTAAACCTTTCTAATCCCTTATCGGAGAAACCCTTTAATTCTTGTTTGCTTTGTATGAATCTTTCCTGAGCACTGTTTACCAGTGCATACAGGGTGCAGATGAGACCTCATCGGTGCTTTCTCATTGCATTAATGCTTTCTGGATTCCACCATTCAGGTTATGGATAAAATATTGCTAAATGCAATTGACCAGTGCAAGAGATCTTTCACAAGGTGGACAAAAGCAGTTTTCCTCTTGCAAATACCAGAGCTCCAGTGTAAGTGCCTGTTGCCTTCAGACAACTTAGTGAGTCTCTGATTGCTTGAATTGTTTTTTGCCTCTTTTTCAAATATGAGTATTACATTTGGATTTGATTTTATTTTTCTTTATCCTGCCATCTTTCCTGTTTTGTCACATTCCTACAAAGCCCTCACTGAGAGATCTGCAGATCCACATGCCAGCTCTCAGCAGCATTTCTGAGCAGGGATTACTTTGGCCCCCAGTTTGATTGCTTTAATTCTCTCCTCTGTTCATCCACAGATGTACTCAAATTTCCATTCAAATATATCCTGTTAGGCATGGAAAAAGAAATCCCGTGTTGAATATCATCTTCATTAAACCTAAGGCAGAATGTTTACCTGGTCTAACTATTATATCTTTCTATGATGGATGGATAGATAGACAGTGATAATCTTGAGCTCTAATGCTTCCCTAGTGCCTCACTCTAAGACATTCCTGTATCTTCATTTTTTTTAATCATCTCCTCTATGTAGCCCTCTGCTTGTTGCTAACTCTCTTTTTAATATTAAACTACTAAACTGAACAACTAATATTTGTGTATTTATGTCTCAACCTCTGTACTTGTCGTCGAGCTCTCGTTTTGCACTTTGAGTGTGTCATTTTGATCTCAAACCACTAGGAGGAAGCATTCAACAAGTTTCACTGCTCAGGTGCAGATCTCACTCTTAGCTGCTGATTCTATGATTGTTCTGAGTAGGAGCCCGGGCGTCTGCTGGGTCACGCTTCTCTTTAAAGTGTGGAGGCACAGAATCTCTTGAAGAAATGCACAACTATTCACCTTTTCATCCGGCTCCACTGCTTCTGATGCAGCATGTTTTCATAGCCCCATCCTCAGAGCAGAAGATACTTCTAATACCCACAGTAATTTCCTTCCTGGCTATTCCATGTCTTTTAAATACCTTTCTCACTTGCATGTATTTTCCCACTGCTTTATGTACTGAGGGTTACAGCGCATCCTCTCTGCTGTTACTTCTAAGCTGAACATTGAATCTCTTTTCATAACAGAGAATGCTGTTTGGTATTGCTTCTCTGCATTTAATCCAGTTTTAATTTACAGTTGTTGAATTGCAAAGGCCTCTGGCAAATGCGAGGAAGGACCTCTGTTTGTTTTAAAGTGCGGTGCAGCTCCACTGATTTCCCCAAGTGGCTGAGAATCACTGAACTTGAGTGATCAATATGATCCCGTTATGATAATATTCTCAGTTGTAAAGTCACTACAGATCCTAACTGTAATGAAAAAAAAAAAAAAGTAGCTTTTTTTTTTGGGAGGGGGGCGGGGGAATCAGTTCCACACAGTTCTTTCTTGTGTTGTTTTTTCCTCTAACTCCTCTTCTCTACAGAGAAGCTATGGATGTCCCATCCCTGGAGGTGCACAGTGCCAGGCAGGATGGGGCCCTGGGCAGCCTGGCATGGTGGAGGGCAACCAGCCCATAGCAGAAGGTTGGAACTGAATAGGTCTTTTCCAACCTAAAGCCATTCTATGATCTAGGAATGGGGTGCAAGTATTCAAGACCCTTCCATTATTATTTATATAATTACTGTATTGACATCAGTAGGATCCAAATTTAAGAGTGGTCAGGGGAGAACCAGAAGGATTTAAGAGCATACCAAGAAGACTGCCTTCCCCAAAATGATGCCACTTTTACTCAGAAGGGCTTCTGCACAAAGCAATATTTACCTTACATGTCATTGTCAATTCTTTGATAAACAAATCACTGAGGGCACCAAATTATATTTTGCATGGCAACAAACTGTAGCAAAATACTGGTGGGAAGGTTCAACCTCTGCTGCCATATCCGACTCTGATGCCATGGGTCAACATCATAAAACAGGAGGCATTACTTTCAGAACAACCCTAGTATTAATCAAAAATGCCCCTTCCTGGCAAAGACAAATTGTGTTTCCTATGTCCAGGCTGGATGTGGCTCTGGGCAGCCTGGTCTGGTGGTTGGCAACCCTGCCCATAGCAGGTGATTGAAACTAGATGAACATTGTGGTCCTTTTCAACCCAGGCCATTCTATGATTCTGTGATTCCCTCTGGGTATGTGATTATTTGAGTACATAACTGCATACATAACACGATGCAATACCAGAACTGTTCAACACACACCCAAATAAATGGAAACAGAGCATGTGGCTCATTTCTGCTTCTGAATGGACCATGCACAATGTAGGAAGCAGATATCTGGCAGAGTGGGGCAGGGAAATACAATCCCACAAAGCAATGTCTTCAGCTCCAAAGTTGTGGTCAATCACAACGAAGTAGATGTGTTTAAAAAAAATCACAACAAAAACATTTAATTTTATTAATTATTTTAATCATTTAATTTTTATTTATTAATCCTATTTTTGGGGGGGGGGAAGGAATAGAGTCTCCTTGGGTCCAATGGCACAGAGCTGTTGTCTTCTCTCATACAAAGCAAGTCCACTGTGCACCTATTTTAAAATTTGAGGAATTTAGTCAGAACTTCTTGAAAGTGCTATGAAGCCAGGAGAAAGCAGGGGAAACTTAGGGAATACCACAAAATAGATTAAAATTAAAAGGTATTATAAATATTATTTATTAGCAATCAGTGTTCAGACAGCCTTAACTATAAACAATATCATTGTTAAGATATATTCTACCATGTATAATAAAAAGAAATTTCTGTCCAAAGAGCTCACAATCTGAAGAGGTGAAGAAGATGGGAGAAAAGGGAGAGGACACAAGACAGGCCATCTAACTGCCATGTAGGCAAGGGGTGCTGAAGAGCATAACCAGCTTGCTGCAGGTCACAAATGGAGTGTACAGCAGGTCCCAGCCATCTGCAAAGCCCAGTTTTCTTTCTGGCTGGAGGAAAGCTCATCTGAGCCTTGACAAATCTTTCAAATCCAACTGTACAGCTACAACTCAGTGACTAGGAGAAACACAAAACCTATTCTGCTGACTTGCATGTAGCATGCTTGAAATTCAAATGAGAAATAAAACATCAAGGGTAATTGATGACTTATCTCAGCTACATGACAAAGGATAACACAACAGCCGTTAGCAAAGTGCCTGAGCTTAAAGCATCTATAAAGTACGTGTGCCAAGGACAAAAGACCACGTATTGTTTGCTCATGTGCTTCTCTGCAAATCCAAGCCTGTAAGGACACAACAGGGATTAAAACCTTTGCAAGGAAAATGTGGTGAAGATCACGAGAGATCACCTGCATGCATTCATAAGAAACAGCATCTGTGACAACATCCATAGCACTACGTTAACCCCAGAATCAATTGCCTCAACTCAGATTTCCCAGTTGTCCACATTACTTGTATTGTGGTTTCTTCTAACCTGTGCAGGGGTGAAACATCTGTCCCTTCCATTGAGGAAGCAACATCAGGAGGGGGAATTGCCAACAGGATGGACCTACCTGAGGTCGAGGCCTAACCCCATGGCCTTGGATGATGCCCACCACCTTGACCAAAGCAGATTACATGGTGCTCGCAGGCACTCCCTGTCTGAGTTCCTGTACAAGGGTTCAGTACAACTTCTGAATAATAAGAGTTGCATTTATTATTTCATTAAGCTGCAGTAACACAATAGCATGCATGCCGTGACTTATGCTGCAGGCTGATCATATTGGAAGAAGTCCACTACACTGTGGATCATGCAGGGGCTAAGTTTCAGTTCCCAAACATTAAAAAAAAATCAGCAGCCATTTATTTAAAAGATTTACAAGGAGAATATCAACAGGGACTAAGGAGAAATTCTAGCCCCTCTCCCTTCTGCAATTTAAACAAAATGTAATACTCTTTTCTCTGATCGATCTGTTGCTGCTTGAGCAATCTGTGTTTTGAATTAGACAGCAGATGTGATGTCAGATGTGACATTATTTGTCACTGCTGTGAACATGCTGCCTTGGGAGCTGCCTTGAAGTAGTGGGATATCATTGATAGGACAGACTTAAAATCCTTTACAGCTTTTCCTGCCTGTATTAATATTGAACAAAGCTGAACATAGAGTCCAAGGCTAAAGCTTGCCCACTAGCATAGTTAAGTGATCAGGCTTAACCATGGCTAAATGATCAATTCTGACAGTTCCATTTTAATGGGGAAGGCAGCCTCGGCTGATGTGTATTTACAATATCATCTTCTGTGAACATTTCTTAACAGCATTGTTACTCATAAACTATTTAATGTCCAGAGATTTTTGGTCACCTGTGAATTCGTTCTCAACTATCAGATTGCCACTACTGGCTCTTGTGACACTGTCATATGATGGAGGAAAGGATGCTGAGGATGAAGTTTGAGATCCATCAAGATTCCTGCCATAGTTTTCACCCATCATAGAAGCTATGAGTCCTTCTCTTTCTGGAGCAGCATCACCAAGAGTGTCACCACTGTATGTTCTGTGTTGATACAGGTAAGAAGCATGCTTTATGGAGCGCTGGAGCAAATGACTCCTGTAGGCACGCTGGATGACTGTGGCAGAAACTTCCTCTTGTCTGTGTCTGAGTGTAGTGGAGATTGGCTCATAGGATTTTTTGGATGGATTGACAGCCATAAACTTCTCCTCCATCTGTACTTTCAGTTTATCCATTTCCCCAGAATCCCCTAACACTCGTTTGGTAAACGCAAACAAGATATCCAAGCAATGGATCCTATCTCCACTGACCATGGGCAGGTCCATTGCTATGAGTTCAATTTTGTTTGGTTTTGGTACACGTAAAGGTTCGACCAAAGCATCTGCAAAGTCTGAAAGTGCAGAGAAAGTTATGAACTGAGTTGCTTCAGGGTCAAACTTCTCCCAGATTTCATAAAAGATGTCAAAGTCATCTTCCCCTAAAGGTTCTGTACTTTCCTCGGTAGCAGCATTGAAGTTTTCCAAAATAACAGCTATGTACATGTTTACAACAATGAGAAATGATATAATGATATAACTCACAAAATAAACAATTCCCATTGCAGGTTTACCACACTCACCTACTCTACCAGTTATATTTGGGTCACAATATGGTGGTCCAGTGTTTAAAATAGGACTGAGAAGACCATCCCAGCCAGCTGATGTTGTGATTTCAAAGAGACAGAGCATGCTGTTAGCAAAAGTTTGGAAGTTGAACATGTCATCAATGCCATCTTCCATCTTCACGTAGGCAAAGTTAGCCATGCCAAAAATGGCATAAATGAACATGACCAGAAAAAGCAAGAGACCGATGTTGAACAGAGCAGGTAGGGACATCATTAAGGCAAAAAGGAGAGTTCGAATTCCTTTGGCAGCCCTGATGAGTCTCAGTATTCGTCCAATTCGGGCCAAGCGAATGACCCTGAAGAGTGTAGGTGGTAAGAAATGTTCAAATGCTTTACCAATGCCAGAAAGCAGTAAGGCTACAAAGGAAATAGTAATAAATGGTTAGAATTTCACATTTCTTAGCTAGTTATAGGATGAAATTATAATATTATTTCAGTTGGAGAATATATAATATATGGGAGCTAACAGCTTAATGTTACAACCATCAATAGAAGTTCAAAATCGGCCATTATGAACTACATCCTTCATCCACTAGAAGACTGTATGTGTTACACCAAGAATGGCAAGCATCTTCCTTTGCACAGCTTTAAAAAACTGTATCTGTCAACACTTGCTGACTAGTGGTTTTCTCTGAAATCAACTGCATGAATTCTTCAACAAGTGCTGGTTATGTACTTCTTACTTTGATGTTAGCTGCTGACACTGTAGTGAGGTAGGTGTCCGTCTGTTCTCTCTGGTGACAAGTGGTGGAACATGAGGAAACAGCCTCAAATTACACCAGGGGAGGTTTAGATTAGATGTCAGGGTGAATTTCTTTATGGAAGGAGTGGCTAGGCACTGAGCAGGCTGCCAAGGGACGTGATGGAGCTGCTATTGCCAGAGACATTAAAGAGGTGTGTGGATACAGTGCTCAGTGATGGGCTTTATAGTGCAATGCGATGGTTGGACTTCATGATCTTACGGCTCTTTTCCAACCTCAATGGTTCTCTGTTCTACACAGCTAAACTCAGAAAACAAAATATAATAACAATGTCATGGTCATCACTTAGATAACATAATCAAGATGCATAAAGCAAAACCACTGAGGAACATCAGTGTAGTGCATGACACTGGCTTGAAGTTCATTCGGGAACACAGATCTAAGGGATTTTATTTTACCTTTAGTTTGCACGAAGACTGACATACAGTAACATACATCTACATCATACAGACATCTAGTAACTCTAGAAGCAGAGGTCTGGCTTTTCTAAATTTAGATACTATGAATGCATTTTTCTGGATCTTTGCTCCGAGAACTTAATTCCTTAAGGAAGAGCTATATTCTTACTGTGAGCCAAAATATAACTCACAATAATGAAAACAGTATTTTTTCTTCTCTTAAATGTCTTCTAAGATTTTGGCAGTCCTGGCCCTTGGAAAAGTTAAACAGGCAGAAGCGTTCTCTACAGCATTCTTCCACTGCAATCTCTTCACATAGAATCTAATACATTTGGGTTGTTCTTTTTTATTCTGCTACACAGTGCAAATCTTTAATTTCAGCCATTTATGTCCAAGTTTCCAGAAACAGAATTCTAACATCTATAATCTGACTCCAATCTTCATATTCTCTATATTTAAATTCTCTGTTAAAACACAGGTGACAAAAAGCATCATTTTTAACTGACCAAAGATATTGTAGTTGACACTGTATCTATAGCAGTGGAAATCATCACGTAATGTAGTACATTACGTTGGCACGTTGGATCATTAATTCTGATTTTTCACAATAAGAAACAAGAACTTAAAAAAACTACTATGAATTATTTCATGTAAAACAGCCTTAATTACTTTTGCAATATTTGTATTAGAAAAACAGTATAAATTTTAGAAGACAATTTCCTATTATTTCAATAAAAAGCATGGTGGGTTTTTTAGATCATGCATTTCTTTTTGCTCACTATTTTGCAGTACTGTGGTTCCAATTCAACATCCATTTGAAGATGATAAGTTTAAACTATTTTTTTTTTTAGAAGAATGACTGAATTATTAAAGAATTCGTCAATCCAATTTTACTTACCAACAATTGACATGATCACAACAACTATATCAAATATGTTCCAGGCATTTGAGAAATAGTACTGCCTCAGAGCCACCAATTTCAGTATACATTCTGTAGTAAAGATAGCAACGAAGAGTATATTGATTTTGTTAAGAACGTTGGTCTTCGTGTCACTTTGTTCATAGGTTTCCACCATCATGGTGATCATATTAAGGCAGATGAGAATCATGATAACGATATCAAAGGCTTGATTTGTTGCAATGTCAAAAAGGAATCCTTGGTATCTATTCTAGAGGAAAACAAACACATCTGGCATCAGTTAGGAAAGTAGGGAATACTCATCTGTACATGCTTTCTGACAGATCCAATTTTTTTGTTACTATGTCACTTAACTATGGTAAAGATAGAGAAATTTAAGGAACCCTGAATATTTGAAATCCCTCCCATCATGAAGTTTAATCACTTCTGAGCTGAATACAATCCTGAAAATATTGTTCAGAAAACTCAATAAATATTTCACTTCTAAAAACTTCCAATATAACTTTCTAGTATAGAATTGTCTTTCAGACCTGAATAACAATGTAAAGACTGTATTTACATTCAATACCTAAAATATGCATTTTTACATTAATTATATTGATTTCATAATGAATTTTCCTTTTGAGGAATTCATACATTCTTACCAATGGTCTTGGAATGGGTTTTTGAGGTTTCTTGGATCCCAACCTTTTCATGGCATTGTAATATTTTTTCTGTTCCTCTGTCATAAATATATCTTCCCCACCAAAGTATATAAAGAAATGTCAATGTTATTTGATGTGATAGCAGCACTGTTGTAGTTATGGATGTCTAAATTACTGGAAACAAGCATTCCTTTCTTTCCACATCTTGCTGGTACTAGCTCTCCTCACGATTTGTAACTGGGCTCAAAAATAGCAGAGTAGAATCAACCATACATTTACATGGCAAAGTCCTGGGGTGAAACATAAGTATCTCAGAAGCATGAAAACAAAGAAGCTACTGAAAAAACCTATGTAACAATAAGACTTTCCCTGGGTTCCCACATGCTGTTCCTGTTGAACACACAAAATACTTGTACACTTAGAAAGTATACAAAATACATTTTCTAGGAAAACAGACTCAGTACCAAGGCAGGGAGCAGTATTTACAGGGGTGAAGTGCAGATGTCATTGCCTCTGAAGCATTGGGAATGGGCTGGGTATTCCAGCTGTTGTAGAGCAGAAAGGAGCGTGAGCCTCACCCTGCATGCTACTTCTGCTTATGCTCTAGTAGATGTAAATTAAAGTTTTATAAATTAAATACAGCAAGGACATTATTCTCAAAAAGGCAGCATTGCTGGTTATATAGAAGGTGCCTGAGCACAATCATTATACTTATCTTTTTCTTTTGTTGGTTGAAATTGTCTATAATAACACCAACAAAGAGATTCAGGGTAAAGAAAGATCCAAAGATGATGAAGGTCACGAAGTAGAGATACATAAATAAACTGTGCTCCATTTTTGGCTGCTCATTTTTCTGCAGGAATGAAAAACAACATGAAACAAGACCAATAATAACATGGGTCCAATTCAGAATAATCTTCACATTGCAGATCCTCTAATAAATTGATTCCAGGAGGAACTTAAATTTACAGCTTTACTGCTTGTTCTGACAAAATCACTATAGTTTAAAACCACAAAATACCTCATGGTGCTAGTGGTGATGCCTGACCACGTACATTATATGATTGCTTATCCAGTTTGATTCACTTGATTTGTTTGATTCTTGATGAAGTTAGGTCCTATGTTTTGAACCATATCACTGCAGCAGTTACAGCTTTATTCATAGCTCAAGTTTCATACAAGATGATGTGTGAAAGTAGGTGCCTCCATGAAGTCCCCTGATATCTGACTTGGCTAATGTCAGTCATTAGGCTTCCAGTCATTAGGAGGGACGGTGAGAATTAAAGAGGTGCTCAGCTTACCAGAAGAGATAGTCAAGGTGAGCTGAAATCCTTCTGAGCATACTGACTAGATGCCCATCACCTATAGAGGGGACTTGGAGGTGAACTCACATGGAGACCTTACACTGCAGGTAATTGCATTCAGGTGAATGCATCTGAAGTTGAATCTCACATTAGAGCAAATCAGCATCAGGATAGTGCAGGTTCATTCACAGAGAAAGTGCTTGCATTAGCTGATAAAAGGCATTACTGGAAAGCTCTAGCTTCACCATCAAGCATCACAGTGTAAACATCACAATGAATTTGCAGAATCACATGGAGATGTTTAACACAAAACATGAACTGACCTCTCGTGAGTCTACTGCTGCATACATGATCTCCATCCAACCTTTAAATGTCGCCTAGAACAAAAGATTATAAAAAATGCATTGAACTTGTAGAGTAAAAGTCTTCAAATCATATTCAGTATCCAAATGACACTGGCTGGGGAAAGACGCTTTACTGTAGTCGTAAACACCTAAAACCAAATGACTTCAGGGACAAAATTATCACTGCTGTATGTGACAGCCTCTGCCCTTGAAGGAAGGAAAAGCCAGGCACGATGGAACAGACCACATTGTTCTATAATCCTGCCATGACAAACCTTCACCAGTCTGGTCTATTAAGTGCCTTACAGCCCACATGGCTGAGCAAATCGGTAGTATATTAGGTCAGTATTCTATTCACACATCCTTTCTAAGGCTGACTCCAGCTCTCAGGCTCATGGATTGGTTTTATTATCCAGAGAGGCTAGCACAGCACTCATCTGACACATATTTTATCCCTCTAAAAAAGCATGGTGGGGTCCAGTTTGTCCCAATGTTTTCAGTTTTCATTCACTAACAGCACTGGTCTTTGATCAGCCAGCTATGAGGGAAGAACAGACTGTTAGATCCTGTTTTTTACCATCCATGGAGATGAGTTAGAGGTTGGCAGGTCTCTCTGACTTGACATTGGCAAGTGAAGACAAGCAGCACTTACCACCTGCAGAAGAGCCAGGTAGCCAGAGCCAACATTATCAAAGTTGACTTTAACATTGACCCAGAATATTTTTCCTGTGTGATTCCATGCTTTACAGTCTGCTTTGTCATTGATAGAACTATCCAATTTTGAATTTTCTTCTGTTAGGTTGACACATTTCCCAAACTTCCCAGCAAACAGGTTGACTCCCATGATGCTAAAAATGAGCCAGAAGATGAGGCAGACGAGCAGAACATTCATGATGGAAGGGATGGCTCCCACAAGGGCATTGACCACCACCTGGGGTGAAATGGGAGAGAAAAATTGCACTTAGTTGAACAAAGATGGACTCAAGTATCTGCTCAGTGCAATCAGCTGATGTAAAAAACTAAGCTGTCAATTAGGTATGCAGCAATCGAAAATCTTATGTTTTCCATGTAAATATTCATCACAGCTGATGTGGGTACCTTGAAAAAAAGATTCAGAGATGTATAATCTTAGTCTCTCAATGGAAGGGTTGGAATGTTTCATTTTGCTGTGACCTCTCACTACAGATACGGACTACAGTGTGAGTCCATCCTCTTCTGATGACTTTCCCTTGGTTTTGTTGGATTTTGCTTTCTTTATAACTTTTCATAACAGAAGATTTATGGGTTATTCTCTCATAAGCATTAATGCAAATGACTGTATTATTAATGCTGTGGAAAGTAGTATTTCAAAAGGATTGGTAATGACTTTCCACTAGCATTTTGTTGGACCTATTTTTTAATGTATCATCATTACACTTGGGGTCCACAGCTGTGATCTAAGGATCTGATTTGTGCTGTAGGATCCCAGAAGTAATTTTTGAGTATACACTAAGACATAACATTTTGCTTGACAAAATAAGACAGTGCAAAGTAATACAAATGCATCCAAGTATTACAGCCAGTGAATTTAGCATTCAGATAGCAATTTGATGGGCCAAAATGAAAATGAAGAAGAACTGCAAAGGTTTTTGGAAGCCTTGTCACAAGCATTCTGCATAGCAAGTTGGAAACTATGATAGAACCTGGTTCAAAATTGACTTCAGCCATGGAAAGCTTGTTGTTAAATTAACAGAATGCATTAATTTCTCTGCATCTTCAGTGACAGTATTGCAGAGAATTTGCAGCTTCACCTCCAAATGATACCCAAACAATTTATAGTTCAGTTGCATTGAGGTTGCATTCCCATGTTAATGTGTAATGAAGATACAATACACATTTATGCTATCTATGGTGACAAATCTGAGTGCATTCCCTAGACCAAAGTTGAGTCCAAACACTGCCATGGTTCACCACTGCTCTTTCACGTGATAGTATATAGAAGTTTTGCATGTAACTCATTTCCTCTTCATTTGTGCAATGATAGATTTCTAATCAGTCACTTTCAACGGCTTCATGCTCCTAGCACTCCTTCGATGGGAAAAGGCAGCCAATATACAGAAAATCAGACCTACTTTTTGTAAGAATAATTATATAGGGAAAAATAGTTTGGATAAAGTATGCCTGAGCAGCCTAAAGATTTTGTAAACCAATTCAGTAAAAACTTACAGAACAGAGATGATTCTTTCCTCTGAATTAGCCTTTCGTGAGCATTTCAGAATGAAAATTGCTAACTCCGAATTCTTTTCCTCTACTTCGTTTTGGCTTCTGTCAGTAAGACAGAAACATAGGAATGGCTGAGCAGCAAAGGAGTAAATTTCTTCCGGGTCTCATTTTAATTTCAACAGCATTTGAGATTGATCACTTGAGTTAAGTCTGTAAGGAGCAGCCAAGTGTAGAGGAGCTCAGCAAAGGTGCTCTCAAGAATTAATTTCATAAATCCCAAACTTAGCTTGGTGAAGGCATGAACTCACAAATATGCAGCCAAGTGTTACGATACCATTATGTGCTTATTACAGGCTTTATTTTGCTTTCAGACTTACCCTCATCCCCTCAAATCGTGACAATGCTCTTAAAGGCCTCAGAGCTCGAAGAGTCCTAAGAGATTTCATACCATCAAGTGAACTATCTAAGATATTTATCAAAGAGATCTGAATGGGAAGACCAAACAAAGTATTAGCAACATTTTGTCTCCTGTTTCTTTTATTCCTACTGAAAATAAATAAATAAATAAAATAAAATCAGTGCCTAGAGTACAATATCATGATGCAGTCATCAATGGAGGCAAGAGTGTTGTCTTGATTTTATGTCCAGAAAAGAATTAATTGTGCTGATAAGTCTTGCCTCAGGGTCTGCGTAGAGTCATAACACCATAGAATGGCTTGGGTTGGAAGGGACCTTATAACTCATTCAATTCTGACCCTCAGCAGTGGGTTGGTTGCCACCCACCAGATCGGCTGCCCAGGGTTCCATCCAGGAATGGGGCATACAAATGTAAAAATGCTGGATGCACAACTTACACCTACAATGAAGAAATCAAGCCAGCACCAGGCATTGGTGAAATACTTAGTGAAGCCATAAGCCACCCATTTCAGGATCATCTCCAGAAAGAAGACAAAAGTGAACAATCTGTCGAGGAACAACAACACAGCTTTGATGGTTTGTCTCTCATTTATATGAATGTCTTCAAATGCCTGAAATCAAGATATGCAAATAAATTACAAAGTCACAGATAAGCTTGAAACATGAAAGTCTAGAAACAAAAAGGCCTCTTCATCATTCTGCACATAGTTTACATAGATGTGAACCTCATCTTTTACTCAAATGTATGCCAGCTGGCAAGCTTGTAATTGTTCCTGTCCTTTCTTTTCTTTTTCCTTAAATATACACATAACTCATGGACACATACAGACCGTGCATTCTGGGATCTTAGGGAAGTACATTTTTAGATTTTTTTCTCAATAATTTTATACTTTCAAGAGAACTAAAGTACTAAATATCATTTACATATTTTAATGATATATAGAAACATTTATATTTCACAGCTATGAAAGCCAGAAGAATCTAATGTGCAGTCAGAATGGAAACAGCTTGTGAGAGCTGTGTATTTTTAGCATTGTTCTAATTTGTAATACTATGAATAATAAAACTGTGATAATTACAAGAGCAGATAAATGACTGCTGCTTTTCACCTGGAGTTCAAAGATATATCCTGTGTTTTCTGCCAAATGTAACTTATCTGGGTGCTATTAAAGCTAAAAATGCTTGTACAGAAATACATGAAATTGTGCTCCACAAACCAGGGCTCCGCTGCTCAGAAGAATCATGAATATGATAAAGGATTCAAACCAGGAGTGCTCAACAATTTGGTAGCAGGTTTTCCTCAGATTCCACCATGTTTTTCCTCCAAAGTTTATGGCTCTCCCCTTACAGCAACGAAAGTATCGAACACAACCTGAAGGTGAGAGATAATGATTGCAAGTAATGAAAGCACATGCAGGTCAAGGGCAAATCTGATGTGCATTGTTCTGGTGCCCACTGTCAGGTGAGGTCTGATTTTATACTCTTCTCTTGAGTTAATTCAAAACTGATTTTGACTCCAGCAGAGCAGAGTTCACCTCACCTTTCTATAATTATCTACTCTTCGGTGTTCTGGTCTTCACCACTTAGAAGCAATCCTCTGGTTTTTAAGGAAAGAGATTTTATTTTTCTGGTGGCACAATCTCTCTATTCATTACACAGAGACGATGCCCGAATCACTTGCTGACATCTAAAATTAAGTGAAATTAATCTCACCCTATCAGCTCTGGATTCCCAGAACAACAGGATTATTTTTGACACTTCACAACCATGTAACCACGAGAACCTTACCTTCTGAAAAACATTTTTCTGGAGTCTTCTTGTCTTCAGCAAACTCTGGAATCTGCCTCAACAGATCTTCAGGGTTTGTCAGATCCACTGTGCTGCCTTCGGAAGAGCTGGCAGAGTCAAACTACCAAGCAAAAGAAGATCAGGTATTGATTCTCCCTACATTCAATTCCAATGGAATAAGATCGATGAGCAAATAACATTCAAAATAAAAACTTTGTTATGTGCTAATATTTCAAGTAGAGTTAAGAATGGAATAGACTTTATGACTTTAAATGTAAGCTTGGAAGTAGCAATAGATGCATTCAAATAAGAGCCAAAGACATATATGTACAGTATCTATCCACATGAAACAATTTTAACTGGTTAATAAGCTCATAAAGTAGAGAGATTTAAACTTGCTTTCAACTACACACAGTCCTCAGCGGGCTAAAACCAGAAAAATCTAGGAAAATACATTCTAACAGGAGAAACAGATAAATATTCTGAATATCCGTTAGAGTATTTAAGAATTAGAAATTGGAATTGTATCATGTGTTATCCAGTTTGTTCCTTCAGACATACACACGAGTCGGCTGTTTGTTACAAATGACTTACTCTTGGATTTTGTTTGGGTTTTTTTTTGTCTGTATTGCTGAAGAAGAGCTCATTTTCTTGGATGTTTTCCTAATTCAGAATTATTCTTAATTTATTTATGAATCATAATGAGAAACTCATTTGTAATATTACTTTTCTTGAAACTGAGTTATTTATGACACAGGTTGGCTTGCTGGAATTTCCCAGTTTTGCTTGGAAGCATCTCTCTCCTTTAATGAAATATTTTGTGACCCTTTTTTTTTTTTTTTTTTTTTTTTTTTGGTAGACTAATTTCAATAAATGGAAATCAGCAGAGAATTTTGTAAATTATTTATTTGAATCAAATCAGTTTGACACCTCTCCATTCCTAAATACTTATCTTTCCTACATACACATATATATATTTTTTTCTTAAAGATCAGTATGTGGATACCCGGCAAAGGTTCATTTTCATTCACAGAAATCACATCCATCATTAACCAGCCAGACTGGCACAGTGCTGCTGCCACCACTGAAATCCAGTCCATTGAGTCCATGAGCAGAAATGTATCCAAGCCCAACCAGAACTGGAAAGTCAACATCATAAAAGCAATCTACGTATATCTACATATTTACCTCTTTATGCTCTGGTGATGATGGTTCAAGCTTCCTATCTTTTCCTAGGTAAAGCACACTGAATTCTTCAGAGGAAAGTCCTGACACTTTACTCCAGCTTCCTGAGGTTTTCCCTCTTTCCCCTCTTTGCCTCAGGTAATTTTCCTCCTGAAAATAATCTGTGGATTAGCAGGGTTCTCTTTTTGCTTTTTTTGGGGGGTGGGTAAATTGGAAAGAAAAGAAAAATACGTTGTACATTTTATTTAAAGGGGGATGCTCTGGACAGAAGTCATAGATATGATCCTTTTGAATGTGATATTACCTAGCAATAGAGATAGGGAAGATTTCCCTAAAGGCCATAGAGCAATATGGAATTAGTAATTCAGTGAGCTGCTTATCACCTGGATCTTGAGACTACTTTTGCATAGGAATTAAAAGGGAAGCTTCATATGGGAAACACTGAGACAAGAAAAGGACATTTTAAAAGGCTCCAAGTGATCAATTTACCCTCATCCTAAACATTTCTAATTGGTTCAAAATTTGTTAACTGTGGAAATATGGGTCAGGTATGCCACCTTGTGCCACAGACAGTCTTCTACCATGCATTTATCTTTCAGTATATGTGCACCCTACTATAGAATCATAGAATTATAGAATGGCTTGAGTTGGAAGGGCCCTCAAGGATCATCAGGTTCCAACCCCCTGCCATAGGCATGGTTGCCAACCACTAGATCTAGTACAAGATCTGGCTGCCCAGAACCCTATCCAACCTGGCCTTGAACATGCCCGGGGGGGGTTTGATCTGGGAGGTTTTGATCCCCAAACAAGCAGATTTATTACCTGTTTACTGTAGTCTGTGTCTGAAAATGTGCTCAGTTTATCTTCATCTTCAAAACCCTCACTTGTATTCTCTTCCTCAGCAATAGGGACACAAACAAATACATTGGGATTGGTAATAAAATCATCAAGACCTGAGCATATTTCCCCATTTTTTTCAGCCCATTCAATATTATAATTGTCTTTACAATTTTTTCTTTCTTTTCCCAAACCCAGCGGGTTCTGGGCAGTCAATTTGTTTTTCTTCTTCTGCGCTTTCTTTAGATGCTTGAGCTTTCCACAACAGGTGTTCCACATCACACTCTTCAAAAAGTGCAGTCCCTTATGAATCCGAGCAAAAGCAATCCGTAGATTGTTCATCTCTCCATCATCTTCTGCTGTTTGGAGGCAGTCAGTACTGAAGGAATTCAACAGCAGCGCAATGAAGAGGTTGAGTACCTAAAAGTCATTGAAATAATGATAAAATAAGAAGTCTGGAAAATTGCATTCTAAAGTCTGAACTCTAATGCAGAAGACAGATGTTACAAAAGCTCAGCTTGACTGATCAAATGAAAACAAGGCAGAAATTAGATGGCTATAAAATCACAGAATGGTTTGGGTTGGAAGGGACCTCTCATTAGACCAGGTTGCTCACAGTCCCATCCAACCTGGTGCCTTGTACGTTTCCAGGGAGGAGCATTCACAGCCTCTCCGGGCAACCTGTTGCATGACCAACAAGATTACAGCTGATGAACTAAATTTCCCTCTCAGAAAGCTCGATGTTCCCATATAACTCTTCCCCCTAAAAGTTACTTCAAATCGTGCATATTTATTTGATCAAAACAACTTTCAAACATTACAGTAGTAACAAATACTGTGGTCACCGCCAATCAGTTGAACGACAGCTCTCCTTATCAAACTAGAATTAAATCAGTCCTCTATGGAAGTTTCCCAACTGGGATGTAAAATCAGATTCTGGCACAGCAATATTGTTAAACATACAACATTGCTGGAAAAAAAAATCAAAATCAAGAGAGGCTCAAAGTGAGGTTTTCTCCCTGTTTTTGAGCGTCGTCTTCTCCCCCACCCCCCAACTTATTTATTTAAATGCAACAGGAGAATGAAACAGAATTATTCATAAGTCTTCTGATCCCATTTGGGATTACACCACTCAATTTTTCACCTTTCAGAACTGGGCAAATAACACCTGGATCCACAGCAGGATCTTCATGGAAGTGACTGGCATAAGCTGTAGCTCTTGCTATGTAAACAGACTTCCAGAGAATTCATCTATACAGATGATTCTAAAACATCCCAATTAAAGTGATACGAGTGTAGATTCTGTTATTGCTGATAAGGATCTTGGAAAACTTGAAAATTTGAAAAAAAGAGCAGCAGCTCAATGGCAAAAAGTAAAACAGGCTTTTACAGACAAACAGACACAGGTAATTGTTCTAAATGTGCTTTAGGGATCTACTATTTATTGATGAAAAGGCAATTAAGTTAACTCTAACATCGACAGGATAAAGAGAAGAAAATATTGGAAAACTCACCACTAAATTTCCTATTACCATGACCAGCAGAAAGACAAGAAGGCACAGTGGTTTTTCAGCTACCACCATGCAGTCCCACATGGTCTCAATCCATTCTCCACACAGAATTCGGAAAATGACAAGGAATGAATGGAAGAAGTCCATCATGTGCCAGCGTATTTCACCATTTTTTTTAATTTTATCACCGTGGATCCTATAGCTTCCCCCAAAGAGCTGCACCCCTACTATAGCAAAAATGAAAACGGTGATTGCCAGGACGAGGGTCAGGTTACTCAGCGCACCCAGGGAGTTACCAATGATTTTAATGAGGGTGTTTAAAGTTGGCCAGGATTTTGCTAGTTTGAAGACCCTCAGCTGTGTGAAAACATAAAAAGTTGTGTTAGAGATCAGCAGAGATAACCCACCTTTCTGCTGTTCAAACCTGTAAAAACCATTTTTTAGACACTGTCTGGAGATATAATGTTTGTGGCATTGTGATGCTAACACTTTTAGAAGAGTATTTATGGATTTATTTTCCCAAGAACTGAACAACATCGCAGAAATAAACCAACAACCTCCTTGAGGGCCTGGCTACCCTTAGTTCTGCTAAGTGCTTGGCCCACACAGGCAGGAATTTGCATGATGTGCTTGATGTAGAACATTGTGCTCAATTTATATGCAACACAAACAATCAAAGCTAGGGGACCAGCCATTGTGTTACAATAAAAGATCTTTCTTCCTGCAGCACAGCCCCAATCAGTCCACAGTACACAGTATGAATACCTTAACGTTACTTTATGACTATTTTTAAGTATTCTTCTTTCCATATTTGTATTAGGACAACTTTTCATAAGACTATTTGGGCTAGTATTTCATTTTCTACTTCTGATTATAACACCTATATTCTGGAAGATAATTTTTTTCTGAGTACTTCTTACTGTTCTAAGTGGAAATGTATACAGCATTAAACTTCAACTCTAACATTACAAGTTTAACGCTATGTTTCTTATTCCCACTGCTGAGAAAATAAATAATTTCTGCATCTTAACTACAAACAACAGAAGCATTCTCTATTATATTCACAACATAATGTTGAATAGAACGATATATGTGTAAGGCCTACCAGTCTGAAGGACCGTAAAACTGTCAGGGTTCCTCCTTTTCGCCTTTCTTTTTTGCTTCCATATCTGGGTAAACTCAACTCAATTAAACTCAATGTGACAATTATGCTGTCAAAAATATTCCAGGGCTGCTGAAAATAATAGTAGGGATCTAGAGCAATGATTTTTAAGACCATTTCTGCGGTGAAGATTCCTGTAAAGATCTGTAATCAAGAAAACAGTAGCATCAGCCTAAAAGTTACCTTTAATTAATCTTATCTTTAGAATATATTTCTGTCAGTACGGCAAAATTCACGGATGCATCGATAAACCCAATTTTTATGAACTTCTAATGTACTTTCTGTTAAAATGGGAGAGTTGTTTTCTACTTGCTCAGAAGTACATTAGAACTGCATCAATAAAATCTTGGAATCGTCTGTCTTAGAAATGTACGCTTCATAAGCACAGAGTTTGCTAACCTTTCATTTTTACAGCTACTCTTTGTATCTCAAGTGAAAACACACATCAATCATTTTTTGGTATGGAAAGGTCATGTGGTTGAAAATTCACTTACCGAGTTGCCCACATTAAGCATTAATTTAAAATTATGCGTCATATTATTGTGTTCCAGTGCCATAAACAAAGTATTCATCACAATGCAGAGCGTTATGGTGAGATCAATGAAGGGATCCTTTATGAAAGCAGCCACTTTTTTCTTGATTCTCAACCAAAGTGGACAACAGTTCCAAATCAGATACTTTAAAGCAAAATCTTTCAGGACTCTTGGGCATTTCTGTTGGGATTCTTCAAGTTCTAAGAACAAAAGAGAACTCCATTATAGTTAAATAATTGTTGCTAAGCAAGACTGTGAAAAAAAAATCGCATCAAGTACTCAAAAGACAAGAGAATAAAAAAGGAACCTCAAAATTCAGTTAGAGCCCCAGAGCTTCCCTGCTCATGTAGTCCCTACATCAGTCCAAGGGTAATGTAGCAGCTAAAACACATTTTCCTAATATCCAAACTGAATGTTAGGAAAAACTTCATAGAAGGAGTGATAGGGCACTGGAGCAGGCTGCCTGGGGAGATGGTGGAGTCACTGCCCCTGGAGGTATCCATCAACTGTGGAGATGTGGCTCTGAGGGACATGGTGAGCGGGCATGGTGGGGGTGGGTTCGTGACTGAACCAGCTGATCTTAGAAGTCTTTTCCAATCTTAATGATTCTATAACTTCATCTGATCCTTGTGTAGACACGTAGGACACTGACTGTATCGCTGCTAACATCTTTGCCTTCATTGATTCCCTAGGGAGTAAACAGCAGATCCAAATGTTCAGATTGTGGATGAGACAAAACCAAACCACAGCATCTCGAGCTTCACCTTAGGCCAGTTCCATTGGAAAATTCATGACTATCATTTCTAAACTGATGCAAGCAATAACACATCTCCATTTTCTAAAAGTAAAACATGGAAAGGAAGCTGTTTTGGTGGTCTCATTTACAGGCTCTTGGTCAAATATAACACTCCTCCCTTTTTTGAATATTAGTGTGTGCTCCAAAACACTTTTGTACCCTGAAGTCTTGTGCAAATTCGTAGACCAACTAGAACTTACTAATCATTCCTACCATGCTTATATTGAGCTTTAAGTAAACTAATCTTCAAGGATGTGAAAATTTCTCAAAAGTCTGGTAATTTAGAACTGACTTTTATCCTTTTCTTCTTTGGAGCTGTCCTTATTTCTTCCCACAGTTTAGATTTAATTTCTGCTCCAGATTCAAGTTCCAGATTCCACCCCACACTAGTTATCCCAGTGTGATCACCCTGTCTTAACTCCAGGTTTAGCACTTTTTTTGGGGGGGGGTTGGAGATTCATGATCCTTGAGGTCCCTTCCAACCCTGGCCATTCTGTGATTCTATGATTCTGTGAAATGCCTTCTTTAATCATGTGGTACAGATCTAGAACAGCCAGCGTTCATATCACAGCAAAGACAACCTCCCTGCTCCCTATCCCAATGCTCATTCTCAGGTTAATCCGGGGCCACATGAACAGGGTCCCAACAGCAACGGACCCAGTTACATGGAGATTCTGTTTCCATCTCAGTACACCACTGAATATCTGCATTTTAAATTTGAAAGCCAGGCTTCGGGTGATGTGTTCCAACTGTGATTTTTCACAACAGTGTAGAGAAATTTAAGAAAAAGCATCTCCCTAACACAGAACTACCAGGCTTGCTATAGATCATACTTGTTCTCCACAAATCAGTGATAAAGCTTCACATCAGGGACACACAAACACGTATTTCATTCTCATTGTTGTCCAGCAAACAATGGAAATTTAGGCTGATTTTTTTTTTTCTCCAGAAAGATATGAAACTATTAGCAAAATAAGTCGGTAATATAGCCCTCAAAAATTCACATAGAATGGTCATAGAAAACGCTAAGTGCTCAGCCTCCAGGAATTGCCACAATTAATTCTGCTTGTGTAATCTTAATGACTGAGTCTGCATGCATATTCATGATGGAGTAGCAGCCACAGGGCCAAGAGGAGAAGCTACTGCCCCAATCCTGCTTATCATGTCCCAGAGAAATTCCTCCCAACTATCATCACTCCAACCTCTTCCTCAGTCCTATGAAATGTGATATGAAAGGCAAAGGATAAGTTCTAATACATGATGAATGTACTATAATGCATTCTTTTTAATGAAAAAAAGGGCATAATTAGTCATGTAATTCCTAACTGTACATCTACAAATCTCTGTTAACTTTTAAGAAATGTATTGATATTTTGGTCTTTTACCCTAGCATTACCTCAGGATTGAAATAAGCATAATGAGGAGCCACTTACCCTCTAAGACACTGGTAATTACGCTGACTGCACTTGCTGCCCTTTGCCTTTGAAATGTCTCATTAAAGTACTCCACTGATAGCTGAGGATGTAAATGCATCATGCTGCTCTCATCATTCACAGCTGGCTGCTTAAAGAAGTAAACACAATTAGGGAGATACCACAGGAATAAAATGAAGTAGGATGCAATGATGGGTAACTATGAAAGTTAATAGGAACAATGACATGCAGCCAAATAAATGTACCTGTCTACAAGATGTAATAGTGTTCAGAACAAAGGTCCTACACATCAGTAATACTGCTACAGTAAATGGATCCCTCAAGCATGTAACAGCAACAGGGCAAATACAAAGCTTGGAAATAGGTGTGAGGGCAAACAGATCCAGCAGTCTTCCAGAGACTAATCAAAATGGAGAGAGATGAGTGGTAAAATAGTAACAGCATATCTCTACCCATTTGCACGGGGGACTTACAGAAAAAGCTATTGATGCTAAAGGTGCTGTATAGGAGAAGGACCTAAAGGTGCTGCTCAAAACAATCATCCTGGACAGGGTAAAGGATAAAACGACCTTCTGGTGAGTTACGATGTCAGCACTAGTAACCCAGCTGAAGAAGTATACATGTATGTGGAGAAACCGTAATACAAAGATATACTTAAAATAGCATTTTTCCTTACCAGATCACCCTTCCCCAGATCTTCCATTACTGGAGGAAGCATTATCCCCTCAGAAGGGGCTGTATCTAAGCCATGCACCTTGCCGTTCCCTCCTCCCATCACCAAAATGGGGCCATTGCAGTCGTCCACGTTGGCTCGCTTGCTGCTCTGCATGCAGCTTGGGGTGGCGGGGTGGGAGCCATAGCTCTTTTGGCTTGGCATGCTGGAGCGTCTTCCCACCTGTGGCACTGACATTGACCTGCCCTGGATCTTGTTCTCCCCTGTGCTGTGGGGTTCCTCATCGGAATCCGCTTTGGAGTCAACTTCTAAAGCAGGTATTTGGAAATTGAACACACTGCCATGGCTAAGCCTGCGTTTCACCTGATTGCTGTTGGCACCATACAGCAAGCCCAGGAGGGACTGAAAGACCAAGAAATAAATAGAAGGAGAATGGCAGGATATCAAATAGAAGATCTGGGGAACAGATTAAAGTTTAGAGTTTCATAACATTTCTTATAAACTGTAGCAAGTCCAAAACTCTTATTTAATTTAGATTATTCAAGAAGGATTTTGTTTAGGATTTAAAAGACAGATAATAAAATACTGCTGGCTTTATCAGCTATTTCTATGATAAGCATTATATTCACATTTTAAATAAGAATTTTTAAAAAGAAAATGATGGCACTGGAGTTAAATTCTGATATTCATTCACTTTTTCTATTTCAGTGCTACAGACAATTCATTTTAACTGCTGTTACAACTTTTCTTCCACTCTTTGCTTATAGCATTTTCTTTTCAAAGTAAAGTTTACATAATTCCTCCTTATCTCATAAGGTTGTTTATTTTAAAAGCTAAAGAGTGATCAGTGTTTGCAACAGGATTTACTTCATGCTTTCAAGCAATTTATTTTAGCATTAAAATTGTAAAAGCTGCAAGGATCTCAGATTCAGACAATAGATTACCAACTTTCGTTGACTGTCTGTGAGCTGTGACTTGGGAAGCTGTTCTTCTTCATGCTCTTCTATCCCCAAGGACTTATTTCTCTTTTTCCTGTTGCTTCTTTCTTTGATTTCTTTGGCAGACAAAGGAGAGCCTTCAAAGGAGCTAATTGACAGGATATCAATTCCTTTCGCAGTCAGTGACTAAAATTAAAACAAAAACACAGGTGGCATTTTTGCTGGTACTTACAAAATAAGTGGCAAGAAAACACTTCCGTGCTCTATATTATTTTTTCTTAACAATCTGTGTTTCATAAAAGTTGGTAAAAATCTTCCAATATGTGATAACAGTAAAAGAAAGAGGAGAGAAAATTTGCAACATATGGAGCAGCGAACAATTTGCTATTTGCAGTATATTACATGATAGTGTGTATGGTGCCTGCCGGGGGCAAAATAATCACACTAAACTCCTATTCCTCCATATGGCATAATTACTTACAATAAAAATACTCAGCTTGAAAGTAATGCTGTAGAATATATATTTATTTCCCCGAATAAACACTCAAAGAGTACTGAAATTCGGTCTCGCTGGGTGTCCATAGGACTGCAGTCACGCTGTGGCTCACTTGCTTTCCAATATGAATTTAGGATTGGAATGTTTTCAAAATGCAGAGCAATATTTCATTCCAGAAGCTTCTAAACTATGTAAGTTGCAAGTGACTTTTCACTGAAGTACAGTGGTCTTGGATGTTAATACACATAAACACCTGAATAATTTATATTCCTCTGCTCAGCAATCCACAAGGATGAAGAAGATAACCATATGTTACATTGGAAGCTAATAGTTTACGGAATTTTATATTTTCCAGTTTTTTAGATCTCTTATAACAGATTTTAAAGATCATTATCCATGAGAAAGGTCATTGGAAAAATATGGAAAAAAAAATGCAGCAGAACTAGGAATTTCTCCTACATCTCTAAGAATCACTGCTTTTAACAACATTTCCCCTCCCACAGATAACTATCATATATGTCTGTATACAGACAGTGATGCATTTTCTTATGTGTCTAGTAACACAGCATTGAGATTAAACTTTGCAAGGATATAATTTACGTACCTCCTGCTCTTTCTGTAACAATTCCATGGCTTCCCGAAATTTCCTTTCTTTTGCCTCTGTCTCAGCAATGGTGGCCTTATTCTGGTCTTCGTATGCCATTGTTACTACAGCCAGAATCAAATTGACTAGATAAAATGAGCCCAGAAAGATGACCAGCATGAAGAAGAGTATATACACCTTCCCAGAAGCTCTGAGGGTCTGTAAGCACAACACCCCAGGGATAAAAATTACCATATTTAATACCAAATAGGTTTTCTGAAATTCTTTAGGGGCACTCAGATTTCTAGACAAAGTGCTTTAGGCAGATTAAGATAAATGTATCTCTCAGCCTTTTCTTCCCCATCTTTATAATGCCATCTCACATGAACCTATGATCATGTCCCATGAGGATGGCTGAGGAGGCACTGTTGCGTTTTGAAGGACAATAGAGAACCCTTTCAGCAATTTTCTTGAAGGCTGTAAGACAGCAGTGTAATAGGACTACAGCTTGGAAACTCTTGAACATCCCTTTTTAGGGAGTTGAGGGGGGACCACAGCTTGCTGGAAGGGAGAAGAGAGGATGAGGGCACAATGACTTCTGGCTACTAGTTTTATTTGAGGTTTTCTCTCTAGCCATTTTCTGCTTCAGATATTGTTCCTTCTGGATGACTGGTTCTGAATAAAACACAAAGCTGGTACCTGCTGATACAGACGTTCCCAGTAGTCCTGGGTCATCAAGCGGAATAAGGAGAGAAAAGCCCAGCCAAATGTATCAAAACTGGTGAAATCATGATCAGGATTTGGCCCAATTTTCTTGCATGTATATTCTGGAGGACAGGTCCTAGAGGTGATAGTAAGAAGGGCAGTTCTTTTAACTGAAGGTTTTGGAGAAACACTTCAGCTCATATGAGAGTTTGGATTATTTATTTAGTTTTGCTTTTCATTATACTGAAAGCCAAACTTCTACTCCTGGCAGTAATTGGCTGGAAATTGGAGAAGGAAAAAAGCAGCACCTATAAGTCAGCAACAGAAAAAGAGTCTGGAAAAAACTGCTAACCCAGGCTGAACAAAACTTCTAACCCTGGCCAACTCCTTCACCATCATTCCCATGAGACCCTTTGTGTTTTCAACTCTAGTGCATCCATTGGGAAGAGAAAGATTGTCCTTCTGGAAGGAATTTAGACCTGAATAAGAAAGCTACACTTCATTCTCAACATGTGTTAAATTATCTGACTCCCACTGTAATTTACTGTTTGAGTTCTGCAGTCAAGGAAAGCCAGGAATCTCTACTTCATTTTCATTTCTTATAACAGAGCAAACAGAGAAGCACTGAGGCAGAGAAAAGTTCCAAACAAGAAATGTTCTGAAGTACATTTACCCAGCTCCAGGACCACATAGCAAGATGTCCGAGGTGCCCGGCTTAATGGCAAAGTGTTCTATAAACAAAAGAGAGGAAGAGAGAGAGAGAATGAGAAAATGTAAAACCAATACATTTTCTAGTCTGTATCCTCTGTATTTGAATAGAGGTGGTGGTAATACCAGTGAGCTGTAAGTGTATGTGCACACGTGCAAATGACTTCAAACAAATACAAAAAGAATACTGAAGGAAAAGAGATGGGTTTCCCTACACTCATAGCAACTGCTCCCTATTGCAAGGTGGCCTTTCCTCACTTATACACAAGCTTCTCTATATGCATACATTTCAGACTGAGGTAATGCCTTAAAACAGAAAGCTTTTACAATATTATCTCTTTGGCACATCTATAGAAGCCAACAAAGAAGGGGAGGGTGCAGGCTCAAGAATAGCTTCACACTTGGCAACTGTTAGCCTATTCTCTTGCCCATGTCAATTGGCACTCTAAAAAAACAGTTTGGACATTTTGGGGGATAACATAGATCATTTCTGCTTCTAAGCAATAAAAAGAAAGTCCTGCTTGGAGGAGGAAGAAAGAGTCTTTGGCAATACAGATAAAAACCATGCCTGTCAAAAAAACAGGTCCTAACCCTCAGCTGAGAAATACTGATTTGTCCATCAGGACGCTGAAGCCATGCTCTTTTTGATCTCTTCTATTTCTCTTTGCATGAGTTACTCTAATGCCTGAGCTAGCAGCAGACTGAAATGAATAGCTCAATGCTAAGGAGTAATTAGTGCTATTAAGATGTGGGTTTATTATTCCAGATGTAAGGGACATCTCATCTCTTCCTGATGCTTCTCAAATCTCAGGTGGACTTATCAGATAAGTCAGTGCGATTCAGAGCCAGCATGGGAATGCTTAATATCTGTTCTACTGTACCACATAAATGCACCATGCAGGCTACTTTCTGCCCATGTTTTGTTTGGCTCTGCTCCTGCCAACTGACAATAGTTTATCAGTTGATTCAGTGACTGAGATTCGGAAGATTATAGTAATGTTTGGTGTCCATGTTGGAGTGAGAACTTCACATTAGGACAGGACCAAGACAGCCTGTAGAAAATACGTCAAAAAGTCATTTAATTGAAAACTGGCCTTACAACATGGCAACTCATAAGTCTTGAAAGAACGCTTCCATTAAATCTGTCTGGTACCTCCCGGGTTTTTTTTGTCATCATTGCAAATGATCCTGCATGAAGGGTGGAAAAGACAGGATGGGAACAAGACAAAGTTTGAGAAGCAACATAGATTATGAATCTCTTGAGGCTTGCCTTCTCTGGGCCTTTACACTGCAAATGTTCTGTCTTCTCAGATCCCTGCTCCACACTTCTGTCACCAGCTCCAGTCAAGTCATACATGAAAGACGTATATTTTATATACATCTTTATGTATATTTATATATACACACATTTGTTATAACAGGGAAGGGAAAGGGAACTTTCCTGGATGGCTGCAAGCTGCTCTGGCAATGTGAAGGGCATTATCAGGTAGCTGCTCATCCAGACATCGTACTCCATATACAACAGTAGTTACACATGCACATTCTGGTCATTACAGTGCCAGATAAAAAAAGAATTAAGAAGAACAATTACCTGCATAATCAGCAAATGTTGCAAAAATGGATTCCCATGTTTTGTTATTTAAAAAATCTGTGATACTGGAATCCGTATAATTCTTCATGCATTTGTATCTCAGATTGCCCTTGAAAAGCTGGAGGCCTATGAGGGCAAAGACACTCAGGCAGAAAACAGTCAGGATCATCACATTGGCAAGTTTCTTAACAGACTGGATTAGTGCACCTACAATGACCTTGAGCCCTAGGGAGACAATATACAATGAGAAAAACATGATGAAAAACTGAGAGCTGTTAATACAAGAACATTTTTTTTGCATTTGATTGACCCAGATGTTCTGTTATTCCCTTTAAGTTATCTAGGCAAGGATGAGGGACCAGGGATAGTCTGGTGGATAGCCTTCACATACACAAAGAGTAACATGCATATGCAAACTGAGAATCAATGACCAATCTGCATGCAATAATGAATGTGATCAAAAAGACCAGAAAGACAACACAAGGGCAACACACTGGTTCTGGGTTTGCATTTAGTCATGAGGAAACAACCACTAACTTTATAACTTTATAAGAGAAAGGTGGGAAAAAAGCAACAATAAAGCATTGTCCCAGGGATGCAGAAATATATAGCCTGTTTTGTTGCCAGAGGAGTTTCTGTTGAACCATCACACATAGACTAGCTAGAAGTACGCCATAAAATCAACATAATAACATGCTATCAAAATCATTACTATATAATAAAAAAAAATTAAACACAGTATTGTTTATATTGCTTGATTTATTCTATTTGGGCCAGCTGGACTGGGAAAATATTTGTGCCTAGCAATTAAGCTGCACCTGCAATTGGTGAAAGATACACAAAGAAAATAACAGGAAGGAAGGAAGGGATGAAGGAAGAGAGGAAGAAGGAGAAAAGAGGGGAAGGAAGGAATGAAAAAGAAGGAAAATCCAACATTTTGATTGGAGTAAATAATCAGCTGTAAACCACATAGGATTCCTTACCTGGGAGTACTGAAATGGTTTTTAAGGCTCTCAGAACCCTGAATGTCCGAAGGACCGACACGCTCCCCAGGTTGCTGAATGCTCCCACAAATCTGTAGAGTCAGGACATCTTAATTAGAGTAAACCAGACACTTATTTTAGTCTTTATTTTTAACTTTTAATCATCCTGAGTGTATTTTGTATGTTAACAAACTACATATCAAGAGGTTTTTTTTGAGATTCATACAATAGAAAGCCTTTTCTGGATTATTTGAATTTACTCATAAGGTTTCTCTTTATTTGTGTGAAGTATCTTAAAATATTATGCACTTAAAATATAAAGAAAGATATCACTGAAAGTTATTCAGTTCAGGCTGAACCAATATGAATCTATCTCTCTTCCATATCTGCTTGTAATCACTATGAAAACTTTCTAATTATCGCAAACTGAAGCTTGGAACTGTGAATTTTGAATGTAATCCACTGTGCTGGTGTCCATACTGCTCTGTTCTTAAATCTACACTTTCATTCTCAACAGGAACTCATGTTGGACAGCTATTACACTGAAATGCATTCGAGTAAAAGGGCCGCAGAGTGGCATGAGATGGGACTGAAGAGATTAACTGTATCTTGCTCCATTCCCTTTTTGTAAGATAAGTGCATCATAGCTGAACAAGGGAAGAGTCAATGGTTATTGACTCTACATGGCCATCTGTACTAGCTGGTTTCAGATGTATCCTTTTTTTAATTTTATTTTTTTGCACTGCAGACTGCCTTTGACACCTTAGTAATGAAATATTTAAATACAGAGAAGTACAGGTAGTGTCCCTATTTTATTTGTTCCCACTTACGCCATTACGATCACACTGAAATCCAACCAGTTCCAGGGATCTCGAAGGAAAGTGAATTCATTTAGACAGAAGCCTCTTGCCAATATTTTTATCAATGATTCAAAAGTGTAAATGCCAGTGAAAGTAAATCTAAGCACCAAAGGAAAACAGCAACATTAGTAATTACTGTAAGAGGATAAGAAACACAAACTATTTACTGTCAAGGCCAACAAATCAAGGAAATGTCATGGAGAAGTGATGGAAAAACTCTTATTGATTTCAGGGCCTTTATAGACAGTTAGAGACAGTAGTTGACAACCATCCCACCATGGCTGCTAACACACATACCTTTTTTTTTCTTTTCTTTTCTTTTTTTTTTTGCATTCAGTAATTTCTTTTGAACTCTTCCATGTGAATCTCCAGAATCTGAGTAACACAGAACTTCCAGCTACTTGCTAAAATAAGGATCAAAATTCATGCCTCATTCTGGTTTCAAGTAGCCCAGTAAATGTAGGATATTCAGTGTATTATTTACTTGAGGTACACTGCATCCATTTCTATACAGATGGTTAAAAAGCTTAGACAAATGCAAAGCTAGAGGATTTTCAATTTAAGACAGCAATTATTCTTATTAATGGAAAATTATCAGTAAAAGCTCTTCTGGACTTATTGAGCGCACTTATTTCAACAAGGTAGCAATCTCCCTAAGGAACTCAAAAGGCATTCATTTGGTACTCAGTAAATGCAGTAGGAAATTATACATATGTAGTACTTCCCTCTTCATTTGGAAAGAATTATTCCAAGATTATTATTGAAATGCATTTGAACGGCAGTTTTGATGCCAACAGCAAGTATAACTCTTATCTAAACTTTAGTGCTCTCATAGGCAGGGAAGTGTCCTCTGGAGATACATGAATTAATACCATGAAGATTCTTGTTCCTGCTTGTCTAAGAGTTTGCCACTCCCAGCTGTTTCAGCATCAGAAATCATGAAACAGATTTTATAACTGTTTGGAAATTAATTTGGAATCTATTCCTTTATGTTGTGTTAGCACTATCATATTCTAACATTTTTATAAAGAAATTTCTAATATTTTTATAAAAAGCAAATAGCTACCAAATAACTTCAGAAAGTAGGATAATGAACTGGAGTGGTAGGACAGACATGATGCAAGCTCAACAGAACTTCTACAGAACATTATCTACACTAATGCTCTCCTGTAACCCCATAATTACTGTACTTACTGAGTCCAGAGACAAAAATACTGCCTCAAAGCAAAACCTTACTAACACAAGCAACAGTTTTCTAAACTCCTCATAAAGTACCTTGTATGAAAGATAGAAAGTAGGCTAAATAGTCAATTAGGATTACAAAACTGAAATACATACAGACCCACAGATACTTACTCAACATATTTGTTCCATGATGGAGATGAACTCCTAGAGGACTCATTCCGAGCCATGAACACACAATTAGTTATAATTGTGCATATTATAAACCAAGTGAATAACGTAAGACATGGGAGTGAAGGCAAAGAATACGACATCAAATTAGAAAGTTACATATCCCACTGTTTATGAAATTAATATTTTCAATACTTTTTAAAGCACACACAAGGACTGCAAGCACACGTATTTACTGACTCTGAGTCACATTAGATGACAACACGCTGCCCTCATTATTTATGCCATCTTACTTGCTGTGGAGGTACTGGGCATTGCAGACTTGGTAAAATGATCCCTAACCACTGAGACAGAGTGAGAGAAAAGATGCCTTTTTAATTTAATTTTACAGCAAAAAAATTGTTAAATAGAGACTGCCTGACTCGCCCAAGGTCTCAGCAGCAACCAGGATATTACTGGAAACTGAACCCATTTGGTATCACATAATTTCAGTTTTCCTTGCACAAGGAAGTTCGATACAAGCTTGTGTGAATAAACAAATTTTACTGTTCTGTTTCTACCCCTTGTTTCCTTTTTTACAACTTACGCAATTGGTGGGGTTTTACCTTCAAATAAACTGGGAGCTTGACATTGCTGAGAGCAAAGGTTTGCTGGTAACAAATTGAAGTTCCATTGCAATGTAAGCACTGATGATAAAGTAGTTCCCGTAGAACTCCAGTAGAAGTATGTTTATTTTTAAGTGAAATGAATAGTTCATAGAAGTTGAATAACCTCCAGCATCACTCACTCCTAAACTGTGAAATCTCTATTCTTATGTAGGGCATAAGTAGGGCAAAGTCTGCCATGATATTTGTGGATGTCTCAAAGGATATTAGATGCCAACTCTTGGTTGGCAGCTATTCTCTGGGACCTGCTGACTATAAGTTCAGAAGTAGAACACAGGCATTTAGCTCAAGTGTTGATACCTAAGATGAAGTGCCTGACTCTGGAGTTGAACCTCACGTTAAGTGTCATACTACATCTTTGGCAACCTAGGATGCAGATGAGCATGGGAAAGACATCTACTCCCTTTCGATCACCAGTGCTTTCAGTCCCCAATAAAATGCCTTGGATTTAACTGTAGGCACAGCCAAATATTGCCACAAACTCAGGAGATGGACCACAAGTGCTGAAACAACAATAACAGTGAACTTGTTACCCAAGGAAGCCCTCAGATGAGAGCCATCCAGGGATGCCTGTATCCTGCTATGACCACAACTTTGGATCTGTTTCAATAGTACATGGAGGGGAGATGGCTGAAAACCTAACCTCTCTGCAGTAACATCACAGACTGCACTGGCTCTGATTTATTCTTGAGTGACAGCATTTTTGCTCCAAGCACCAAAATGGAAAAATACCCTAATGAGTCCCATTTTCCAAGTGTGTGATTTGGTAGAAAGTAGAAAGTCAGGCTTCAAAACCCTGAGTACTCATAAAACTCTTTATTACTAAATAGAATAAGAATGTAAAGACAATGGTAATATCTAAAGTAAACCGTAATTAGAAGTTGTGTGGAATGAGGAAAACCTAGAGGCATTCAATGCTCTAAAACATAACAGGAAAGAGTAACAGAGATCTTTGTAACAAAAGAGAGTGAATGAAGCCAAAAAAGGATATGAATGTATTGAAATTTTAATTGCTGCTCTTCGGATGGGATGGAAAGGACTGAGGATCCATAAGGCACGTGTGGCCGTGAACCGGAAGATTGTTTTCTGTTTGTTTACCACTATGAAGATCTTAAAATTAAACATAAAGAAACAAAGTAAAACATTCAGGAAGCTAAAGACAATTTTTTTTTTTTTTAATTACACCTTGTTCTATGAAAGGCTTTGATGTTAGCTTCTGTTTGCTTGTTTAAATGAGTAGACCTTAATATTTTGCAACACTTTTATCATAAATGATGGATGAGTTCATATCCATTAACTATCAATGCGGAAAAAAATCTCAGCATGAACTTCCTTTTTTAAGCCTTGTTCGTTATGAAGAACACAAAACGAATTTTGCTTATGACTATACTCTTCAGGTAAATTGGACCTCTGAATCAAACTGTACAATGGTGAAAGAAAGAGTCGCAGACTTAAATGTTATTTGTCAATATGGATAGTGATCCTCCAGCTCTAAGACTAGAAATTAACTCAAATTATTTCTCAATTTCTCAAGCAATAAGCTTCATTTTAATGTATTATTTCCCATTCTTCCTCTGTTTATTAAAAATTATTTTTTTCAAGCACACTTGACTAGAATATGGAGCTTGAATAAATAGGTTTAAGTGGTTCACCAGCAAATGTTTTATAGTAATTCTTATATTAGGATGATCATTCATTGTGCATGTTCACAGAGCACAACTGCTGAAACAGAGAAAGAGAGTTTAAAACTATAAAAATAAAGAAAATTTCCAAAATTATTATCATTTCTGGTAAATCTGAGTCAAAACCCCATTTTCTTCCTTTGTCCATTTCACTTTAGATATTTCCATTCTGATTTAAATAGTAATGCAGTTCATGATATTTAATTCCTGTAATTAAATTTTTTTTTTTCCTGAAAATTACAGCATGTCATTCAGCTATGCCAACTTCCCACACTGTTGTAACAGAGGAAGGGATTATTGTTTTTCCAAAGGAGTATAAACAAGATCATTTCATAGGTCATTCACGTGAACATTTTGTAGCCACATTACAAAACAAATTAAGGTATTAATGGTTTGGTTGGCTCTAACCTTGCGATCTTTGTAGTATGGGTCAAGGTCTTCCAGTGGTTCCCCAATGAGTTCTGGAGGAGGATTTCCATAGAGAGCTGGCAATTTCTGGAAAGCTTTTAGGTCAAGCTGAGGACGTGGTTTCTCCTCAGGTTTCTGGTCTAAGGTACTTTTTTGATGATCCTTCTTGGCAGCAATTCTCTTTTCAATGGCAGCCAAGGATTCTGGAGTGAATTTACGGAAGTTGTTGGTACCAGGTAGTAGGAAGTCAGCCATTTTTCATTCTTCTCTTCCTGTCAGTGATTTTATCCAAATAGAAAATGACTGAAAGAGAAATTAAAATTGGTAACTGGAGAACAGCTCAGTAATGAAAGTTAAAACTCTTCCTCCATGCATGCCATAAACACACATTTCTCCGCCATCATGTTATAAAATATGTCAATGATCAGTATGTTTTTCAACGAGATGTCTGTTCAGTATTGATTTTAAATTATGTGTATCTAATTGGATGGGGGAAAACCTCTATAACTTCAAGAAGGTATTTATACCTATTAGCATGAACACTCATGTTTGGACAAACACAAGGTGCTGGCTTAATTTAGTATTTGGAACTGGGATACTAAGAACCACTGAACGCAACATCATCCAATACACGGAAGCTACTTCTGCAATAGAAAGAACACGTTTGAGAACAGCTAGTGCTGATGTAACCATTCAGATGTATAGCCCATCCTTGTGGTGCTGAGGACATCAGCACAAGGACAAGCAGTGTCCAAGTGTCGGAAGAAAAGCCTGCTGGGTGAAACATTGATAGAAATGGCAATAGACATCCTCAGCTTTCTCTGAAAAACCTTTCATTGCATAAACAGATTTGCTGCTGGATTCTGTGCAACAACATCTAGAGAAGTGCCTCTTAATGGCTGCAAAAGGTTTCTCCAGCCATTCCCTTCTAAGCTACCACTTTTTCACTCCTCCTAAAGATCACTTGGAACAGAGGTTTCTGTTTTGTTTCTTCAGGATTGAAAGGTTACGTGTAGATCTGTATTAGCTTCCTGCACGGATTTTCACGAAGGGCTTACTGCTTGTTTTATGAAGCATATCCTCAGGGGCAGTGTTAGGTCACATTTATTTGGGTCACTCTGCAAATTTTAGCCATTCCTGAAAAGGCTTTGATTACATTTTGGTAATCATTTTTGTAATTTGATTGCCACAGGAGGACGAATGAGACCTGATTTAACTTGTGACACACTGACTGACATGGACAGAAATAAGTTATCTGACAAATATCCATAAAAGCTTGGTATTTTGTACTCAAATGTTAGAACAACAACAATTAAGAGATACAAGATAAACACTTCACATGGTTTCATGAAGAATTTTCATCAGATACTAGATAAAATCCATTCACCTAAATATTGTCAGAGACTATAGCATGGCAGCACAGAAAACACCTTTGTATTTCATGGCTGTGGCTAATTTTGCATTATTTGCCTTAATACAGAGACACCTATATCTAATCTAGTCATCTTATGGTTTTTGATGAATCAAGTTGATAAAGTTTACAACAGCTGAAACCACAGAATCATAGAATGACTTGGATTCAAGGGACCCCGAGGATCATCAAATTCCAACTCCCTTACAATAAGCAGAGTTGCCGATGGGTATATATGATGAAGAAACCCATCCATTAAGAAATAAAATAGCCTACAGAGCAGTTTGATTTTTGGGGGGATCAATTGAGAGCTTGAAGACACTGCAAAAAACCTCAAAGAAAGCCCAGGAAGTCCACATAAATTGACAGTGAAAAAAAATTGAAAATGATACAAACTGTAGGAGGATCCAGACCTTGTGCTAAAAGCTCTGCAAGGAGATTTCTTCAAGGTTTTTTTTCTCATTGAGTATGACCTCTGGGACTAGGGCCAAGCCTTTCCATCCACCTTCACTTCAACACAGCCTTCAATATTGACTATATAAGTAGCAGTCTGAGCTCATTTTAAAAGTTTAGATTACAATCCATGCTCCTGTAGCCTTCTTTTCCACTACGTGGAACATCCCAGGATAACACCAAGTCTGAATCAAGAGGCTTTGTTTTAATGCTAATAAATTATTTTCCACCTGTGTGCTGACTCCCCAGCAACACAACACAATTTCAGTTCTCAACAGACACAATGTGATTTCAGTTGTCCTCAAAACTGTGGAACCATTGCTGCAAAAACAGCTGAAGGACAGTGATGAACTAACCATGGTGAATGCTCTTAATTCTTCCAGGCTTCCCACCTGTCTGATTTAAATAAGCATACAAAATAACGAATACAAAAATTAACCACTTACTCTCAAACTTTTAAGACGCTTAGCCAAAGCAGCTTCATTTTGTCGATACTCACAGTAATTTAGATGCTGGTGGTGTCAATAATGAGAGCTGTGAATGATGCATGAAATGACACCATTTGTGCACAATGCATGGAAGGAATACAATAGTTGCTGTACACTGCATTGTGCCAAATAATCCACACATAATCAACCCTCCACACGGTACTTCCATAAAAGCCTACCTGATTGCAGAAGTTCACCATTAAAGTTCTGGTCCTGTTGCAGATTTCTTAAGTTTTCTCTCCTTTCTTCCATTAAGTTTTCTTTCAAGTCCCTGAAAGTAACCTTTGGTCGCCACACTGTTCTCCCCCAGGACTACTCTAAGGCATAACAAAATCCTAGCACCCAAAGTGGTGCTGGGATAAGGGCTGGAGAAGGCACGGAGACAGGTAGAGTCTGTAGAGCCTCAGCCAGAGCTGGAAATCAGGCAAGGGATTCTCCCTCCTGGTGCAGGTGGATTTACAAATTGCTCCACGGGTGAACAACCATTAAGGAAAGGAAATGGAGGCTTTCCTTTGCTGTTTCACACATGAGCAGTAAAAACTTGCACTGATAGCAGCCACATGCTTTGGAGAGACTGAATTGAACTTTTTGTTCACAGGCAATTGTGAGCTAATCAGCCTATTCCTATTCCTGAATAAAATATAATGAATATTAAACTTGGAGTAATCTCAAAAAACCTGTTCCAGGTTCATTCAAGCTATATTACTAGTTTCTGTTGCTCTTGTCTCAGAGAGTGTACAGCTGATTTTAATTTTATATATGAACAAAGCATGATTTATCAATTTGACCACAGTAAAAGGTTTTAATGTAAATCTGTTTTTGTTCATGAAGCAATAATGCATTGTTTTCGTCTTTTCTCAAGAGGTATATCATCTGAGAACAGTGTGAAGCTTAAGGTCTCTTTAAAATAAAGCATTCTTACCCTTCAACAGACTGAATTTCTGAGCATCCTGAATGAAATCAACAAGCTGAAGAAGAGAACCATAGAAATTGTTGATTATTTGGCTTTTTGGATTTCAAAGGTACTCCCTATGAAGTGTTTTTCAAAGAGCAAATGTGTAGCCAGAGAGCTTTCTGAACTAAAATTCCTTTCTTCCAAGTGTCTTTTCCAATTTAGAAATATTCATTTTGACGGGCAAGGAAACAAGATTATTATCAGAGACATTTTCTTTCCTTTTCCTGCAATTACAATCACTCCAACTCAATCCTCAGTTAATAAATAAATGTTGCTTCCAATTATTAGATTTCCTGGATTCATGAGCTGTTACGGAAAGATGTGAAAACATATTGACAATTACTGTGATCTCAATGGCCAGGGTAATTAATACAATCACAACTTCCAGAATTACATTATTACACTGTTCACAATTGTAGGGACTCTAGACAGAACAAACTGCTTGTACTCCCCATAATTATATGAAGAGCCAAGAACATCAGTATGGACCTTGGAAAGAGATGCCAGCTGCATCTCCTGAAGTTACCACTGTAGCTTTGGGCTCTGCTGCATCTTTCTAGGTCTGAATTTCCTGTATGTAACATAAAACTTTCTAGAACTGTATAAGGAAATATTTAATTAACAGCAGTTCAAAGCTTCTGTAGAACAGTTCCATATTACCCTCAAAAACTTTTCTATATTTTTGCAAGGAGAATAATTAAATCACACCGAATCGGAATTATTTTAATGATCTTTTATACATGTATGTAATAGCTTTTGTTTATCAGCACATTATTTTTTAATCACAGAATTATTCAGGTTGGAAGGCACCTTGGGAAGACTCCAGTCAAATCTGCTCAAAGATGGGTCAGTCAAAAGGGAAGGGCTTTACCCAGGGAAATCTCCAAGGTCTGAGACCGCACAAGTTCTTTGTGCAACATGTTTCTGTTCTTGGCTGTCTTAATCTATTTAGACCCCTCTTTGTCTCAGCTTATGCCCCTTGCTTCCTAAACCACTATAATAATAACAAAACAACAAAAATATTTGAAATATTGCATTAATTTGAAAGGTAAATAAAAATAAACAACAACAACAAAGACATCTGTATGTTTGTAAAACAAATACTACTTCAGCTTCACCCCATTTTGCCTAGCTGTTTACAACAGACAACTGGAAATGCTCCATCTCTGAATAATACCATCCGAGTAGCTCCACTACGGTTGCCAAGGGTAATGATAGCATATATCCTTATTAGTTTCCCACTTTTACATTATCACACTTTACCTGAACCAGGTTAAATCCCAAATTTGTTTACCCTCTATAGGCATGCTGGCTGAGAACTCCAGCCTGCTGAGTGTCTCAGTGTGACATCAGACTGAAAGGAGATGGCAACAGCTGATCTAGCTACTCTAAACCCTCTTTGTAATCATCAAAGCTGAGGGCACAGATAAGCTAATCGTAAGTAAGCATTCAGGTTAGGCAAAATTTAGGCTGAAAATTCTCCTGATTTTTTTCTGTTACCTATAAAACTTAATGTGAGATAAACCCTACTCTCACTCCAGAATTTCCCAGTTCCCAGTTCTCAGCACTAGTGAATGAAGGTACCAAACAGTGTAGAAATGTGTATGCACAGAATAATTTATGAAGACCTGATTAAGGCTGTTAGCATCCACCAGAATGCCCCTTGGGTGGGATTTGTCTCACCTCATTGCAAATATCTCAGAATCATACTGAAACACCTCCACCACCTCTCCACCTGCCTGCTTTGACACCTGTATTTCAGGTGATTGAATCCCATGGCATCAGCACTGACTGACTGCTACTGACTACCTGAGATGCGTGAGATGAGATAAATTCTCCTTCCCCATCTGCTAGGCCTGCTCTTCTGTTTCAACCAATGGGTGAATGCTAAACTTCCAAATATCAGTAATTCTGCAGTCATTGACAGGACTGAGCAAACATCGTTAGTTGCCAGCAGACTGTGAACACATAAAAATTCTAGCATTGCCTGATATTACATTGCTTCTTTAATGACTACTTACAGGACAGGCCTTCTTAGCAATTAGTGAACCGTTAAGTCACATTTCCCTTTGCCTATTAAGGTTGGACTAATTTTCAGCTACTTTGCCATCATAAATAATTTAAATCTGTGCAGAGATCACTTTTTGTAAGTGCTTGAGCAGTCAATTGACAAATTGTCAAATAGCCAGTTGCAAGCTCTGAGGAAGTTAAGAAGCTATGGCAGCCACAAGAATCATGAGAGATAAGAGTGGAAGTGCCTTTAATGACCATAGGCTAGTCCACTGCAACGAGAGTTAGGATGAATTAGATCTCATCAGCATAGTTATTAGTATATGCTCATGAACTTCACTGGTATTGGGAAACAATGCCAAGAAATCAGCCCAACAATGCAAACAACCTGTAGGTTATCAAGGAGTGCAAAAGTGTCCAGAAATGGCTGGAACAAGATTGCGAGTGTCAGCAATGACAATAACAAATCCAAACACAGTGGTGCAGTTTGAAAAGCATAATTATATAAATAATTATAAATTATATAAATATTATATTAAATAAATAGGACATTCCCTACCCAGCCATCTATCTAGGGATAGTGGGGTAACAGGAGAACAGAGGCTGGTGGGAAACTTCACAGCCCACCACTAGGATTCAGGACCATCTCTCCAACTTTTGAGGAGCCTAAGGAGTGGATAAGAACCCAAGAGGAACCCGCAGCACAGAACTATGAATGGCATGGCTGGAACTGTGCTACAGAGAAGTCATTTAACGCATAAAATTGCATATGTCTGTGATTAAATTTTGCTGGTATCCAAGTCCAATGACATGACATGCTGTCATTTGGTCTTAAGTAGTGACTATTGAGTGGAGCCCTGAGATAAAGATCCCTCTACTGTATTATAGTCTCATCTAGTAAGAAAACTGACCTCTTTCTGGACACAGATGATGGTACAATAACGCTCAGTTGTAGAGTTTAAAAATAAAAAAAAAAAAAAGAAGAGGAAGAAGAAGGAGGAGAATAAGAAAGAGGAGGAGAAGAAGAAGGAAAAGAAGAGGAAGAGGAGGAGGAAGTTAGGACTCAGCTTTGTCCTAATTTGAATAGAATACTCCTATCCAAAGTTGATTACTATGTGCAAGAAACCCCGAGTGATATGAAATGCATCTTGATTTGGAAGTGCCATAACAAGGAATATAAGGTGATGTGGAGGCAAACTTAGGAAGTGTGGCCAAAGAAGGAGAGCTTCTCATTTTTCAGACATGCAAAATGAGAAAGAAAAGGAGGGAAAAGAGTTTCATTCATTTCACAAAATTTGGAAGACTGGGTCCTGCAAAAGGCACAATGGAAAGGAGCATGTGCTGCAGCTGGGAGATGGACCAACTGTGATTTTTAGCAGTGTATTTTCCACGGTGTTGGACTGAAACTTCTTCAGACTTCATGTATATTCAAAGTTTGTGGAAAACAGAGGGAATTCAAATTCACTTTACCCCTAAGGAATGAGAACTAAGCACTACTTAAAATTTGCAAGAAGCAGAGCAACTATACAACAAGAGCTGCAGTTTCATTCAGATAATTTTACTAAAAGTTAACTTGTTTTCTGCAATGAAGCACTCAGTGGAAGTGGCTTTGAGTTTAGTGAAATAACTTCACTCCCGAAGAAAAGAAAGTTAATTGAGCTAAAACTGCATTAATTTCAAACTTGTGTTCACAGCGTGGTTTAATGCAACTGAAATAAGCAGTTGACATGGTGTCACCATTACAGTTGGTATTACAGAACACCCAACTGGCTGAGGTGAGCAGGAGGTCCCACCCTGCCCCACCAGGGCCACCCAGAGCAGAGTGCCCAGCCCCACATCCTGGTGACTCCTGGACACCTCCAAGGAAGAGACTCCATGGCCTCTGGGTCCACTGTCCATCATTTCTTCAGTGAATAGAGAACATAAGAAATCACACAAAGAGTGCGTTACCAAACTTAGGGCCTTAAACCTCTGACTGTCAGTAGGTCAGTTCTGGCCATAGTATTTGCACTAGGTATGTCATCTAAGAGGCAGTTCTTCATTCTTCGTGATTAACTTCACCCATTTGCACTTTCTGTTCCACAGAAGGAAATTGCAATTTCAAAGAAAATGCAAAATATTCTCAGGTTAAATCAAATAACCATAAAGAAAATGAAAGCGTAGTAGTACAAAATAAACAAAACTCATGAATTTGTGATAAAGGAGTGGTGCAGAACCACAGCTAGAAGCTCCAGAGTGACTCATTCTTTTGGGTCTCTGTATAAGTTGTCATAGTCTATCATCCTTATCATCCTTACAGAACACCTTTGCATAATATAATGCTTTTACTCTATTTAAATACCATCTATAGATGTTGCTATTATCTCTGTGGTAAAATGAATTCATCTTTGCCACTCCTAGAAGATAAAAACTACTTCAGCTTTTTCAAATGCAAACCCAAAATCTTTAATCTCTTCCACTTCATCAAAGCAAAGAGTTCCTGACATTTCTGCAAGCTCCAAAAGATGGTCTTCTCTACTGCCAGTTCCCCTGCAAACAGCCAAGGGTGTGCACTCATATTGGTTGTTTCATTCTTTAACAATTCCCCAACAAAATTCACTTAGTAGTGTAATTTCTCCACCAAGGTGTTCACCAAATAGTCCAAACCACTCAAAAAATGAAATGGAAATTTAATTAAGTCTTTGATTAAAAACAAATTAATGTGAAATAAGAACTATTGATATTAATTCACGAAAAATAAATGTTAGGTTGTATCAGAACAAGTAGCATAAGATAATATAAGACAAATTAATCTTTCAAAACCTAAGTGATTGTTGGTTTTTTGTCTTTGTTTTGAAATAAAAGTTGCAACTCAGGACCCCAAACTTTGTGTATTAAAATATCTCTACCATTCTTAAAGAAATAAAAGGGCTCTATGCACCTACATGCCTATTCTTTATATGCCCATGCTCTGTTCTGTATGTTATTTTTGAGCATATTTCAATAAAATAACAGGTCAAAACCATAAGGAAATCGCCTGTGCAAACATGCTGCATTTCAAGTCATACAAACTCCCTTCTTCTGACTTTCCATTTCTTTTATATACCATCATATGCAAAAAAAAAAAAAAAAAAAAAAAAAAAAAAAAAAAAGCTTCTACTGAAGTTCCTTAATAACAGGTGAGGGAATCCAACAGGAGATCCTAGCACAAACCACTTCCATTCTAAGACAAAAGGCAGCAAACCACAGAACTTACGTTCTTCCCTATGTGGTGCGAGGAGTCACTTCTTTTGGTGCTGGAGGAACACAGCCCAGTTGTCTCAGATGAGAGCGTTGAAAATCCTCCCCACTGCAGTCATCATCTCCACTTCCCTTCTCAGCAATCCCTCGCCACTCGGCAATGCTCTCTATCAGGGTGTTATTTGTATGTGGGGGTGCTGGGGGAGGGGAAGGAGGATGGAGCAAAGGCATCTATTTAGTCATCAGAGCAACTGATGTGATGGTACACAGCCCCATGGGAAAGGCTGTAACCTCAGTAAGCAAAGCTGGGGAGGCTCCAAGCCTGGCATTGCTTTAAGATCTTGTTCCATCCCTGGGTTTCTGACTGTATTTCACAAGAAAGCAGATCATCAGGAGGGAGCAGAGCAAAGTGAACGGGAGGTGTGGGGGCAAATGTTTCAGTCTCACGGTGACAGCTATCCGCTCTACAACATTACTATTCTTTTTTCATTAAGGCATTGGCTTTTATGTTGTATTTGAGTATTTCAGTTCTTCCTTTGGTCAAGTATTAGTAAGGTGAATAATGCAGAATATTCAATTTATACTGATGTGTTGTGAGTGAAGCTGGGTAGAAGGCAGGAAAGCTGATGACAGTTCCATCACTGCATCTATGTGTGCATGTACCTACACATATGTGTGTGTAGAGACATACAATACTCAAACCTGATTCAGATTAGCAATGTATATATTGGCATACATAGGAAGTAGGACAGGAATCTGGGAAAGTTCACACGCTCCTAAAACCTGCAGCTCCTCCACATCTGCAGACACTGCTGAATAAGATGGGAGAGCCACATCTCCAGGGCTGTGACTGCACTGCTGGAAAAACGGGGCAGGGCTCATTCTGTGGCATTGCTGTCAATTGACACAGTGCAAAAATTTGGAGTAATTTCTTCTCCAAAAGAATGGCTGGACACTGGCACAGGCTGCCCAGGGAGGTGGTGGTCACTGTCCTTGGAGGCATTCGACCACCATGGAGATGTGGCACTGAGGGATGTGGTCAGTGGGCACGGTGGGGGTGGTCTGGGGTTGGACTTGGGGATCTTAGAGATTTTTTCCAACTTTAATGATTCTGTGATTCTGTTTTAAGGTGGAGGGAAGATGACTTATTTTCATTAAGCATTGTCTGTGCAAGGATTATATATAAGCATCAGATACCAAAGTGACATGTCAAGGCTGATACATTCAGTTCAGAATGCATTTTTCTTTCAGGATCTGTGACATTTTACATATCCAAAATGGGATGGATCAAAGGAAAGAAAGGAAATTGACCTCTTGATGGAATATGTGCCTCTACTTCTGAGAGTCCTTTAAAAATGTAAGAACTGTTTTGACTCAGAAGATCTCTGTACAGCTCTTCCCCTGTGTTAAATAAAACCAGGACCAATAATGCAATTGTTTGCCCCATCTATTTTTTGGCCCTGGCAGCTTTGGTTGAAATGGAAGAGAGTCATTCCAGCAATGCAGCCTTGCAATACACTGAGAAGTGCTATTTTATTTTCCAGTAAGTGGGAGTTGGTCACTCATCTTCTGTCTTCAAAGTGACCTTCTTTCAAATCTTTGTAGGAATGTGAGAAATTAGGATAAAAGTCATGAGGGTACACAAGGTCACCAACTTTGATGCACTGGCAGAACATCAACATTTTGGGTAGAAGTTTTTGTTTGGCTCTAAATTTAGTGAGAGCATTGCTGTAGGATGAAGCACATACATAATGATCAGGAAGACCACCCACAAATCAGGTTAGGAAATCTCATGACAGATTGAAACAGGCAAAAGATCTATTAACCCACTTATTTCACAACTGTCGCTGCTACCAGGCTCTGAAGTAAGCTCATGTACAGAAAGTAGCATGTTCTGATCAGTCAGATGAATCTCAGACTTCATAACACACATTCCATTCATATTCTCTCTTGTTCCCTGCAAGCTATTTGCTTGGTCGAATATAAAACCATCCAAAATTTGTTGATTTTTATGTTTTTACAATTTATGTATACATAGATATGTATATAAAACCACTTTTAAAACCATCTGACTTCAATTCTGAAGAATGAGCTGTCTTGGCTTAGGCAGCTGTGAAGATCCTCTTTTCTGTATAACCATCTGCACCTTGTACTTTCCTATTGAACAAACAGGCAAATAGTACATGTGACATCCTGTCTATTAACTCTTCTCTGCTGTAGGAGAAAGTTTATAGCCATAGGAAGGAATTGTTATCATCTCTGGGCGAAGAAATAAAGAACTGCATCTCATGTTTCTCTCAGACTTTACCAAGCCCATGTGCTAAGCCTGAAGGGCAAATAAGTCTTCAGTTCTGGCCCAGACTTAATTAGAGAGAAGCTTAGCTCTTAGTAATTAAAAATATTCTGGGCATTTTCAAAAGGCACTTTGTGATATAGATTGCATTCAGTGTGTGTTCCTTATGCACACGGAGTTAGCATAGCCCACTGACTGCTTGTGATCAAGGAAGAACTGAATCATTTCCAGCATTCAACATGTTTTGCCCTCATGGTTGGTTGGGAAAGCAGGTGACACTCATCTCTTGTTCTGGGAAGTGGCTGCAGGTCACAACTCACTAAGCAGCTTATGAAGGGCAGCAAATCAAGAAAAATGCAGGAGTTTTGAATGGCAGTAGCCAAAAAAAATTTGCATTTACTAGAAGGAGAGAGGAGCTGCTGTCTTGGCTCCATCAACAGTGACTGGGTGTAATGGAAGTTTAAATCCCAAGGTTATGTATAAGCTTATGTACGATGGCATCTAAATGTGAATGTCTTTGTGAGCTCAGGAGCACCCTGCACCTCTGCCTGCCATGTCAGCACAACACCTCCTTTAAACATGTGGGGAAAAAATACATATTAACTGCTGGATGAGCTGGTGCATCGTTGGCAGTGCCTTTTCCTTCCTCATCCAAAATGATGTCCTGGTTTCACCCACTGTTCTCACAGTATGGCAGTTCAAGTCCCCTCTTCTTCATCAAGTGAAGAACCTCCAACCTCAGCAAATTGAAGCCAATCTGAGCAGGTGGAGGGGAATAAACCTTCAGGGAAAAGAAATTGGAAAAAGGAAAAATGTGAATGCTGCCATGAAAAAATGTCAGCCTTGCTAAATGAAGAGCCAAAAAGCATTCTTCATTTGTAAAGAAAGCATCTGGAAGTTGCCCACATATATCAAGGTGCTTACAGGGAAAAAATCAAGATGTATTTAAATGACCAAGCAATGTTTGTGCATGCTAGTGAGACTAAAATGGCTTAATTAAGTGGTCAGACATTTGATTGATGAACACGTGGAGAGATATTTGAACTTAAAGACAAGTGAAACATATTCACATGATGTATGTTTGCTATTAGAAGAAAGGGAAATTCATTAAAATTAAAGTAGTTTAATCTACAATAAAGCTGAACAGTCAACTTAAATTGAGATTTAAATGTCTCTTCCATTTTACCCTCCCTTAGTAGTAGTTGCTACCCTGTGTAGCAACAACTTTAGGGTGAGAAACTTAAAAATAGTACAATGGAATTTCATTTCTTTTTTCTCCTTAGCATAACCATCATAACCATCCTTTGTTCTGTGTGTTTCCTGACGATCCTATAATTGGTAGGTGTGTACATATGCACCTGATATAATAAATTATGCTATTTCATAGCAATTTAGGAAATAATGAATGGAAGGTAGATTGTGAAAAATTACATATCAGGTGCAGCAATCAGTCAGCATCTACCCAGCTTTTTACGTAGCTTTCATTGCTATGGTAACAGGGACACAATAACAACTGCAATGACAGCTTTAATTGGGGGAAAGCAGATGAGTTGCACAAGTGTAAACATTTTTGCATGTATTTCTGAAATACCACATCACTAAATGTAGCAAAGATTAATCGCTGGTCCTCTCTGAGAAGTTAGATACGATCTGGAAAAGTTAGCTATAAATTCTTTTCCCATTTCACTGTCATTCTCCCTTAAGGACGTGGCATAAACATAGTTTATCATTTGATAAAGATGCGTCAATCAGAGCTGGTTCGACTGTGCGTTGTTGGGGAAAAGACATGAAACCCAAATAGAAAGTGTTAGCAACTACTGTGCCTTCATCTGGGAAATGAAAATGTCTGTGTTGTGATGCTTCCCTTCACTGCTGCTAGCAATATTGTCTGTTAAAGTTCTCTGACAGCTTTCAGCTGTTCCATGTGAAATTATACAGCCGTTAATAAAGTAAAGCCTCACAGATTTTGGGCAGCCTTCCTATAACTAAAATGGAACCACAGGATCTCAGTATCGTTAAGGCTGGAAAAGACCTCTAAGATCACCAAGTCCAACCACCAACCCATCCCACCATGCCCACTGACCATTGAATGAATACATGATACAAATGAATGCAATGAATATTGTAATTGTTCCTCAGTTGTAAGCATTGTGGTTCCTAATGCTAACAGAGACTGGAAAAAAATCAATTTTGCAACTTCTGTGAGCTTTTTGTTTTGTTATGATAATTTCATCTATAGCAGATACGATTTTACACAGACAAACCAAGGATGAAATCACCCATCTTATGCTTTCTTTTTCCTATAAAGATGTCACCAGGATGAGATCTGAGTTGGAAGATTTGCATTTCAGAGGATGGGTCGTTGACTCTGCTATCGTGACTCTGCTATGGAAGGCAGCCTCCAAGTCACACCAATGTCCAGGAGACATACTCATCTGCACAGTGTTCCCAGACCTCACACCACGGGAACCCTCTCAGCGTTATTTTATGACATGTCCAATGGAGACCAAAAGTTTGTAGTCAGGAGGAGAATCCCTCATAAATTGCAGCTTATGGGCTAAGTATTCATAGACCAGTCTGAAACCCAGGAAAACGGTGCTGCAGAGAGCTGTTAGTGATTTATGATGGTTTTTACTGCATAGAGATTAGAATAGCTGTTATAATATATTACATTGCTGTTTTATTTTAAAAGAATAGCTGAAGCCATTTTCTGATCCACATAACAGTGAAGTCTAAATGGTATAAAGTAGTTAATTGCCATCTTTGTCAAAATAAAGACCTAGTATAAAGGAATCTCATTTCCTTTTATCAGAGAATGAAATTAAATGAAAAAAAATCATGGTGATGTAAAATTCAGCCTCTTTTGAATGGATAATTGGTATTACAGAGTAACAGGAAATTGCTTTCTTTGTAAGTATGTATTAAAATCATTGTTACATACAGTAATCTTCAGCTTTTTAAATGGTCCAATGCACATTTCAATCAGGAAAATTTGCTTATCATCTACTGAAATGGAAAACTGTGCTCTGCTCTTTTCTCTCTCCTCAGTGGTCTATCAGGAATAGTACTAAGAGAATTAGAGTAGGGAAGTAAATCAACTTAGAAAATGAACATTACTAGTACTATTTCATCAAACAGCATTAAACATGTCTAGATATTTCCCTATCTCTATCAGATATTGGATGTTTACTCTTTAAGAAAATTTTCTATCCTTTACATTTCTACTTTTTGTGATAAATGCAAAAATCTTATTATCTGATTATTATTATTATTAAATCAGAAGCAGCTTAGAATTATATCAAGATTTTGTACCCTGAAGTGTAGGTCCAGGCTGGTAAGAGCAATCCTTCAGGAGTAACCAATTTTGAGGATCTACACACAGAGAACAAGCGGATAAGCTAATTAATACATAATTAGATGATCAACTAAAGCATCCATTTGGCTGAGTGTGGTGATTTAGAGCCTGTATTATTCATCAGATTTGAATATCTGGGAAAAAAAGAATCTGTTAAATACTGTTTGGAAATACAGAGGTTTGTGATCTTTCGCAGCAGTGCAAAGTACTTGTGAGAGCAAATCTAAACCGAGAAATCTCCAGCAGCTTTCCCTTTGTTATCTTAATAACTAAATTCTGCACATTTTACATGTTTCTTTGAGGTCTTTCTTCGGTATCTCTGCCTCTTAATTTGCAGTTTCCAGCTCGATGATGACCATGTTGGGCTCTGGTAGTCTGTGGTGGAAGACAATTGAGCATACAATTTTTTTACTCATTTTTTATACATTTCCAGTTGATCTCTAAACTTCTGATGAAACAAGAGAGTGTGAGGAGAGAACTTCACAGTCAATGCATCAAACCACTACCACAGAGCTTTCCAACCTGGTGCCTCACAACCAATGAAGAGCTCTGATTTAACGGGGGTTCTCCGAGGTGATATGCTATTTCCTAACTCACCAACAGTGAGAAACATTTCTGTCTCTCTTCGCTGTTGCTGCCACTTGAATCAGGCTATGAGTATTGCTCTACAGTAGCACCAGTTAACCTACAAGATGATGTGAGGTTATGCTACACGAGGCTTTGTGGGTGCATAACTTCAGCTTTAGCATTTAATTTGTCAGCACAGCTAACTGCCCTCTGCTCTTCACTCCATAGGGTATGGCTGCACACTGAACTCTGAACGTGGTGAAACAAAAACCGTCCTTTTTATTTTGCAGTTGGGTAATTTTTATGGTTAGACACCCATCCAGCCTGGACTTGAGCACCTCTAGGAATGGACACCCACAGCTCTGGGCAGCAGTGCCAGGGCCTCAGCACATCTGGAGTAAGGAATTTCTTCCTAATGCCTAACTGAAATCTATCTTCCTTTAGTTTAAAGCTGTTACCACTCATCCCATCACTACACTCCCTGATGAAGCCCCTCCCCATCTTCTCTGTAGCCCCCTTTGAGTACTGGAAGGCCACAGTGAGGTCTCCCTGCAGCCTTCCCTACCCCAGGAAGAATAAATTGAGCTCTCAGCCTATCTTCATAGGAGAGGTCCTCTGAGTGGTCCTCTGAGCATCGTTGTGGACTCCTCTGGGTCCTTCTTATTTACTTACTATGTTAACCACCCGCAAGAAAGGTCTTTTCCCCTCCAGGACCACTGAATTTGCTATGCCAAGTATTTCATCTTTTTACTTGAAATGCAGCATTTCCTGTGACCGTCAATCCTGCTGCTTTGTGTTGAGCATGCTTAATCCAGGTGCGATTTCCAAGTTCTCTGACAGAGGACCCAAATTCCTGTTCTTTGATGTGGTCTACCATGAATCTGGGAACAGCAGTAGAAACGCTCTGGCAAAGAAAGAGAAGCATTGTACCGTAGGAGCAACATTAACCATAAGATAACTCCATGAGTATTTGCAAATTGAGAAATTATCATGTTCTTTGAGCCAAAAAGTAATTTAATTTGATGATATTAAAAGAAATTAATTACCTCTTTAAATATATGGGAATGTTTTCCTTCATTAAATTCTTTTTTAAAGTTACACTCATGAAAATTAAGATCTTCTAAATATCAGGTATCAAGAACTTTCTTCAAAGAATAACAGGAAATGACTAATACAAATATACAATGAAGCCATTTGGTCATTTACACAAAGGAATCTTCCTCCAGCTCTTTAATGGACTAATGCATGCTGAATTGTAATGGGGCTAATTTGCTCAACACCTACTTAAGGAGAAGACTCTGGGGTGCCTCATTTTTCCCCTCTCCTGGGCCTAACAAAGCAATATATTGCCTACATGAAAGCATCTGTGACACTTTGATAGATGCAGTGAGCTTCAGCCAATGCATAATTGGGCTCTGCTAGGAGAAGTGTCTGAAATTGCCTTTCCGAAAACACGCTTTAAAGGTCTATCAAAATCAACAAACAGAATAGAAAGTATCTAGGATTTGTTTCAACATTCATCTCACTCTTGTCTTTTACAGCTAAAACATGAGCTTGGACTTGTGGAAACAGGAAGACATGACTGGAAGGTCAAAAGGACTCTTCCTGTTTTGTTCCAAGCACCCGCGCTCTGTCAGCCACAGCTGGTTTTGTGTCAGAATCACATACAGGCCAGAGGTAGTAATAATCTGAAACAACATCAGCGTCTCACCTGCGTGTCACCCTCCTACTTTCATTGATATGTGAGCTTCATTATCCTCCAGAAGGGAAAATTCAGACAATCTGTCTATTGGCAGCTGTTGCAACATTAAAAAAAGTCTTTGCACGTGTAAGTGCATAGATTTTTTTTTTCCTAAGGTAAAATAAATGCCCTGTAAATGGAGTCACATGCTTACATTATTTTACAAACCTTGTTGTTTTTATTTACATACAATAATACAAACAGATACCAGACATACAACACGCACAGGACAAGATTTTTAGATTGTGATCCAATTCTCATATTTTAATAACAACATCTTTATCTTTCAGTTTCCTTCAAAACATTTGGAGAAAGTGAAAAGGAAATAAGTGTTTGTATTTCTTGACCACTGTCATGCAGCATCTCATTCAGATACAGAAACTGTATTGGTTTTTTTGCAGGGCTTTTTGGCAAGCAGAGTCATCAAGGCCAGAACTGGTGCACTGGGTAAAGATTACTTTTCAAGGCATCAAAGGTCTGATATTTTTCTCCCCTACAAGAAAAAGACTTTATAGGAATCATTACTTTGTTACATGGAAAACACTCCTTTCTGTGGGTTTGCCCCATATGCACTCAGTGGCTTAAAAACAGAGCAGAAGCTAGAAGGATAATGCTGGTTTGATTTCATCCCAAGTTTTCGGAGACTCTTGGGCTTTATGGGAACACACAAGAGGTATGCCTGGAACAGCAGGAATGGTAGGACAGTCTTTGTTTTTTAACTGGGGTACAGATACCACATATCACACAAAGGTTGAGTGTTTGGGAAGGGCAGATCTTTTAAGATTTCTGGGAATCTACTGTTCCGTGAATTTGAAGCCAGCAAAAAACTTTCCTCTTTACTGTGGTAGAGGACTTGGGAATTGAATTTGCATTTAGTAGCACTGGCATGGGCCAGAGGCCAGCAACATTCTAAAGCAAGTAAATATCTTTGCTCTTCAACACCACAGAAAGACAGAATAAGAAAAAAGCCTTACAGGATGGATGGAGCACCGGTTGGTTACATAAAGGAGCAGGTTTACTGAATCAACCTCAGAAAGGCAAAGTGTCTTGTGAAAAGAGGGCTTAGAATCATAATCATAGAGTATGCTGAGTTGGAAGGGACCCACTAGAAGAGCAGAGCTGAGTGCTGCCCCTCCATTCCTCTGGGTCACCACAAGGCCTCCCCTTGTTGATCACCACTGCCCACTGTTTTATCCTCTACTACATCTGGATGTCGTATTCAAACCCATCAACATCACCAAACCAGGAAATATGGGATTTGATTCACTTTATTTCTTATGTATTATTCATGACATGCTATAAAACATTATGAAGTTAATTTAATTGCTCGGCAATTAAAATACCTGCTTCTGTATACATAGATAAACATATAAAATTTACAGCCTTAAATGGAGATGGCTGTTGTCACCGTCTCTGTAACTAACTGACGTGAGCAAATGCCTACTAAAATTGTGCCTTTTCTCTTTTACAATTTCCCCATCTTTAACAATAAGAAAAGCCTTGCTCAAAATGTTTCCTTCTTTATATTCTTGCCTTTGGATAACTGTACAGTCCTATACAGTCTGACCAGATTCTTTTAGACATGCCATAAGTGAGAGTATGGTATTTAATACTGAAATTTTGTTATTTGAAGATATTTGATGTTACATGGGATTTTTTGATTTAACAGAGTGATACGAAATACACTGAAGGCACAATAGAAAGGGAAGCTACACATAGCAAAACATAGCAGTTGCAATATACAGCTCAATCATAATACCAATGTAATCCCCATCATCACTATGTAATATAGCCTCTATTATGACACTGGGCATTCTCATTCACCAGGAAGGAATATAGAATCGTAGAATCATAGAAAAGTTTGAGTTGGAAGGGACCTTTAAAGGCCATTTAGTCCAATTCCCCTGCAATGAACAGGTCCCCCACAGCTCCACCAGGTGCTCAGAGCCCCATCCAGCTTGACCTTGAGTGTCTCCAGGGATGGGGCACCCACCACATCTCTGGGCAACCTGTGCCAGTGCCTCACCTTCCCTATTGCAAACCACCTCTTCCTTATATCCAATCTCAACCTCCACTCTTTTAGTTTGAAACCATTTCCCTTGTCCTGTCACAACAGACCCTGCTGAAGAGCCTGTCCCCTTTGTTCTTACAGCCCCTTTCAACACTGAAAGGCTGCTCTCAGCTCTTCCCTGAGCCTTCGCTTCTCCAGGCTGCACAGCCCCAGATCTCTCATGCTGTCCTTGTAGGAGAGGTGTTTCTTCCCTTAGATCATTTTTGTGTCTCTCCTCTCAACATGCTCCAACAGGTCCAAATCTCTCTAGTACTGAGGACTCCACAACTGGACACAGCACTGTGTGGGTTGAAATCAGTTTGAGCACATTTCTTCAAATTCTTTTGTTAGTTGCCTTTTTACATGCTGTGTTGTACTCAGCCAGGTATACTCACCACCTATGCTGGTCTGGTAACTCCAGAGATACACTCTGTTAAGGAACTCGTGGTGAAATATTTACACCACCCAACTGACATAGAAGTCCAGCTAAAGTGAAGGCAACCCTCTGGTCTCCTTTGTGTTGAGATAAAGTCAGCTTTCTTAGCAACCATTGAGATCAGTGACACTCTTCATTATTCTCTTTGAAGGCAGATTGCACTTTTCCCATCTCCATTCAGCCTTCTTCCATGGTACAGGATTCCTGGTCAGTCACATAGGAAGCAAATGCTTTTTCCCTGGACTGAATACAGAGTAAATGTAGAATAATGAAGTGGGCAATATTAATTTTGGGAGCAGTAAGATTTTTTTGGCAGCTGGGTATATTCATGCGTATGAATCTGATGAAATATGGCATAAGGAAACAGAATAACACAGAGATATGTTTTCTTAAAAAAAAGAAACACAGAACCCATCTATTATATTTAAGATGACGTGCAGCTGTTTGTTAAGGGATAAGGACCCTGCTCAGGGGACAGTGAGAGACCTCAGCTGTTACCCATTATATGTGATGTACTCTCAACCACAGCATATTCTGCCATTTGCACAGATGGTGGACAAAATAATATACAGTAGGAAGCTCAGAATCTGATCAGCAAAGTAGGCATAACGGACATAAGTACAAGTTTTATATTAAACAAAATGTCAGCCTGATGGGCCATATATAAATATAGGGAGGAACTAAATGCCGTTCTCTAAAGCTGCTGCGGTGGGGTCCCATTGGTATTATTTGGACTACAATTTACTGTTGTTTCACTGAAAAGTGGGAGAAATTTTCTTTAAATGTTGTCCAGAAGTAGAAAGTGAAGCAGCAGCTGGAAACGTTCGTGGGAATTTTTGTGTACAGACAGTGAGGAATTTGTTCTCACACACAAGTACAGATTCCTGGCTGTAACAGCTACAAGCTCCTCTAGTAGCAATAGCAGGGGATGTAGCAAACGAGGAACAAAGGAATGACTTTCCATTATATTTGTCTCTTTATGTCTGTGTTATTATAGTAACTGATACTTCCAGCCATAGCCAAAAAAAAATAAGTAGCAATTTGGAGCAGTGGTATGAAATCCTTCCTGGTAAGTTCTACAGAGAATGCTAAGAGTTGTAGCATAGCAGGAACACTACTAAAATACTATCTCTGTTCTATTCTTTTCATTTGAAGAACGATGTAAACATTGAAAAATGCTGTAAAAGTTTATTTTTCTTGTGAGTACTTTAATATACCTGTGGGGACAAATCCTATGCAATGTTTGGGCAGGAAAATAGGACAGCTTTTCTGGTAAATCTAACCTAGCAATGCTCTGACCTTAGATCCTGTATAAGGCCATTCTCTGGGACCCTGCAGAGAAGAAACTGCAGCGCCCTCAATCTGTGCAGAACACTTGCAGCTTTGCATTAAATTAGTAACTGTTACCAAAATCAGTTTGGCTTGTCTTACTTTAGCTCTACAGAACTATGAAAGCAGATGAGTGTAACAGATTTGCCCAAACAGCTCTATTTCCTGAGGGGTTGCCAAAACATCTCTATTGCTCTTTCAAACCTCCCTGCAAATCAATAAAACTACTTACTAAGTTGATGCCTTCACATATTTTCTCTGGAATTTGCAGAGCAAAGAGCCTAAACTCCTGCCACCACACTCTGCTCTGATACTGCTCAATGTCCTTAGCCAAATATTTATAACGGATGGGGTTACTGAGGAAACTCTCAGAAATCTAACACGACACTGTAGGAGTTACAGAGGCCTCTTATCATTGTGTTCCCAGAGGTAGATAGATAAGAAGCCTTCTCTTGATTTGCTCTCTAATTGGTCTAATTAATCTATTATACAGAAGACCTAGAGGTGCATATCCAAAATCTTGCTGACTGGTTTTACTCAGACCCCTGTGCAACACAAATGGCTGTTGAATAAGGAGGGTAAGACCCGTGTGCCTGTAACAATTACATCTGAAAAGGATATGGCCACTGTCATGGAGTCATAGAGCAATCCAAATTTCATCTAACCCACGCCAAGGCCAATCCAGATCAAACTTTGGAATTAAATCAAGTTGCTCAGTGTCCTGTCTGGATCTGAATTTCTCCATGGACAGAAATCCCACCTCTCTGGATGATCTGTTCCAATGTTGACCCACCCACACTGCAGATTTTTGTTTTTTTTCCTAATATCTAACCAGAACTTGCTTGTTAAATTGCCTCTTGGATGTATCAATGTGCACCCCAGAGACACTCTCCCATCTCTATGATCACCTTTTGGGAAGCTGAGGGCAAAACTTAGAGCCATCCTTTCACCTCTTCTTCTTAAGATTAAATAAAACAGTCTTTCACCCTCTCTTTCTGGTCATGTGCTTCACCAACTTGTTAGTCCTAGACTTACTCTAATGTCTGTTGAGGAACCTCCCAAAACTGAGCTGCATTAATTTTTAAGAGACATGGAATTTCATTCCTAATAATCTGTGGCTACTTCTTGGTAACACAGCACTAAAATGCTGGGTTTGAGTTTGTAAATATCTGAGTTAAACAGCAGGAATATCTGCCTCTTTAAAGCAAAGCTTGGGATGTTGTACTGTTGGACTGAGAATCAGGAAGAGTTTCCTTTGATTGCTCCCAATTTTTTTTATGATACAGGTTCCATCTCTGGAACTAAAATCTGCTGTTACACAATGCTTGTTTTGAGCAGGGAAGGCACAATGGATGCTTCTAAGCTCTCATTTCAGAATATTCTTTTGCTAGAAATGACAATACTTCATGAAACCAAAGGAGAAGGGTCATTATGCTGCTATTCCATCAGTCATCAGAATATGGGACATCTCCTTACTATGCATCTGGGATGAGACACTGTGCTAAGTGAACTAGCTAACAGGATTATTGATACTGCACTGTTAATTTCCTATTAAGATTCTATAACATTTTTAGTGTCGATGGGAGGCAAAGTAAGCCATGATTTTCTTTTTCTTTTTTTTAATAATGCAACCAAAAACATTAATAAGTATGAATCTGTGAAGCTGATAACTGGCGGGTTGTTAAAACTGAAAAGCCTTCTACAACCATAGCAGCGACTGCATCCAGGTGTGATACCAGGTATACACACAGAAGTGCTCCTGCAGAAGGCATGCCTGTGTTCTGAGCAGCACCAAGGATGAGCAGCTCTGCATGCACCAGCCCTATTTTTATTCCTCAGCTCTGAAAGAACAGAGCTGAGAAGAACAGAAAAACAACTTTTCCTTGGCAGGTGAAAGAGGTTTTGGAAGGCAATCCAAACTGTAGAGTCTTACAGCAATCCAGACTGTAAAGTCTGCTGACCCAAATCAGACTTGCTATTACTTGGTGGTAGTTAAGAACAGTGGCAATAAGTACAGCTCCTCCTGCATAATACAACAGATCTCTCAATCCGAATAGCAATCCTGATCTGTGCATAAAGCCTTTTTTATGGTTCTGAGGTGAAATAATCCCCAAGGATGTGCATATACCAGCTGAATAGTCCCAGCAATGAAAATGAGGCCTTCATCTCTCCGATGTTTCCAATTCCAGACTATGACATAGCACCTGCTGTTTCACTCAACGTAACCTTAAACTGTAAAAATCTGATGCAAGAAAAACCTCGGCATCTTGTAAAACGCTGTTTAAAACTCTCTCACGTACCTGTCCCAGTCTTTCTTTCTATTCCAGGGCACAAGAGCACAGCACTCTCACCCCTGCCTAACAAACGTTTCCCACTGCGGTGAGCAGAGATGTGCTCACAACCAGCGCCTGGAAGATGCAGCGCGGTAGGAGGACGGCTGCTTGCAGGAGGCAGTCTTTCACAATAATGAAGATCTGTCAAGCTGTCACATGTGAAATCCCGTTCACAGCCAGCAAAAAGAGCCCCTGCTGAGAACCGTGGCTACAGCTTGAGAGCCCAGTGCAGAAAAACAGAGAACTGTGACATTATTTTCGAAGTTACTTACAATTTATTTAATAGTTCCACGTGGAAGTTTGCCATCTGCTTCGCTTGACTGGCCACCTTCTAAAGCACAGTAAACGCTGCCATCTAACGGCACCTCGTTGTCGAACACGAGCTGACAACTCACAGCGGCTCACAGAAGTAGTTTTGCCTGCAGAGCATCACTCGCTGTGCACAAAAGCAACCTGTGGTGCACAGGAATGGTGCCAAGCACAGCCACTGTGTCCATGCACACAAATCTGAGTTGTCCCAAAAGGTTTGCAAGGTCAATTTCTTTTTTCTTTTTTTTTTTTTTTCTCCCAAATGTAAGCTGCTCTGGAAGTAATACAGTTCAATCCTAAACTTGCTAGCTCTCAACTTTGATGTGCTTCTACTTATCCTATGCTTAGATTTGCCTATATTTTTCATGTTTTAATAGTATTTAGTACAGGAAATAACTGTGAGAATTGAGTAATTACTTGATACATGGGCTAAAAGTGTTAATCTTTTTTATTAGATAATGAGTAAAACTTTCAGAGTTTTTTTTGTCCTATTGGACAGTTCTATTTCATAGAACAATACAATGGCTGAGGTTGGAAGGCCCCTTAAAGATCACCAAGCCCCTGCTGTGGTTGTATTCTCTAACAGCAAATTGTGTCATGTAATAAACCAAGACTGAAAGATAAGACATCTCTTACAAACCAGACAAAACTATGTAAGCATCTGAGCTCTTTATTAATTAGCCACAGTTCATCAGCAGATCTGAGACAACTGTGTCAGTTCACCTGATGGAAACAATCTGATAAAAAACATTGAAAGTAATGTTAATACAAACTCATCCATACGTTTTGTTGTTCTTCTTTTAAAGCCAGTATTTATACTTAGGTACAGTAATTGTTAAGACTTTCATGAAACAATGGCTCTTACACAATCCCCTCTGATTTTTCAAACACTGCCATCACAGTTTTCCTGCGTTGAATGACACAAAGAACACATTGCGTATAACCTTCAAGCACAGCCACTGGAGGATCATTTGCTAAATCCACTTAGTTGCACGTGTAAAGACATCAAGAATCCTTCAGTGTAAATACTCCCAAAGGAACCAGGAGGAAGATGGTCTCAGACAACCTACAAGTGATTATATTTAAGCATCCTGAATGAGTGCCTTCACGGATAATGCAGTAATTATTTCATTTTGCTACAACAAGCAAGTTTACAATCCAGGCATTCTCTCTGAGGAGATGCACATTGTTCTACAGCCCTGTGTGCCTACTGATCATATTACAGCACATCTTTTGCAGATTTTTTCCATATAATCAGAAATATGAAGGAACAAAAAAGAAAAAAACAACATAAAAATTAACTCAGGAGCTCCACCAGCTGATTAAAAAAATACATATATCCATAGTTTGAGTTTCATCTAATTTTTACGACATATTTGTGGCAATCTTCTTTAAGGAGCATTTGCAAAATAGAATAATTACCATACTTAATAGATATTATAATCTCTTTACATTTAGAATACCATGCTCTGGGAGCAAGATGTTTTCTTTGCCAGAAAACAGCTGTCAGTTTTATCACAAATGGTGCAGCTTGGGACAAACTATGTGCCCACCTTATTAGCATCTGTTCCAGCAATACCATCATGGAATAATGGGAGGGAGATGGAAGATGTAGTCTGAGATTTATCTAGCTTCCTCCCATAATTTTCACTCAGCATTGATGCAATGAGACCATCTTTCTCATGCATCTCTTCGGCGTAGACCGCACTGTTGTAACGTCTGCGACAGTTTAAGAAAGGCTTATGTTTCAGAGAACGCTGCAGCAAATGCCTCCTGAAGGCCCTCTGAATAACAAGCGCTGACACCTCCTCTTGCTTTCTTTTAAGTGTAGTAGTAATTGGCTTGTAGGGAACATTAGATGGACTGGCAGCCATAAATTTTTCTTCCATGTGTAATTCAAGACCTTCAAAATTTCCAGTTTCTCCCAAAACCCGTTTAGTGAAGGCAAGCAAGATATCCAAGCAGTGAATCTTATCTCCACTCACCATTGGGAGGTCCATGGATATGAGCTGAATTGTGTTTGGCTTTGGAATGCGTAAGGGTTCTGCCAGAGCGTCTGCAAAGTCTGAAAGTGCAGAATATTCAATAAACTGCGTTGCCTGAGGATCGAAATTTCCCCAGGTTTCATAAAACATATCAAAGTCGTCCTCAGAAAGAGGATCTGCACTTTCTTCAGTGGCAACACTGAAATTCTCTAAGATGACAGCTATGTACATGTTTACAACAATAAGGAAGGATATAATGACATAGCTTACGAAAAATGTAATACCAACCACTTCATTTTTGCAAGTAGTGCTGTTCTTATTTGCTACGTTGGGAGCGCAATTTTTGGAATCTTTTAACACTGGACTCAAGAGGCCATCCCAGCCAGCTGATGTTGTAATTTGGAAGAGACAGAGCATGCTACTATCAAAGGTTTGAAAGTTGAAAAGGTTATCGATCCCACCTTCCCAGGCAAGACAGGCAAAATTTGTCATGCCCACGATAGCATAAATGAACATAACCAGAAATAGCAAGAGGCCAATGTTGAACAGAGATGGAAGAGACATCAATAAGGCAAAAAGAAGAGTTCGAATTCCTTTGGCTCTTTTGACCAACCTCAGGATGCGGCCAATTCGTGCCAAACGAATAATTCTCAGAAGCGTAGGAGAGAAGAACTTTGAAAAGGCTTCAGCAAGTGCAATACCTTTGAAATGAAAAAAAGAAAATATTTTCAGGATGTATCAAGGGCATTCTGCATTTACGGTCATTTTGTTACATTCCATGCTTTGGGTAAGGTAAGTCATCAACTTCATCCCTTCATATCACATCGCTTTCAAGTAAAAAGATTATCACCAGTATTGCAATGGCTTATGAAAGAGGTTAGGAAAAGCAAAACAATTTGTAATACCTTGAAATATTGCAGAATTATCAAGTTTCTGTTTAATGTGAAAAATGCATTCTCGCAAATTTCTGTAACTCAGGGGATGAAGCATGGTAGTATTTTTAAAAAACCCTTTACAAATCATTTGGCTTCTGGCTAGAGGCTCATGCTCTAGCTGCTTTCCAACTGCTCCTGCTGGCATGAGCCAGATGTTAAAAGCTGAAATTGACTATAATGCTTGGTATTCGGATAAGAGACCAGAGAAAAAGAAAATAAAACTGCTATCACTATTAATCCTCCATCACAATTCATTCCAATGATCCTACCGTTGCCTTCAGCAGTAGCAAAGTATGATTACAAACAGATGACCTAAGAACCAGCAGTCTTTTAGATTTCATGGAATAGCTTCCGTGAATAGGGATGAAACAGAAAACAGTTTTTCAGACCAGTTTTTCTTTACTACGCGCATTCTTTGCGCAAAGGTTATGAGAGGAGTTTCCACAGCCACAGACAGTCATGCAGACAAAGAATGGTGTTAAGCTATTCAATTTTCCTAAGCTTTCCTCACCAGCTCTCACGATCTGGCTTCTCAAAGGAAAGTCCTGGAAATAAAAGTCTCCCATTTTTCATACAAATGAATTTTTAACCCCAAATTACTTTTACTGAGAAAATGATGGCTACTTGGATTACTTACAAATCAAAAGTAGAAAAACATTGAGACTACCACAACGTAAGTACCACAGCTTAGAAAAGATGCTGCTTCATTAAAATGCTATTCTGGTAATTACTCAATAAAACTCATACTTGCAAAAGAAAGAAAAACGAAAGACAGAAAGAGGAAAGACAGAAAGAGGAAAGACAGAAAGAGGAAAGACAGACAGAAAGACAGACAGAAAGACAGACAGAAAGACAGACAGAAAGACAGACAGAAAGACAGACAGACAGA
>NW_024884711.1:42640577-42681770 GCF_019232065.1 Centrocercus urophasianus
AGACAGAAAGACAGACAGAAAGAGGAAAAAGGAAGGAAAGAAAGAAAGAAAGAGGAAAAAGAAAGAAAGAAGAAAGAATTTTTCTTTTAATACTCTGCAAAAAATACAATGGAAAATAGCACAAAACATTTTAGAAGGAATCAATTTGTGTATGGTTTGTAAAATGGACCTGGAATTTATTAGATATATGTCAATTGTTACTTCATTTTGAAATTTGGCTGAATGTTAAGACACACCATCTGATCTAGCAGCAGTTGATACTTACTAACTAGTGAAAGGACCACAACAACTAAATCAAATATGTTCCAGCCAATGGTGAAGAAGTAATGTCTCAAGGCTATTATTTTTATGACGCATTCCCCAGTAAATACTGCCACAAAGAAGTAGTTGATCCTTTTAAGAACATCCCTGACATCTTCATTGTCACTTTCTACCATCATCACAACCATATTTAGGCAGATGAGAGTCACCACACTAATGTCAAATGCTTTGTGTGACACTATATCAAAGAAAAATCCTTGAAATGCATTCTGTGGAGAGAGAGAGAATGGATTCATGTCACTTCTAAGACTCAGGCAACATTCAAGTATTAAACAGTAATTTTTGGTTCGAATTTAAGACAATAAAAAATTAACAATATGGTGCTAGAAGCATTTTAGGGGATTTCTTTGGACATTTTAAGATAACACTCAGTACGTGGCCAAGTATTCTGAGGTATCATGCAACTACATTTCCTTAGAAAAAAACTACACAAAAGGAAAACTCTGTGCATAGGAATAATTATTGAAACAGACATTTTAGTATAAGCAGAGTTGTAGGCTGATGATGGGCTCCAACTTGTAAGTTTAGTTCCAGATGCCCTGCTGCACAATTTAAACTGGACACCATCTTTATATTTTCTACCATGCTCCATTTTAAATGGTCTCACCAATGGTCTTGGGATGGGTTTTTGAGGTTTCTTGGATCCGAGTTTTTTTAGAGCATTATAGTACTTTTTCTGTTCCTCAGTCAAAAAGAGATCTTTTCCACCTAAGTAGAGGGAAAGAATACTGTTACTTGAAGCTTAGGCACTTGACTAAAAAAACATCAGCAAGTTTATGTTGAAAACAACAACAACAACAAAAATAACACACAAAAATTCTGAATTCTGAAACTCTTTCAGTATTTCTCCTTTTCTTTGAAAAGGGGTGCTGAAAAAAATGATCAGAGCTTGGTGAAAATCAATTCTGATCAGTATTCCTGAGTTAGATTCCTTAGCTGGGAGAGCCCTTCTGAAGTTCTGAGGAACCTATTTCATATTTTAACCACAACAGAAGAACTCATCAATAAAATGCTTTTCATTTATATTTTTGGGAAAGGCCAGAGAAGAAGTGCATGGCTGAGTTACCAAGGAAGATAAAGCACTTTGGGACTGAATTCTGTAGGATTCTCTTTACCACAAATTTCTGGTACTGTTCTATTTACTGCCTATGCCATCTGTATTACTTAGCAATTATCCAGGAGAAGCCATCACAGAATCACTGAATGATTAGCATTTCGTAAAACCAGCATGTAACAACATCTCCTAGGGCATCTAAGCTCCCAATTGCTCTAGCAAGACCTCTGAAAATTCAATTTACACTTAGTACCATCTATCACAATGAAAACCCCCCAAAAGGAGAAAAGAAATGAAAAAAAAAAATAAAAAATACACACTTAGATCATGCACTCAGAAAAAAGTGTTAAATCCACATCAAACTCCAGAAAGTGTTTGGGCTCATCAGTTGCTTAACTAACATTATTGCTGTCAGCTGGGATCATGCCTGGTACTTTGTTGTAAAAGGGAATTATGACTGTGAAATTGGACAGTTGCCCCTCATACATATCTTTTCTCTGACCAGATGCAGAAAGACAACAAATTTCTTGTGTGCCTTTTCATCTTCTACCCAAAGCAGCAGTGCTTTGGTGCTTGGAGTAGAAGTCAGCCTGTGGAAATAATGAAAAATTCAGCCTATGGAAATAATGAAATTGCTCCTGTGGAGACTGTCTTTCATATGTGTACCTTGAAATTGCAAACCCCCTGTCAGTCTACCAACAAAAATGCTTACTTGTTTTATTATAAGACTCCCCAGTGGATTCATGGACTCAATTACCCATATTATTATGGATATATTAAGTTCCTAAATGAATCAGGGACAGAAGTCAATCAACAAATAAGCTTGATAATAAATAAGGTTCCAGATGCTAAAGTTTACCAGGGAAGGCTAACTGTTGCTTTTCACTTGCTTTGTTTTTCAAGATTTTTCCTTCAGCTTCTGACTTAATAAAAATTTTAGATAATCCAGTACAATATGGAGAGGAAGCAGTCCTCCTGGGCTTTAAGGAGCCTTTAGATGGTTATCTGTCTTTTTCCGGGGGTTTGGATCTGACTACAGAATTTTTTTTTTTTTTTTTAACTTAATAAATTAATTTGTAGAGTAATTTACTGAAGACTAGATTTTTTTATTTTTATTTTTTTAACGAAGCTAGTTTTAGAAAAAGTTCTGATTAACAAGGACTTTTCAAGTTTCTTCACCAGGAAAACAGCTGCCACTTCTGCCATCAGCATTTATGGGGTTTAATCGTCCTTACCATGTTTGTTAGGTGTTTCCACTCAGCAAAAAGGGTTGTTCTGTTGTCCACAGAAAGTCTTTAAAGCACAATCATAGAATGATTTCGGTTGGAAGGGGCATTTAAGATCATCTAGTTTCAACCCCGCAGCTATAGGCAGGGACACCTCCCTGTAGAAGATTGCTCACAGCCCCATCCAGCCTGGCCTTGAATGCTTCCAGGGAAGAGACACAACCTCACTGGGCAATGTGTTCAGCCTCTCACCACCACCACAGTAATGAATGTCTTCCTGATATCTAGTCTAAACCTACCCTCTTCCAGTTTAAAACTATTTCCCCTCATCTTGTCACTGAATGCCCTTATAAAAAGTCCCTCCCAGGTTTCCTGTAGGCCCTCTTCAGGTACTTGAAGGCCTCTATGAAGTCTCCTTGGAGCCTCTTCTTCTCCAGCCCCATAGGGGAAGAGAGCCCCAGCTCTCTCAGCCAGCCCCATAGGGGAAGTCCACTGGACCTGTTCCAACAGTTCCATGTCCTTCTTGTGTTGGGGGTTCAAGAACTGAGCACAGTACTCCAGGTGGGGTCTCAGAGCAGAGTATAGGGTCAGAATCACCTCCCTCGACCTGCTGGTCACACTTCTTGACACTTCTCTTGATGCAACCCAGGATATGGTTGGCCTTCTGGGCTGCAAGCACACAGTGCAGGCTCATGTCGAATCTTTCATTAAGTGACACTCCCAAATCCTTCTTCTCAGGGCTGTTCTTAAGCCACTCTCTTCCCAATCTGTCTCCGTGCTTGAGACTGCACTGACCCTAGTGCCAGGTCCCTCTGGATAGCACCTCTTCCCTGTAGCGTGTCAACTGTACCACTCATCTTGGTGTCATCTGCAAACTTGCTAAGGATTCACTCCATCCTACTGTCCATGTCACCTACAAAGATGTTAAATAACACCAGTCCCGACACTGATCCCTGAGGAATGCCACTCGTCACCAGTCTCCACTTGGAAACTGAACTACTGACCACAACTCTCTGAATGCAACCATCCACCCAATTCCTTATCCAGTGAGTGGTCCATCCATCAAATCCATTTTTCTGCAATTTGGTGACCTGAGTGTCATGCAGGACAGTGTCAAATGCTTTGCACAAGTCCAGGTAGGTTACATCACGTTCTCTTTATCCTCTGATGCTGTAACTCCATCATAAAAGGCCACCAAGCCTTTTATTCACCAAGCCTTAAATCTCTATAAGTAGTTACCTGAAAACTGTATAAATCTACATGCCAAACTGGCACAGACTCAATCAAATTGGGATTACAAGAGACATGAATTATTTCATACAGTACTTATCTTTTTCCTTTGTTGGTTAAAGTTGCTGATAACCACTCCAATGAAGAGATTCAGCATGAAGAAAGATCCAAAAATAATGAAAATCACAAAGTAAATATACATAGGAAAGAATGCCTCAAATTCTGGCTGTTGATCTACCTGTTACAAAAGGAAAAAATATTAGTAAAAATTAGATAATAACAGCTTTGTTATTTCCAATCTATAATAACTATTTTTTTATTGTAAGGAAGAATACACTTTTTTTTTGTATTTAAACATTTACATGTGGAACAAGTCTTGTTCTGTCTTGTAGCTCTTTGTAAAGGAAGATGCCAAACCTAGCTTTAGCAAATTACTTAAGTAATCAATAATAATTTCCAATCAGAAGGGATACTGCAAATGCCTGAATCAGAAAAACAACTCAGGCTGAAACATTTTGGTGGAGTTACCAACCTCTTGAACACTACCCCAGACAAGCAGCAATTCAAATTGCTAGCTTGCTATGATCAACTGTTCAAGCAAGGATCTTACTTTTAATTAGCAGCTACTTCATGATTGGTGTTTGAATGAAAATGGAAATAGCAGATGAAATTAAATATGTAAAAGTTAAAACACATTGTACTAATGAGAGTAAGAAACACCACTCAGAAATGGGGAATAGTAAGAATATCTAACATAGGGAACAAGCCTTCATAAATACCTGCTAAACATAAAGGAAAATTTGCTTCAGAGGCATAATCCCTCTAAGATCTCCTCAACTCTGTTCCTAAAGAAGACTTGTATAAAACATGCAGCATCTTGTGCAGCATCACTCTATTTCAACACATTTTCTCTCATCTAAGTGCCAGGTATTTGGTATTCCACAGACTTCTGTTTCACTTCATTGTGTAAAGCACTGATCTGAATGTAGTTCTCATTTGATAATGCAAATAAAGCTGAAAAAATACGCTGCATGTCTAAAACAAAACAAAAAAAAAAGTGGAGAGGAAAGAAGAGAGAAGAAGTGAGAAGAAGTGAGAGGAAGTGACCCACCTCACGTGCATCCACTGCTGCATACATAATGTCCATCCAGCCTTTAAAAGTTGCCTGAAAATAATTACATCACTGAGTTTATTCTCATTAAAAGTAAATTAAAAAATTAAAATTAAAATAAAAGATGAGGTAGAGCTAACATAAATGTGTTTACAGTCAAAGAAAAGTGAGCAGTGTGCTACAAAAATGTTCTAGTGATCTACTTAATTAGTAAAGACAAACAAATTTTAAAAAATGGGTGTGAACCATTAATTGTTTTAATCAAGGTTTTTGTAAATTCTGTATTTCTTGGAAAACAGTAAAAGTTTATGTTCAACTGGCAAGTATATCCTAAAAGACAGAAAATAAATTCTAAGACTAACATCAGTTTTATCATCTCTGAGGATTCTAGAAGGCTTTGAGGATGCAGGGCAAGGAACACTTAGATTGAACATGGGGAGAGGAAGCACTTCAAAAGGTGTTTCCATCATGTTCTTGTGGTACTAAGATCAGTAAGTTAGCATCCAGACACTTCATGACTTATATATCAGAAATACAAACAAACTGCATTGAGCTATTTCTCTGTTCCCCAACACAAAACTAATTTTTGCTCAAGATAATATGAGTGCTTTAAATCCATGAACATTTCAGGGTTGGTATATTTATCAAAACAGCAATAAAAATCAAAAAGCCATGAAACAAAGTTGCATATGTAAGAGTGTATTTTATCAGGAACTGAGCAGCTTACAAGCATGAAAAATATTTATTTAAGCTAGAAAATATCATCACTTTCAGCAAGAAAAACAAGTGCAGTGGCGTCCTGTGGCTGGGCTGCTCTTTTCCTGAAGAAAGTGAAGCTGAGTGTATTTTTACAGAACTTACCACTTGGAGAAGAGCCAAGTATCCCATCCCAACATGATCAAAGTTTACATCACTATTTGTCCATTTCCCTCCATAATTCTCACAGTCAGTTTTGTTGTAAACTTCCCTGTTCTCTCCTGCCTCAGGCACGCATTTCCAAAATTTTTTTCCAAGTAGTTTTACTCCTACAATGTTAAACAGGAGCCAGAAGACAACACAGACGAGTAAAACGTTCAGGATCGAGGGGATAGCTCCCAAAAGGGCGTTCACAACAACCTTAAATAAATAACATGAATGAAAAGAAAGAAGAACTTGTCACATTCAGTAGAACACCTTCCCTCTCCCCCGAAAACATTTGCTTTTTTCTTTGGTATCTACGAAGCTTCTCACTCACAGAAAAACTAGCTGATGACATATTTAAAGCCAACCCTCAGCTGACACCAAGCTTGTCTTAACATCTTGTGCTATCTGTCTTGTCATTCTGAGGAAGCAGAACAGATGGCAACCAGAATTATCCTTGAGTAAAAGATGTACATTAAAAAAAGTAGCCTATAGGGGCTCTAGACCCTAAAGACAGGTATAGGGGAACAGGTTGTACTCATATAATACCATGCCATAAATAATCCTCATTTACGTTGGAGAAGTTTTGTGAGAGAACAGGAGCTTAACCTCCACAACAAAATGGGCCTCACGTGATAACCATTAGGAACTGACTGCAAACAGTACAAGAAGCAGAACAATTAGGTTTCCAACATGACTGACTTTTTTTTTGTTAGCTCTCTTTCTTCATTTAGGTTTGCTGAGGACAAGGTGAATGCAAGACTGCAGTATGCATTAGATCTCTTACAGAAATGATACCACTGAAAATGAGATTCCAGCTTTTGAGTGTCTCTGCTGGTAACATTGGTAGAATTGGCTCAAGCAGCAGCAAAAACTCACATTCAAGAATCCATCACATTAATGCTGACAAGAAGGACCATGGTTGTTGCCAGTAGGAATTTTGGGACTATCTTCTATTTCTTTTCACCCTTTTTTGTCATTTTGTGGTGGGGCATAATGAAGCTCTGGAGATAAATCACTGCTAGAATTATGAGAAAATTCCAAGAATTTTATCTTGGCCTTGGGTAATATTCACTAGAAGTACATACTACACTAGGAACACACGTCAGCTGTTCCAACCTAGATCATATTGTTCAGGGTCTCCAGTCACGTTCTGATTTTTTTCCCCAGGATGGAGATTCCACTACCTTTCTAGGCAAACGATTACATCCGCATGACAATTATCTTATTTAATAGGAATATCACTCACTGCCAACTCATTCTTTCTCATCTTCCCCATGCAGTCCTATCAGAAATCTTTAGTTCAATTTTCTGTAACTTAGGTAATTAAAGACAACAATTAGATCTGTTATCTAATTAGATCTCAAGTGATGTTCCTTTTAATCTTCTCTTCCCCTGACAGAACAAGCTATACCCTTCACCTCTCCAGCTACATTATTCAGATTGCTAATGAAGCTTTAAGTAGTATGGACCCCAGGACTGAGCCATCAATAATGATCTAGGATTGAACTCAATTCTGCACATTGAACTTAGCAGTTCAGCCAATTTTCATTTTAGTTCATCTACCCAAACCATATTTAATCTCCATATGAGACCATGGATAACTTTTCCCTTCCTCAGACATCTTGCCATAGACAATCTTCATAAATTCACACTGGTTGATTTCATCTGATTTCTTGTCCTTCACATTTGTAAGGAGAATTTGCTCAATAGCCATCCTGGGGCCTGACTTTAGCATCTCATCACATTCTGTAATCTGACATAGGTCAGATAATTTATATCACATCACATATCTTATTTCTTCCCATTGGCTTTAAATGCTCCAGATAGAAACTGCTCTGAGCAGACTAAGGTTAAATAAGAAGAATCTCCTCCTCTGTTAAGAAAGTCCCACCCAATTTAAGTATGCAAAGGATTGCTCTCTGTCACATCCACCCAGTGCAGGGACCCCACCCAGAGATACCTGTCAAGGTAAGTTGATACAATCACAGCAGTTTAAAGAAGGGGAATTATGGAAAGGAGCTACAAAAAGTGAATAGTTTCAGCTGAAGCAGTGAATTATTTAATCATTTTTTTCTAGTTCCTAACTTCTTGTCTGAGGGAGGAAGGAAAAAATAAGAAAGGTCTGTAGTCATCACACTTCTTAGGCCACGGAGATCAATAGAAAACACAACTTCCATGGTACAGTATCCTCCTTGCGTAACAGTTTGTTTGGGGTAATTGGACAAATGTTTTCCATGTCTAAAGTAAAATAAGGAATGGGCTTCAGAAATGTACCAGTTTAAAAAAAAAAGTCTGTTTCTTTTACAGATTGTAGTGAAATTTTGGAAATGTGAAGAAATATTTAAGTAGTCTCATTGATGTACACCACAATTCATTGTATCAGCACACTATAATTTAATCTCCTTCTCTCATTTGTATTTATATACTTACATGAAATTATTTTTGAAATGACAACCATCTTAATGCTATTTCAAGTCCCCGGATAGAAATGTTATCTCATAATAACTTCAGATGCACCTGCTCCAAAACATACACACCCCTCCCAATATCCATACCTTTATCCCTTCAAATCTTGACAAAGCTCGTAGAGGCCGCAGTGCTCGCAGCGTCCTGAGAGACTTCAGGGCACTCTCAGAGGAACACTGTGAACTTTGTTCTGAATTTTTTCTTAGCCCCCAGGAAACACAAGAAATCTGTGTTCATTGAATTGAAAATGAGATTATTAACTGGCATTCAAAAGCTTACTCCATTTCTGTTTGTAGACAATCACAGATCAATGGTGATTGTAGCTCTGATCAGTAAATCAAATGCTAACAATATTTACTCACAGCTATACCTAATAGGTAATGTAATTTTATTTTTTCAGACATTTTTCAAATAATGGCATTCTTTCATTTTTATTAACATATATCTGTTTGGTGAAGTTTGGTGTTTGGTGTTTGTCTTTTACAATCCAGTTTAATCCCAATCCAATTTTCCATATAGTTCTTTATACAGAAAAAAATCAGAATTCTAAATGTAAGTTCAATATAATACTTACACACACAATGATGAAGTCGAGCCAACACCACATATTTGTGAAATAACTGTGCAAACCATAAGCTACCCATTTCAGAAGCATCTCCATAATAAAGATGTAAGTGAATACTATATCAGCATACTCAAGGAGCTTCTTAACTGTTTTTCTTTTGTCAAGGTAAATATCTTCAAATGCCTGGAATTTCAGAATTAATTTTAAGGCTGTTTAGTAATTTTACAGTAAATTATTTTAGAATTGCACAGTATGGTTTATTCTACCCTTTTCATGTTATGCTATTGGCAACTTATTTTTATGCATAGAAATAAAAATCTAAATAGTAAACATCATTTTCAGATTGGTTGAAAAACTTCGGGTTATTTCTGTTCCGGACTTCTTCAATAAGCACCTGATGAGTGCCTGATATGGCTACCAAAAATCTTAGCTTCCCAAATAAGTAGATAATTTTTAAACCCTGAAATCCCTCATAGCTAAGTTTAAATTTAACACATTAACCAATCGCTTTCAGGCCTAAACCTCCCAAAGCTGCCACCACCATCAGTCAATCTGCAGAGCTGTAATACAGGTATGAAAAAACACAACACACACCTTGTCTGTTCTTTCCAGAAGTTTTGAATTTCTCACAAAACCCCTGAAAATCCTTGCTGTCAGTAAGGGTTTGGAAAATGCTTTATTGTGTGATCACTTCATTGTCTTGTTCACTTGCTTTTAACAGATTTGCTGCTCTACCAATTTATTGTAAGTTATTGATACTGCCAATCAATTCCCAATTCCTTTAATAGCTGCATTATTTCCTCACCAATCCTCTGGCAACGTCTTCCTACTTCCTTTCATCCTCTAGTCCTCTATCATACTACCTCCATCTCCACTTCATGTCTCCTATGGCCAATATTTCTAGTGATCTATCCACCCATTTCCACCACCACCAGTTGACAACCCTCCATTCAAAGTTTGAGAAATTGAATGAAATTTACCAGTGCTGCACTGCTCAATACTATTATAAAAATGATAAAATTTTCAAACCAGCTATGTTTGACAATTTTGTAGCAGGTTTTTCTAAATTTCCACCAAGTGCTGCCTGGAAACTTAGTGATATCTACGCTGCAGCAAGGAAAATGTTTGACACAACCTGAAAAGAAAAAAAAAAAAAAAAAAAGCATATGAGCTTAATGGAAAATACAGTGCCACAGAATGTAAAAAGTATATGAAGAGTGCACAAAGAATGTTGTTTCACTCATATGACCTTGCTGCGGCTGGAGGGATCTACAGCTGAAGAAAAGACAACATCTGTAGGCACACAGAACTGCTTTTTATAATGTATTTCATACATGGAAAAAGCAGAGAAAGCTTTGTGTATACAAACACACAAGTATTCCATATGAAAAAGCATCATTGCTCTGTAGAAAAACTCTTGCTGGTTTTATTATCTCACATTTATGCTTTTTGCTGTTAAAAGAGAGATGACCTTATGACCTTATTACTGGTTTAGTAAATTATTACTTTTATTCATTATTTCACTTGATTGCTCTGCACAAACATTGCAATAAGCTTCTGCTTGCTATTTTGCACATCCTTTCATCTTCAAAGGTAACATGATTGAAACATGACGTCCACGCAGTCTAAGGAGCTGCTGAGGCAATTAAATATAGATGTCCACGCTGGGATAAACCAGTCTTTTAAATTCCATTGGATGCACTGAGTGGATATTCACCCACTGCACTGAGATTTCGGACAGCTGAAATGCCACTTCAGATACCAGAAGTCAAGATGTATATCCTGGCTGACCTCCATTTGCCCCTTCAGAAGTGCTTTATTAAATGCCCTCACTCACATACACTCAACTACAGCCTGGTGTCACAATCTAAGCGTGAATCACACTCCAAAGACAGCATTTCACAGCCTAAACACAGGTGTTTAGATCCATTTTAGGCCCATTGGGGTACCCTATAGTGCCTGTGTCACTTCTGCCAGCTCTATGCAGTTATCACGGGTACTCTCAGCCATTCCGTACAGAACTAAATGCCTGTGTTCAGGCATCTCAGTCCTGCTCCAGTTGTGTGCTGGCTCTGGCTATATTTATTTGACTTTTTATTTGTACAAATTACTCAGGAGAATGACATCTGTCAATCTGGAAACATTCAAACAGATACCTTTGAATATTAGTTCATTTGGTATCCCTATGATACATAAGATCTACTTACTTTCTGTGCAACAGTCCTTAGGTAAATGTGTTTTTTTAGGCTGGGGATACAGGTCTATAAGAGTGACTGGGTCCACGGTGCTGGCTTCAGAATAGCTACCAACATCAAATCCCTGCACAGAAGGAGGCAAAGAAGAAAATTATTTGTTTTTCCCTTAATAAAGACATTTAAAGCACATTCAAACTAAATAAAATCTCCCTCTCCTTCAAATAAAGGAATAAACAAAACTAAAGTCATTATGGAAAACAAGCATAAATCAGCCCAAAATTGAAAGTGCCCTGACATGGAAAGGCAAGGCATGGGGACAGGTACAGGAATAAGAACCCAAGCAAAGGGAAGACTGTCTCTTTTGACAGCCATGATGGTCTACACTAACTTAAGTTCATTGACATAGACAAAAATGATTTAAACCCACATTTATATAATTAAGTAATTTACACCAAATAAAACTCTGGGGAATTTTATCTAAAAGCAGCACATCTTAAAGTGCTTGGAGGTAATGATTCAGAATTACCGAATTCCCATTTTGTTTTTGGGTGGTAAGCTACAAATATTCACTTTTTTTTGCATATATATATCTCTATATATTTATTAACGTGGAACTACGCTGCGTTAGCTAAGCTAAAATCTATAGCTTCTAGATGAGGAGCCATTTGAGTGGACCCGTTTTAGAGAATAAATTTTTACACTGAAGGATGATGGCAAACAGTTACCTACAAAACTGATGAGTGAATCAACTGAGTTTAAAGAGTGCTCCTTGCTTAATTTTACAATGAAATTATTAATTGTAATAAAAGAAAGTAATCAAAAGAAAGTAATATATTTAGTTACACAGTTAGCAATGGCTGCTCATGAGACTCAAAGCTCCATGTTTCAGTAGGCATGGTGCTGATGGGTTGACAGTTGGTCTAGATGACCTCAGTGGTCTTTCTAACCTTAACAATTCTATGATTTCTGTTATAAATTACTGTCACAAAGCAACACCTTCTGCACAATTAAGACTTTGGAAAATTAAGACTTTTTGGAAAAGTCCTGTTATTGCTGAATAAGAATGAAAATGTTAATCCCTAGAACACTCAGAAGATGGTAACTGTTACAAATACCTCTTCTTGCTCTTTATTTTTGTACGTTTCTGAAGTCCAAGAAATCTGACTCAGGAGACTTGAGTTTCGGCACTGCTCTCTGTGTCTCAATCTGTCTTCCTAAATGAAGTAATGCAAAACAATTGATTTTCCACCTTTTTCTTCCAGAGTGTTGTTCTTGAAGGAATAAATATTTATCAAAGTGTAAAGCATCCACAAAATTAAGCATGTCTGTCTTTTTATAGATAATTATATAATACCAATTGAAGGCATGTAGAAAGTATTTTTTTTCCCCTCAATTCAAACACTTTGGTCCTGTTGTTATACTGTGAATGTTTATCATTTCTCAAGACATACATTTATCCCAGTGATGGGTTCCTGCATCCACTGTAGAGGCTCATCTGCAATCTCTACAGCTGCATTGCAGTAAACTCCTCTTTGTGGCTGGAGACAGAAGAGCTCAGTGATCCCTAACAGCTCTCAGTCCTCTTGTTGATGTAAAATGAAGACAGTATATAACACGTAAAAATAACCAAAGTAACCCATAATGCAATCCAAAACATATTTCAAATTGTCAAAGATGACTCTAAGGCGATCAACAATTTCTGCTTCTTGAAAATTTGCCCAAATATAAGACAATGTCTCCTCTTGTGATCAAAAATATAGGAAATGAATTCTACAAGTGCACCTAGACACTGACCATATAACAATCTAAGCGAGATCAGCATCAGCTTTTCATATTTTTCCCGTGGCATAATGCTAAGTTACTGCACTTTGAGCCCAAATATCATAAGCTACTCAAAGATGCTTTCTACCTTGCTTTAGCAAATAACTTTCAAAGAAGTTCCTTCTTTAACAGCTTTAGCCAGTCTGTACTGGTACATCCTTCACACAGAGTGTCTGAGAAGGTCTTGCAATGTTTCTTTTGGTTCACCTTTTGGCAAAAGATTGCACAGAACTTATATGCATTTAGGTATCTGCACTTAAGTGCCTATAGATTAAGCTTATTCCTGCCCTTTGCAATAAAATTAAGATATGCAAAAGAGAATCTAAAATATCACAGCGGAGAACAAGGGATCAAAAAAACTCAAACATGTTGGTTTGGTTTTTTGTTTGTTTGTTTTTACAGTGAAGATCTTATTTGCATTTGCTTTGGCTTCCGAACGACTGAGAAGCAACATATGAGCACTACATCTAGAGACCTGTCTTCCAAAATATCCAAATGCCATTGATAAGGCTAAGGAGACAAAAAATAAGAATGTCTGTCTTGATAAAACTTCATTTAGCAATTGACAACAATAAAATGAAATAAAATAGCTCTAAACAGATTTACAGCTACCACTGAGAAAATAATGAACAAGTAGACACCCAACTTCTCCTGCTGAATAACAGAGATTGCTGAATAGCTCTTGCATTTTGAAGCTACTAGAAGAACAAAAAGTAAAACTGTGGAGATGACAGATGAAATAACATTTACAACAGTGCCTTAAAGACTGTATTTGCAGATGCAAGTTACAGCACATTTTCTATCATTAATATTTCTTACCCATTTTCTGTATTCTCCTTCTGTGTATACACTCTGCTCATCATCACCTTCATCAGTATAAGTCTCTGCTACTGCAAGGGGAATGTGGCCACTATGGTAGTTTAAAGAGCCTTCGTATTTCCCTTCTGCTGAGGAACTCTCTTCATTATTATAACATCCAATGTCAAAACAACTGTTGTCTGCATCCTTTCCAACATCTGTCATAGCATAGTTATTTTTCTCTAAGCCTTTGAAGGAACTTTCTCCCAAAGTCTTCTTTTTGGCTGTTGTTTTTTTGCTTCGTTCCATGGTTTTGCCACATTTATCCAAAATTCTCAGTTTCACAGACTGCAGGCCCTTACAAATCCGTGCAATGGCAATCTCACATTTACTCTGTTTTTCAGCTTCCTCTTGTCCCGGTGAGGAGTCAGTACTGAAAGAACTCAGCAGCAGGGCAATGAATAGGTTGAGCACCTTGAAGGAAATAAAGTAAGCTGAAGACACCACTACTTCTAACAGAAATAAATAAGTAAATAATAAGATCAGAAAACCCCTCTTGGGCGAATAGATAAATAAATAAAAATCTCTCTTTCATCAACTGCTCTGCTATCAAATCGAGCATATGAACAAAATTTCTTCTTCCAGTCAGTAATAGAATGAGAATGAATGCTCACTGTAATGGAGTGTTCTTACCAAAGCATATAGTTATGTATTATGCTTCTAAAAAAGGTATGCAAAGATGCAGAATTTTCCAGAAAGTTTTAGCTTCTAGGGGAGCTGTATGCAAGATGGACAAACAGGAAGAAAAAAATCTAACTCATACATTAGAATGAATCTAAATCATGCAGTCTAGAAAATCTGGGTACTGTAGCCTTTTGATCCTTTAAGGGTAAGTCAGTAAGCATTTAAAGCAGTTCTGTTGCTTGACCTTAGCAGCACAAAAGATGAAGAAAGCAAATTACCACTGAATTATGGGAAGTGCTGCATGTCTGTGCTCTTATTAGAATGAATCATTTTGTGTATTTTAATTATTGGTTACTTCTTGTGTAAGAAAGACATGGAAATAAATGAAAAATTGAAAATAGAAACCATAGAAACCGGCTAACATCCAGAAAACTGAAATGCAGGAATACTCTTCAAATGATAACATTTACCTAAGGGAAAAAGATGCCAACGTAACTTGGTTCAGTAGGGATGGAAAACAGCTTGAAACTCACCACTAAGTTTCCTATCACCAGGACTAGCAAGAAAATGGGAAGACACAGCCCTTGTCCAGCCACTTCCATACATTCCCACATGGTTTCAATCCATTCTCCACATAATATTCGGAATATGACCAGGAATGAATGACAAAAATCCTTCATATGCCAGCGTAAGTTCTTGGTTGTACTTATTTTGTAGAAGTTAGCACTGTAACATTTGCCCAAAACCTGCTTTCCTACTACAGCAAAAATAAATACAGTGATAATCAAAACCAGAGTGAGGTTACCCAGTGCACCAACTGAGTTTAGAATTATTTTCATAAGAGTATTTAAGGCTGGCCACATCTTTGCCAATTTGAAGATCCTGAGCTGCAAGTAAAACACAAGGGAACAATGAGAGGCAGAACAGCACAAAAACAGCACAACACAAACACACAAACACACAAACAGGCCCTGCGTTTATCACGCTGCCTTCACTGCCAAATTCAACACCACCCATCATAATTCATCCCTCCATATAAAGGTTTTTAGCTGCTCAGATCCAAAAGTTTTCTACTTAAGTTCAGATACAATTCTGAATTCACAGCAAGGGTGTAGTAAAAAAAAAAAATTAGTTAAAAAATGACATTATACATAGATATCTGAGAGATAGCCCTTTATCTAAGAAACTGGGAAGCCTGCTCCTAAATCTAAGCCTTGAGAAAAGCCATGTTATTTGAGGAAAGCCACAATGCACCTAGGAAAAGACAAGTAGTGAAGGCACCTTTGCTATCTTTAAGCTCAGATAACACATTTTCTTATCTGAAAATCTAAAATGTAGTTGATTAGTGACACTCTATGGACCTAACAGAGAAGTGGTGAACTTACTGCTAAGTCAAATCTCTAAGGGGGAGCACTGCCAGAACATTTGTAGTATCCCATATACACAGCATAATAAACATATTACACGTATTCTTTGCCATGCATCTAATATTCATTCCAATTTAACATTCATGCTAGCTTACTATTTGCTTACAAAGAGAACAATAAAATAATTTGAGGGTATTTCCACTGCAATGTTTTCACAAATCTATACAATGCAAGTACTTCTAAAAAAGAATACAGACATAATTACCAGCCTGAAAAATGTCATATTTTCATGAAAGCTTATTAGGCCAATCATCACAACTATACTATCAAAAATATTCCATTTTTGCTGAAAGTAGTAATATGGATCTAGGGCGATGATTTTCAAGACCATTTCTGCTGCAAAAATCACGGTGAAAACCTGGAAAAAGAAATTCACCATAAAGTCACTGAAAATGTATGTCTCTTTATGAGACTGACCAGTCAGTCTGGAGCTATAACTCCATTCTTGATCTGTGAGTGACCTAACTTACCTTGTCACTTATGCAAATCAATCTTTTCTCAGAAAGAGACATGCCAGGGTGCTCCAGAGCCATGAAAAAAGTATTCACTATAATGCAAATCATGATTATGAGATCGACAAGTGGATCCAAAGCTATCAATTGCACCTTCCCTTTGACTGCTCTCCAGAATGGGCAACAGTTCCAAATCAGATACTTCTGAACAAGACGTTTCCAAACTGAAGCGAATCTCGCCTTTGCATTTTGCTGCTCTAAATGATAGAAGAGACATACAAATAATCTCACAGTATGAAGAAAAAGACCAATACTGGTATTTATTTTCACACTTTGGTTCCTATCTTCTGAGAAAAATAGTACGGTTGAAAAAACTTTGTTTCATTCACGCTACATCACCTACTCACAGGCTAATTAAAGGTCATAAGCAACAAATTCCATGATTACAGAAAAAGGTGATATTACTCACTCGTTCATATTGCCATTATCCTGGGGGATGAGAACATACCTGCTCTAAGGAGAAATAACATGCTGTATTTGGGAAAACATACAAATTGTTTTCTGTCAGTTGTACCTTATGGTCACAAAAGCAGAGAAGTGCCCACTCCCATCTTTTTCAAAACACTGTCCCACGTTCTAGAAGACTGATAACTTTCCCTTTAAGCCTTCTCTTTGCAATACTGAATCAGCTCAGCCCACAGCAAGTGTTCCAGTCCTTAGCTGTCTTAGTGGCACCCTGCTGAACATAAGTTAGTTTTCCAAGGTATTCCCTATAACATAGGGAACCAAAACTGGGTACAGTATGTGCTCTAACAAGCGTTTAATTAAGGGTAATAATCATTCTTCTCAGCGTCCTGGCTATGCTGCCTTTAATACAGCCCAGAATGCTGTTAGCCACCCCTGCTGAACTCATGCTCAGCTTGCTGCCCAAAAGGACTGCAAAAGGACAAGGGCTTGTTCTGCAGAGCTGCTTCTCAGGCAATCAGCTAGCACCCAGTTTATACTGTTGCAAGAGATTCTTGCACTTATGTAGAAGTCTGTCCTTGCTGAATTTTTGTCAGGTTTTTGTTGGCCTGTGCCATCAGTCTGCCTAGGTCCCTTGCCCTGCCTGTATCAACAAGTCTCCCCCAGTTTGGTGTCATCTGTGAATTTTGAGAGCAAGTACCCTATTACTGCCTCCAGGTCACTGATGAAAACAGTAGGACAGAAAGGATCCTAAGATACCACTCTGTGGTACTCCATTTGCTTACCTAACCCACAGTAAAAAGTATCATGCCCACCAGACTCTCAAAGCCCAAGAATCCAGACAGTTCTCTGATCAGCTGGCTGCTCACCCATGCAGACCTTAACATCCCAACAGGGATACAAAAATACTCTGGAAAGCCTTACTAAAAACAGCGACAACATTGCCTTCCTTTCAGCCACAAATCCCAGTGACTGTATTGTGCAGAGCAATCAGGTGTGATTTAGGCTTGGCAATGTCAAGTTACAGTTGCAATTATATGTGATCTGAGAATATTAATTTCATTGAAACTTAGATTTTAATTTCCCCTACTCATTATTAAACAATGTCAATTGCTTGTGATATTTTGCTCTCTTCAGTCAAGGTACACAATCAGAGTTGAAAAAAGTACTGAAGAATTAATGACTTACTCATGTTATCTGTAATAACAGTGGCTGCACTCATTAACCTCTGTCTCTGATAGGGATCGTTAATAGAGTCCATGGACAACTCATAAGACAACAGGATCTGCCTCTTTGGTTAGAAAGACAACAGAAGACAGTACAAGAGAATATGAATAAATGTTTGCAAATGTAAAATTATTCACAGCACAATATAAATGTACAGTTAAAGTGTTTAAAATTTGTTTTAGATATACACTGTAATGAAGCCTTACCTTGCTGAAGGAATGGAATATAAGACAAAACAAGAAAATATCATGTGAACACAAGAATATGTCATTAAAAATGCTACCACGTGTCTCCTTCTGAAAATAAAGTCTTGCTAAAAATAATTTTGCCATTATAAAAATGCATATAATCATATATAGTAAGAAACCTTAACAGGAGAGCAAGGGAAAAAAGAATAATTTCAAACTTTCTTGAGACAGACAATAGGAACACACAAAAAGAAGACTGAAGATCAGTTTGAATAACTGGTTATGGAACTATTTCTAATAAATGACAAACATTAACTAATGTTAATAATAGCTATTTAGTGAGTCAGAATTATTGGTTTCCTCATCCGTTTTAAGCCTATCAAGAATATCAATCTGCTTAAAGCTAGGAATGGGACAACTTCAGTTTTCACTAAAAGCTACAGAATGCTCATCTCAGTGTTCCTGATATACACTGAGAAACAGCCAGGCCAACACCTGCATCCTACAAAATACTCATTACAGTGAAAGATTATGTTCCTGACACATTAACTATGTACACACACCCCCAGTGCATATACAATCTTTAAAGACTACACTGTTGTAAAGCAGGTTGTAAAGAATAGGTGGCAATCTCTGAGGTAGACAAAACTAGAAAGAAGATTCCAGCATTGGGATGGAATTAGAGCTATCAGCTAGTAACAAGTCACCAACCAGATCACAATGCAGTCTTAGTGATCATCTTCTGCACAACAACTGAGGTAACTTCCCTTATGAGGAAGATATGCAGCCAACGATATGCAATATCATCACTTTAGACTTTCATCATAAGAAAATTCTTACAACATGTTCCATAAAATTATTATTAAGAGAATTAAACTGACATCCTTAGCCCTAGAGGTTTAATATTAACTAATTTATTTCTGTTCTTTGCTATTTTAATGACTTCAAAGCTAAGCAAAACTTAGCTGATAGAAGAGTCATAAAATAGACATGTGAAATGAATTTGCAATAGCGTGCTAAAATGTCCCTTTTTTCAGTCTGCATTTTTTCAGAATCTAAAAAAAAAAAAACAATTAGAACATTTTAATCATATCCAAGTCACTAGGGCAACTTGTCTGTTCATTTCTTTCTCTAATATTTGGTCCCTTCTGTAATGTCCCTTTCTACAATACATGTAATATTGAGAAACCTCTAAAAATTCATGTGTCTTCCTGAATGAAGTTCCCAAGTTTCTTTGTTTCTGAAATTCCTGTCTGTTCACAAACTCTCAGAGCATAAGCCTTTAGGAAGGTTAAGAACATCCATCAAAACTAAGCTGTTTACTGTTTAGCTGTTCTTTTCCTTTTAACCAAATTAAACACCTGGTTATGGGAAGTCCTCTGATAAACCACTATTTAAAACAGGAAAGGGCTCTAGAAAGATAATCCTTCAAGTTCTTATGGAATTGATGTTCTCTGAAGTTTTCCACCTGATCCACTTCCTTCTCTTTGTTTTGGCATCTTTAGCCTTTTCTTACAATTAAAAGTAAAGTGTACACTGAGGAGTGCTCAGTTTTAGCAGAGGTTGCACGACTATTAGGTTGCCATAACAGGAAACAAACTGGCACTGTCTTAGAGTTGTGGATTACAGAATCACAGAATCGCAGGGGTCCCTTCTCTAATGTTTCTTTCTGCAATATTTATAATATTAAGAAACCTCTAAAGGAAGGAAAGTAAGGAAAGACCTTCTTTCAAACAGCCATATCACATGCAAGTCTAATGAATATATCCTGTATTTTGAATACTTACCAGCTTCTTGTGGCAATGATCAGGCTGTGAACGAAGCATACTTTCCTCGTTACTTTGATCACCTACAATTAAACTTTGCCTTGAAACAGGCTTTTCTCCCCTCATCTCTTTTTCTTGTGATTTTTCTAAGTCAGCAACTGACATTTCAGATTCAACATGGGAGGCTTTATTACTCTCTCCAGCAGACAACATCTGGAAATGAAGCAACAAAAAGTATGTCTATTAATACAAGCCAAATAACCAGACTAGGATCATACATTACCTTTTGGATACCAAACTACTGTAAAGGGGTTTGAGTTGCATTCTGTATTCCTAAGACTGAAAGATAAAAGCAGGGTTAGTTTTCAGCTACCATAATTTAAGCTTGCCCCTGTCACTTTAGATATTGTATTCCATATGTGAAATACAGAATATTCAGGCATATTGCTTTACTCTCCCTTTTCTCACTTTGGATCTTGAGCACGATGACAACAGAAGAATCAGGGTTCAAACTACATCCTAAAATATTAAAACTCTTTTACTAAGTAAACTTTGAAAGCTCAAATTTCACTCATAGAAATAGCACAGGCTTATCCACAGCTCTGTAGAAGAAATTTGGTACAACAGTGATGCTTTTTGTCTTAACAATGAAATGGGTTAAGTTGGTATGGAAAATTTGTAAGTCCTCTTACAAGTCTGACTTTTCTGATTGCTAGCTGCAAATTGGAGGTATCTTTCACAAAAGTCAGAGGATAAATGATACCTTACCAATGATTTTCAATCTGTGTTTTTGCTTCAGCTGGGCGCTTAACTTCTCAGGAATAAAATAAAACGAGATCCCAAGTCTGCTATGGGCCAAGAAATTAAAGAATCTAGGCAATACTATGCCAAGAAGAAGAGGAAAATATAAATCTGTAGCGTGTCAAAACCAACAGCAAAGAAACTAATGCAGTTTCTGGATGCTCCTTTACATGAACATGGAACTAATGGTACTAGCCTGGCAAAGGCTGCCTATCCTGGTCTTGTCAGCTGGTAGACATTCTGTGTGCAATCATTCAAAAAGAGCTCAGCTGAACACAGTGGCTCTCAGAAAGTGGGTATTCTTACACAATCCTGAAATCCATCTGCAGTTCCAACCTCAATCTCAAGAAATTAAAGAAATGTCAACTTTCCTCATGGATGCATGTACCTCTACCTGTACTTCATTTGTCAGACTATGCAGTGATAGAAAAGACAGTTTGTTATATCCAAGGATATAAGAAAAAATATATAATTTATTCTTTATTATATACAGCAATTTACAAACCTGTTCTTTCTCAAGAATTTTTTTAGCATCCTGAAGTAATTTTTCCTTTGCCTGTGTTTCAGCAAGAGTAGCTTTGTTCTGCTCTTCATATGCCATAGTTACTACAGCCAATATCAGATTGAAGAGATAAAATGAGCATAAAAAGATGACAGCTATAAAAAATAAAATGTAGCTCTTCCCAGATGAACGGATAGTCTACGAGAAAAAAAGGAAAGATCACAACAGTTTCTTAAAATACAAACATTGGCAGTAGGATTAGAAATTAGCAACTTATTTTCCTATACAATGCAAGAGGTCAAGGTACTGCACTGTTCTCTTGACACAGTAGCAGGATCTACCTCTGGTCTCGGTTATGCAGAAGGTCTAGGAATACATCTAATCAGGAGCTCATATGGCCTCAAGTAAATAAATTGTAGATCTTAAAAAACCTGATAATACAATGTATTTCTATTCAAGCATTCATAAGGATGCTCTATATGGCTCAGAAGAAGAATGAACAAAATTTTATTATTAAAATTAAATGAAGTAATTCTCAGCAAATTGGGCAAACGATCAGAGTTTAAGGTATGATAAGGCAACTTCAGCTGTAAAGAGATTTATAGGTGACTACAGAAGAAATTACTGAAAATAACAAGAAAGAAAGCTAGAATTATCTAAAAATTCTAAAATATGCTATCATTAGTTAATAAGAGGCAATAATTAGAGTGCTTATTCTTACTTTTTTTAAAGTAGCACTGGAAGAGATGGTTAAAAAATCAAACTCTGAGACATCAGAAAACAAAAACCACATGACCTTGAACTAACAGTAACAATACATGACTGTTTAGGTTGGAAAAGACCTCGAAGATCATCTAGTAAGACCTTCAGTATCATCTAGCAGTCTAGTATCCACCCAATCCTACACATCCACTGCTGAGCTGTGTCCCTAACAGCAACATTAAAGCATCCTAAATACGTGCAGGGACAGGGAACCCACCACTTCTCTGGGCAGCCCATTCCTATGCTTGACAATCCTTTTTATGAAGAAATTCTTCCTGCTATCCAGTTTAAACTTGCCCAAGTGCAACTTGAGGCTGTAATCTCATATCTTATCACTTGCCATTGAGAAAAGAGAACAACCCCCACCTCTCTATAACCTCCTTTCAGAGACTTGTAGAGACTGATAAAGCCACCTTTTTCTTCACAGTAAACAAGCCAGTTCCCCCAGCCACTCCTTTTAAGCTTTGCTTTCTAGTCCCATCAACAACTCTTGCTCTTCCCTGGAAATGCTTGAGTAACTCAATATCCTTGTGGTGAGAGGCCCAAAGCCTGAGGTGCAGCCTCACCAGTCCCAGTACAAGGCATGACCACCTCCTGCTCCTGCTGGTTGCACTTTTGATGCAAACCAGAATACCAATGGCCTTGTGGCCATCTGGACACACTGTCTGGCTTGTGTTCAGCTGGCTATTTACCAGCACCTCCACATGCTTTTGCACTTGGCAGCTCTCCAGCCACCCTTCTCAAGCCCATATTACAAAATGGAGTTGCTGTGGTTAAAGTGCAGAACCTGGCACTGGATCTTGTTGAATGCCATGAGTCTCGGTGCAATCCATCAACCCAGCCTACCCAGATCTCTTTTGCTGAGCCTTCCTACCATGAGGCAGATCAACAGTCCTACCCAAGTTGGTGTCATCTGCAGATGTATCCATTAAAAAAATAATCTCAATCAACAGAAATTGCTGAAGAGATGTTAAAGTGAACCATATGAAAACTGCAGAACAAGGCAGAAGATAATTCTCTTCTAGCACAGACACTGCATAGGTATAATGGATCCAGAAAGACCTCTGCATACAATTTCTATATAGTTTATGTAAAAAACAAACAAAACCCCAGCACTTAAACGTTGCAAATAAAACATAAAAGGCTCTGTTTTTTGGGTTTTTTTTTAGTTCCAGTTATCAAAATACACTCTGAAATCTAAGTGTATTTGTTCTGAGCCAAAAGGTTTGATGAGGAGTCAGGATTTAGAGAAAAACAGAGTATGCAAGTCCTCACAGCTCCTTCAACAGTAGGGAACTCACTAACTGGATCTCTTACACATCCCCAGTCCTTTGCTAGTGTCATAATTAAAATACTTATTTACTACTCAGTGTTCTAAGTGTGTTCTCCAATGAAACTATGAGTGCTCATGTTAAGAATGCTGCCATTCAATGTCACTTGCAGAAAGTGTTACAACTTAGCCAATTGAAGCTTCTTCCTTAATATTGGTTCTAAAACAAGTTTTGTATCAGTAATGTTAAAATAGGTGCAGATTTTTCTACTGGACATAAACCTCTGAACTTCATGTCCAAAGTCAATATAGCAGGTGATAAAAGTACCTACTTGTCTGTACAGACGCTCCCAGGAATCCTGTGTCATCAGACGGAATAAAGAAAGGAAGGCCCAGCCAAAATGATCAAAACTTGTGTAGCCAAAGTCAGGATTGTTCCCACGTTTCAAACATGTGTAGTTTTCAGGGCACTCATCTCTAAAGAAGGAGAACAATACTTACACTTGTAGTAATAGAATACACTCTAAGGCACTCTAGTTCACAACACCATGTACAGATTTGTTCAGCTCATCTGAAACTCCAATTTCATTGATCATAAAATGGCCTGGGTTGAAAAGGACCTCAAAGATCATCTAGTTTCAACCCCCCTGTCATAGGCAGGGTCGCCAACCACCAGACCAGGCTGCCCAGAGAAAGTGCGGATGCTCCATCCCTGGAGGAGCCAAGGTCAGGCTGGATAGAGCCCTGGGCAGCCTGATCTGCAAACAGATCAGGGTAGGAGGGTTAGAACTCAATGGCTTTAAACTTTCCTTCCAACCCAAGCCATTCTGTGATTCTAGAAGAACTGATTTATATCAGACAACTCTGGAAAATCATTTGACTTGTCACAGATTTGTGGTACAGTCTTGACTAGACAGAAACTCTCTTCTCGAGGGGGGTACATACAAAGGTATAAATAAAGGGGGAAAATATAAAACTATACTGACATTTAAACAATCCACCAGGATAAAGAGAGCTTGTTAATACCTCACATTCTTTACTGATCTGTTCCCCTCATATTTTTCCTCATATTCTATACCAATTATATTACCAGCAGTTAGCAAGAAAGCACATCAATAACCGTGGGCATTCTAGTATTACCATTCAATTGTTCTCTCAGATTAAGTATTATGAAAAGAAGAAAATAAGAAAAAATTAATAAAATTAAGAATTAAGAAAATAATCCATCTTTCTGAAAAATCATCAGTATTTCCTCGTGCCAAAAATAAAGCCAAAATCCATAGAGAGGGGAAAACAAGGAAGTATTGAAACTGTTTTTTCACTTACGTAGAATTTCCATTGTAACCACAGAGCAGGATGTCAGAAGATCCCTTCATTCTGGCACAGATATCTAATAAACAGTAATAATAATAAAAAGGAATCTTTAACTCAGAAGTTGTTGCCTTAAACTTCTCCAGGTTCAAGTGGCTGTTCACATACTCAGTTCCTAACCACACACAGTAAGCCATACATTGCTGCACTATAAATGATGGCCTAATATACGAATTCTCAGTGAAAACCTTATTAGGGCTGTTTCTCTGCAGATCCATCCCTAGATATGGAAGTTTTTTTTTTTGTTTGTTTGTTTTTAATTTATTTAAGATTTTATTCATTTTTGTAAATATAGGAATACCTAAAAGAGGTAGTCAAAATCCGTGAACAACACAGTCTGTGTTAAAATAAATTCAATTTGAGCACAGTTCCCTTAAAAATTGGATAAATAGGTAAAGAAGGTAGTTTATGGGAACTGCTGAATCACAGCCTGAGCCTCTGATTGACCACCTGATGCAAGCAATGAGTCAGCCAGGTGAAGGCAATTCTCCTGTGCCACCTGAAGGGGTGGAGCCTGGCTGCACCTCTCCTAGACTCCATTTAAGAGTTGACTACCAGTGGGGAAGGATCTTTTTTGGAGAACGCTCCTCCTGGAGTTTTCTCAGTGAGCCCAAGCTTTCCATCCATTCTTCTTTACAATGACTAAAACCTAACATTCTTGTATATTTCTTAATTATAACGTGTCTATTCCTTGATTATACAGGTGCTTACAGAAAATGTAGCCTGTGCTATCACATAGACTGCTAATCTTTCCTTAAATACTAGACTCATTAATGTCACGTTTCTCTGTCCGAGAGATTTCATATCACTACTTTTGCAAAGAGCTTCTCATAGGAAACACAACTGTTTTGTATCATTTGTGTTAAAAACAACTTTTTGAAACTTCCTTCACATGTAGGAAGATACACAGATGACATAAAAGGAGACAATAATAAAATTTACCTGTTTCACTTGCGTTATATATCTTGGCATCCTTACAAAATATGTCATTGTATGTAGTATTTGTGAGGACACATTTGTTTTTTAAATTGCCCATAAAAAGCTGCAGGCCTATTAGAGCAAATATGCTCAAGCAAAAAACAGTCAAGATCAACACATCAGTAAGTTTCTTAACAGATTCGATAAGTGAATTCACGATGACTTTCAGACCTAGAAAAACAAGATTCAATGATACGCATCATGAGAAGAAGAATGCAACATTGCTGTATGATAGCATACAACAGTTTTGAGTATATTAAAAACAAATCAGTGTAAATGATCTTGCAGCTTCAGAGTGTTAAGTTAAATATGATGAGCAATGTATTTTTTTACTTAAATTTCCTGATCATTATTAAAACTGATTTTGCTAGCTTGAATATTAAAGCTTAAGGTGTCATCTAGCTTAAGATGCTGGCTAAACAACCTCTTATGAAATAACATTCTTAAATATTGTGAAGCCAACATTCTTGTAAAATAATTACAGCAGCATAAGCTAATGAAGTGTAACATAAACCAGGAATATGCTATTATAGCAATTACTATGTTAAGAGAAGAAATTGGATAGGGAGCACTGTTCAGAAAAGACATAAGTAAATAACAGTGAGCATTAATGATGGTATAGAAAGAGGAGAAATAGTAAAATCTGCCTGGGGCAAAATCGTTTTGAGTAGGGATGATAAAACATTCTGTTAGCATACTGCTGAATGTTACTACATACTGCAAAACAGTCACACCTTGGGACCACGTTAACTGACACAAAGTGACCAGACAACACAACCCTGGAGCTGTTCAAGAAATGTTTAGATGTTGTACTGAGGGTGACAGACGGGCAGTTGGACTGGATGATTTTAGAGGTCTTTTTCAGCCCTGGTTATTCTATGATCCTATGAAAAGGTGAGGAATTAATCTCTGTTGAAGTAAGGAGGTGATTAGTCATACATGTTGTTCCTTACCTGGTATTACTGAAATAGCCTTCAAAGTCCTCAGTACTCTGAATGTCCGAAGAGCTGAAATATTGCCTGATGTTGTACAGATACTAACATACCTATAAAATTAAACATCATGTAACTGAATGACAAAGATCCATCTTTGCAGAGAGTATGAACACAGAGAATACAGTAATTAATACAATAAAGACAAGAAGAAGGCAAATATATCCTGAAATAGAAGCCTGAAGTTTGGAATCTAAATTCATTTTTAGGAATAATTATAAAATATTGAGCCTTTTGAACAGTGCCACTCAAAAGAAACACAACAGGATTTTCTTCCTATGGATTTGGATGCTGAAGTCTTTAAATGTTTATCCCCCAAAAATGTCAATAAATATAAAACCTTCAATTACATAATCACATCGTTTCAAAATGACTGACTCAGAAGGCTAAAGTAAGTATATGCTGAAACAACCTATTAAACTGAACACAGATATTGCAACTATCTCATAAAACTACATTATATATAGTTTATAGAAAGGGAATTGAGCAAAATTAGCTTTAAAATATGTTAATTCTGTACTGCTTGTAACTTTTGCCAGTCAATTAAAAACTTGAATATAGAAACCATTTTCCATTTAATTTTTTCAGCAATTTGGAAATGATAGAAAATGAGGACTGTAAGAGCTTCATATTCTATGCAACACTTTATCTGGCTAGCTCATACTTTGTAAGACGTCCTTCATTTGAGAATGGATATTGTGACCCTTTTTTAAATGAGACCATACTGGTAACAGAATTCCTTAAAACATGAAGTCTCAATAACAGTATCTGAGAAACACCGGTTGGAAAGGACCTCTGGGGATGATTTAGGCAACTACTCACTCAAAGCATGACTTTTAACAGTAACAGATCAGAACACCACAGCTTTGCCTGGCCTGTAAGATTAAAGTACCTAAAGTAATAACTGTACTGTTAATTTCCATATACTATAGATAATATGTAGAAAAGTGCTTATAACTGCTTGAATGCAAATGAATCAGGAGTATGTGTAGCAAAGCAAGACTGCAAAACGTAATTATGCATACAGCTGGTGGACTACTTGATAGCTACTGATTGTGTACATGTCTTCAGTCTAAAATCCTTAGAGGTTTGTAGATTGTACGTGATGACATCTGAGTACATAACTTGTTACTCTTGAGGGAAAACTAGTCATGCATATGGCAATTGTAAGCTGTCTTTGTTACAGAGCCCATTAGATTCTGTAAGTTTCAAGACCCTGGGACCAGTAAGCAAGATAAACAGGAGGATGAATTCCTGGACTTTGAGACAACAGACCCAGTTTGTTCAGAGATTTGCTTGGCAGGAACTCAGGAGAAATTGTCTCATAGGGAAAAGTAACCCCTAGAACAGAAGGTTTGATCTTTAAGGGTATTTTCTTCAAAGCACAAGAATCACGTGCTCCGCTCTGCACAGTAAAGCAAGTGCAGCAGAATATCCCCTTATCTCAACAGGGAAGTCTTGACTAAGGTATTCTAAAAGGATGTGTAGGAAAGATGAAGGAAAAAGACAAAATTCAGCTGAATTTGGAGTTGTCCAGTTCCTGGAAGCTTACCAAGAAATAATGAGAGATGGCAGAGTTAAGTTACTACACAAGACATTCCAATTAGGTAAATGGGTGAAATAAATCAAAATGCAGTTGGGATGGGTTGCTTGGGGAGATTTACTGAATCTCCACCCTCAGAGAAACTCAGTACTCGAGCAACAAGATCCCAAACAACTCAACTTAAATCAACTCCACTTTTGAACCACATGATTTCTAAAAGTCCCTTTCAATCAACATTCTCTAATAAATTAAAAACAAACAAACAACCGGAGCATATTCAGCAAGGCTAAATGGCAGGGAAAATTTTGAAAGCTCAGACTTGGCTTTGAGGTATCTGTTCACTGCTACCAGACTATCTTGCTTTCAAGATAAATGTTCTGCATCTGAGATGCAAATTCTGACTTCTTTTCTTCCTCATTTCTTGTCCACATAGCTAACTGCTTTTACTATGAGCTTAAGTAAGATCACAGCAGAGATCCATCTGGCCACTTATCCCATATTTAAGAATGGCCCATGACAAAGGCTTACAGAAGAGTTTTGAATCGAGGCCAAGATTTCCTTCTTCCAGAAAATTTGTAGCTCAGGGATTTCCTGAAGATGACAACCTACTTCTGTGTTAAATAAAACCTAAATGTGATCTCCTCCAGCATTCTATCCAGAAACATTCCAAACACAAGAAATCCAATACCTCCTATGGTAATGCACCTACGCTTGCTGTGAGAAGCTAAACCCTTCATTTTCATTCTGCCATCTGAAAACCAGTTGGTGCCTTTACCTCATCTGTGGTTTTATAAAAAGTATTTATTCTCTTTCTGGTTCTGTCCTAGAGATTTCCACCATGTTCCCACTGTGTGGTTTTTTTTTTCTTTTTCATGAGTTCTACACTACCTAGATTCTCCTTACATGGAACACAAGACGTACATTTACTCATCCTTCTCTGTATCTTTTTTGTTGCCTTTTGAAGGCTGCAGGTGCAAAACTACGTACAATCCTGAAAAAATATAAAGATTTCTGTATGTAAATAACTTTGCATTCCACTTTGTTGTATCTCATCCTCAATATCTTCATATTCTATTTTATTCTCTGGCCATAAGTGCACATGAAGTAGTGTTTTCACCAGATCATTTATTTAAACTCCAAATGTTCTTCCCAACTAACGAAATCTATTTCAGAGCTCCTAGCTGCATATGTAAAGTGAGGTCTGTTTTTCCTTGAGCAATGCTTTACATTACTTAGATATCATCTGTTACTTATCAGCATGTCATTCAACACCTTGTAATGTCTTTTGAATCCTTCTCAAATGAGCTTCATCTGATCCAGAGAAGAACAAATTAGACAACATAAGGCATGCTTGGTTTTGGCTGTCTATGCAGAGAACTCTTAAAAGAAAGATAAGAATGCACTAAGTTGAGAAAATAGGTCTATTAAATGTGATAATGCATTGAGACACAAAGCAAATTAAAGGGAGCTCAAAAAAATGAGTTTTTACATTTAGGTCTTGTTTTAAAGACTACTAAAGTCTCCCATTTTTCTCTCACTGGGCAGCAGATACACAGGGGGTGACTGAAACAGAGCAATTTTTAAGCCATAGAATGTCAACTACTACAAAGAACTTTGGAACATAAAATAGCATATCATGTGTACATTTGTCCCCTTGAGTGTGACAGAAAAATTGAGCTTTACTTACGTCACCACAAGAACAGCAAAATCCAGAACATTCCATGGATCTCGAAGAAAGGTAAATTCATTCCAAACCAATCCTCTTGCTAATACTTTTATCAGTATTTCACCAGTGTATATGGCAGTGAAGAGGTGTCTGAGAAGGAAAACATGTATTAAAGATACAGAAATAAAAACATGAATGAGATTGAAATGCATTCAGGGACATTCTACCTTTTCTGTGATTTAACTACAGGATGGAATCAAAAGCAGAACCAACAGGATAGATTACTTTCATGAGTATAAAAAGATGTATCCCTGAGTTTCAGAGCAATTTCCATGTAGATCTGTGATTACAAATGTTCATCTAAGTATACCATACTATTTCCACAGGAAGAGTAGCTCATATGCTCTTATGAAAAATAATGAAAGTCCATATATACGTTCTAAAGCAGGGCAGAAAATACCATGGCTTTACATTTTGGCAGAACTGTAGCAACAAAAGGCATTTTTTTCTGCAAACCTTGGAAAGATTGCATGTTTCATAAATGTATTCTAGCAAAAATTCTGTACCCAAAATAAGGTCTATATAAACTAAGCAATCATTATCACGGTCCTTACCCCAAAATATGAGCAATTAAAAATATGGAACCTCTGATGCCACAGGCACATTTTCAAGTTTTAATTCTGGAATAGTCATTCAAGTTAAAGTGGATAAAGGGCACAATTGCCAAAGGTAAGATGACAGTCTAAATAGATGGCTTCCTACTGTGAGCAGCTGAACAGGGGGCATCTCGGAAACTCCCAAAGGAGGGCAACAAACATGGTAAAAGAGCTAGAAAGCAGGTCCTGTGAGGAGAGACTGACAACACTCAGCTTGTCTATTTTATCCAGTTCTATCTCATCCTATCCTATAGGATATATAGATATATATGGGATATAGAACTTAAAGAACTTAAAGCTGTACAACTTCTCTAAAAGGCTGAAGCCTCCAAAGGAAAGATGGGCCAACCTTCTACATTACACAAGATGGCAGAAGTAGCCAATATGAAGTGCACATGCGTATGCCTCTAAGAAAAAAGGCTGAAGCTCCACAAAGACCAACTATAAAACAGTAATCTCAAATCTTCCTCAGCAGCCTGTCTGAGGGTTTTTGAACACCAGAATTAGCACACCACATTATTTACTCTTCTTCAGTCTCGTGTGTTAGTTTCTTTAGAGTGAAGAAAAGGCAACTGAGATACTTACTCACTTCCATTGAACTCTGATGCAAGCTTATCTACAGCCATGGAGGCACAGTTGAGTATCACAGTCAGTGTAATGAAGCCAACAAATAATGTGAATAATAAGCTAAGGAAAAAGCGCTGTATTATAAAACAGTGAAGTTCAGGAAAGTTGCTTTTAGCAATGGCATGACTATGCACAGAAAGTCAGCCACACTGAGGGATCTATTCCCACAAATGAACAAGTCTAAAGGAAAACAAATATCTGGCAGAACGAACAGAAACGACTCAGCCTGCAGCTCTGCACCTGCAAGCCTTTATATTTTAACTTCCTTCAAACCATACCTTTTTCCAAATACAGGAGAAGTTGTGCTCAGAGCTGTATAAACTTGAGCCCAAAATATCCTTTTTAGGGAAACACTGGACTCTTTCAGCAAAGCATTGCTGTAATTGCCATTCTTCATGTTTTAATTATGAGGAAGTCCCTGGTTTGTTTTTAACTAAAATTTTAAACTTGTCACTATACTGGAGATTCACAAAGAGTTCTAGCTTCTAAATGTTGTTTCATAACAGCATCTTCAAATCTAACTCTTCAAATAAGAGTTTTTTTAGCACTAAAATGCAGTATTTGTAAATATTGCATCTTGTAAATAGTTTTGCTCTCAGCATGAAAGCCACAATTTGATTAATATGAAGAAAACCACATAAATGTGCACCATACATTCTAAAATTAAAACGACAGAACTCAAGCAAAGGATATGAATGGATCAGAATTTTAATTGCTGCTTTTCTGATTGGATTAAAAGGACCAAGTATACACAGGGCAGGTGTGGCAGTAAACCGGAAAATAGTCCGTCTTTTATTGATCACCATGAAAGTCTATAAAAAAAAAGAAAAATCATGAAATATTTTAAAGAAATAAAATGATCAAGCAGCCGTGTACATTACCTCCTAGTTACCATAAGGTCCGTTGCAGCTCAGTACTATAGGCAGATGAAGTAAGAACTGTCTAATCAAAAACAGCTAACTAACATTGATGTAGATGCCTTTGGAGCAATCAGACTTATTTTCTTTCCATCAATCATTCTGTTTGCTTTGAGAAAAAAAGTCTCTGCAAGGCCCTTTTCATCAATAATTACAAAGCCTGCTTCATGTTCTCTGATTAAATGACCACATTCCAGTGAGTTGCTGGTCTATTTTACAGACAGCGACATCAGACTGAGTGGAACATTCTGCTCTTCAGGTATAATAATAAGGAATCATACAACAGACATTTAATTTGGAAGAGAATCCTACAGCATCTAATTCACATACTGCTGTAGGCAACAAAGAAAAACATTTTGCAGTGGCATGGAGTATACGCAATCTCAATACTGTACAATTAAGAAAGCTAACGAGACATTACAAAGTAACAGAAAATTGATGTTGCCTAAAGCAAATTAATCTTTTTGCTATACAGAGTACTGGAAACATTTCAAATATGCCTCACCTAGTTTGTGTATTTGCAATTATGCAAAAGCATTTGCAATAAGTCAAGGTTACCCACTGTTTGACAGGCACTGAGTTCAGCCTCACATACTTCATAGAAACTCTTCTGAGTAACAAAGCATCAGTTATCTCAGAACCTATTTTTGATCCAAATCTATCCAGTGTATTCTGTTCTCATAATCAATTCTGATTACTGACTGGGCCTTAAAAATACCTTGTAGTATTACACAGTATGGGACATAGGTTAGCATGGCTAATACCAGTAATGTTCTAAAACAAAATCTATCTACAGATCTGTCTGCAATCCAAAAGCAGCAACTTCTGAATACAACCTTCATTATCTCTTAGGAGTATGGCAGATTAAATTAAAGAAAAAAACAAAAGTTTATTTATTTATTTATTAATTTTAACCCTGTGATCACTGTAGTATGGATCCAAATCTTCCAGGGGTTCCCCAATAAGCTCCACAGGAACGTCACCATAGAGAGACGGCAGTTTTTTACAGGTTTTCAGATCAAGCTGAGGAGTCACTTTATCCTCTTCAACTTCTTGGTCAGTAGTTTCCTGCTTAAGTTTGGCTTGCTTCTCTTTTTTCTCAGCAATTTTTTTCTCAATTGCTGCCAAGGACTCGGGAGTGAACCGTTGAAAGCTGATAGTTTCCAGTGGCCAAAACAAGGGATCCATTTTCCTTCTGTTTGTTTTCAGTGCTAGAAATAGCTTAAAAGAGAAAGCTCTTGATAAGTAGAAATTAATAGGAAAAGAAAAAACAAAAACAATAACTAAAACGAAATAGATACATTATTTTTTCCTTCTGTGAAATCCTGCGTGAAAATAAAGAAGGAATTAGAAACACATTCAATTAGAAAAAAGGGTAATGTAAAACAAAACCCATTCCTTCCTCTTTTTCATCTAGGATGTGTCAAAATCACATCTCTATCAGAACTTTGACAACTGCTGAATTGTATCTCTGAAACAACTCACAGTATTAGCAACCTCACACTTTAATTTCTGCACTTCTTGCTAACAGTAGTTGCATATCTACCACCCCTCCTGATCCCGTAGGTACACAAAATATTAATTGGAAGAGGCTCATCAGATCCATGCCCTGCTCAAACCAAGGCCAACACTGACTTTATCACAGTGGAGCTTTGTACAGTTGAGGTCTGAGTATGTCCTAGGAGATATTCACAGCTCATAGTAAAAACCCAACAAGAAATAGGTTTAACCTTAAAGGTCTTGAGCTCAGAATCTCCTCTGATTCTGCTGTAGCTCAGGCTTTACAATTTATGGTGAGAGAACACTTGCACTGTCTATTCATCAGCATTAAAAAAAAAATAACCAACCTGTACAACAAACTTTTAAAAACCTTCAAGCTCAAAAAGAAGATGAAGAGTCTGTAAAACAACCAAGTTGCAAACATGCCTCCAGATTTCTGCTGAGCTTTCTCCTGGAATTACTCATTTACCTTCAAAAGGTAAATAGGTCAAAAGGACCCATCAAAAGTGTACAAAAGGCAGAATGCATCACACCACGAAATGCACAATGCTGCTTGATATTGTTTTTCACTAACACTTTGCTGACAGTGAGTCTTGCATACTCTCACACCACACTTAGTAATTAAGAGTCATTTGATACAGTCAGGTACATTAGATAGAGTTATCAAAATAATAATAATTACAGTAGCATCAGTGATGGAACTGGGATAGCCTCTATGCTGGAAAGCTGCCCTGCTCTGCATGCCAGGGATCTGCATTTCTTCAGAACAAGGCTCGCTAGGAGATGACGTGACCACTGATCAACACTAATGAAACTCCATACAGACTGCTACACAGAACTTAAACAACCTAAAGATAATCATAAAATACTACTTTCCAAGAGCTTCACAGCTGTCTCAATGTTTTGGGGGTGTGCAGTAGTATCTGGAGGTCTTGTTTATGTTTATTTGCTTGGTAACTACTTTTTTTCCCCACATCCTAGAAGAAAAACATTGGATTGCTTTGAACTACCGTGATTTTGATTCAAATCACTGACTTGTTTATTCATGCTGACAGGCTGTAGGTGTGATTGAAAACACAATTCAGCCTCTCATAACAGCCTAGCAAAAGGTGTACATGAAGAAGTAACTTCATCTTCTCACATACTCAGAAACCCTGCTTTTATTCTGGGGTTTAACAGAGTTCCAAATTCACTGTTATTTCTTACGGTTGCCAGCAATTTACACGACTGCAGTTCTCATCCACAAAAGGTGAAGAAGATTGAGAATCATTAAAGGATGACTTACCCTTTCAGACTCACAACAGAACCAACTACGCCCCCCTATTACACACCTTTGGTCAGCAACAGAGCTTTAAAGCACTCTGCATTCTCACTGCCTGAAGTCCAGCTGCACTATCTTACTTTCGTGAGCTCAGCTGTGGCCCATGACAGGGAATCTGTATGCTCTTGTAACTAGAGCCTGCTCCTTTCAATGCACAGGTGTATTTATTTGAAAAGAATATGCCAATGGCTGGCATACTGTGCAACATGAACGACTGTGTAATAATTTCATTTTGGTTTTCAGATTTTTTTCCTCCTCCGGGACTTTAAAAGCAAGATGAGATCTGACCAGGCACCGCAATTCCGAGATCAAAATGTACCATTGTAACAAACTGAAAGTGTATAATCAAACAACTGTTACTGTGCAAAACCACAGGCCCATTTCAATCAACAAACAAAGAGAAAAATCAATATGTTCTTTTCTTCAATTTGTAATAATTCTAAGAAAATTAATTTTATCTTCCAAGAGATTTCAAGGATAACAGAGCAACTGACCTTTTAGATAACTGCACTGACTGTCATAAGTGAAGCAAAGGAAAATTTTTCAGCTAATATGAAGCTGGATTTAACACTACAGCTTTGGGAACTGAAGGCTGGACCTGCCAAAAGCAGTGATCAAGAGGAAATAAAAAAACCACACATCTTCTTCAGCAGAAGAACTACAAGTTGTAAGCAGATAAACAAGTGGACAAACATTAATGGACAATGTGAGACCTATATTAGCACTGTATTCACATGGAACAACAGAAATGCTGCCCTTCCATCATCTGCCAAGCATTTGTGTTGCCCTCAGAAATAATGCCAGCCTTTGCATTGGACATTAAAGTCTCTCACAATTCTGAGAGGGAGGCAACAGAAAATGTGCTCCCAGAAGTAATTACAAAGCAATGGTGGATGGGATTCCTTCTAGAACCTCAGAGAATAGACCAGAGAGTGTAAACTCAAATCAGTGGGGAGAAATCCTAACCACACATTAACCAGAACACGCTGCTAAAGGTAAATACAATGCTAGAATGAAGTCTATTGATTTTCAGTGCAAAGTATTTATGAAATTTCCATTGAAACTAACCCCAGAATTGCAAATCCTATGTTACATTTTGGTATCTCTGGCCCAAAAGAGATTGGTCCACAAGTAACAGTTATAAATGCACTTCAGTTACTGAAGGATAATAGCCTAAGGGTCAGGAACTCAAAAACATTTAATTGAATTCACATTTTTTTTCCTAATTAACTTCAAAAGTACTTATTTTTCTCATCTTGAGAGAAGGAACTGAATTGATTGTAAATAAACTAATCATGGTTTTAGGTAAGCCTAAGTAGCTTAATGCTGACTTTGATGACTATGAAACTTAACAGAGTCTTTTTATGCCAAAAGAAAAACCCAAGGAATTCCAGATATACTGATGAAATATATTGCAAAGTATTAGGAACAGATGAAAAAGTAATCAAAGAAAGCAAACATATGTGTGCTACTGTACTCTAATTATTTATTAAAACAAAAAAGAAAAACCTGAGACAGAAACTTACCTTTCGGGACAATATTTTCTAGAATGGCAAATGAGACCATTAATCCAGACAGAATTCACAAGTGCTCACGGGGGTAATGACTAATCACTGCAGATAAGAACTAATAGATTTAGAGTTTCAGAATGAGACACATACTCAAATTCCATGAAGGGTGTTTTTGATGGAAGGAGCTTTCGAAGTATAGTGGAAAAACTAGTAGGAATATAAATAGAAAATTGCTCTCATTTGGATTTCAACTTATTTCCAGCATGTATAATATTAAATTCTGATTGGCAAATTATTTCTATCTGCTCCTTCACTTGTAATAGCCCACTGAATATTTTCTCTTAGCATCTGGACATGAAAGAATAAAGGACAAATTGTATTATCTTCTAAATCGGTTTTAACATACATTTAGTAGATTCATTCACAGAAAAATAAAGAATAAAAATGTCTCACTCTGATAGGATTTTGTTTGCACAAAATCAAATAACTCCGTGTTTAACATAGGGCAAGTACCTTAAAATGAGTAAATAAAAGAGCATAACGTGTAGCAATACTTACAATGAGACCAATCATCAAAAGGCTGCAACTACTAAAACCCATGCTCCTGCAGAGCCCAATTCTACCTGGACAGACCGGAAAATTGAGCAGAGAGGAACCTGATGAGGTTTAACAAGAGCAACTGTAGAGCCTTGCACCTGGGGAGGAGTAACTGTATGCACCAGTTCATGATAGGGGCTGACCTGCTAGGAAGGAGCTCTGCAAAGAAGGTCCTGGGTGTTCTGGTGGGTAACTGGTTGGCCATAAGCCAGCAGTGTGCCCCTGTGGTCAAGAAGGTCAGTGGGATTCTAGGGTGCATTAAAAAGAGTGTGGTCAGCAACTTGAGGGAGGGATTCTCCTCCCTCTACTCTGCCCTGGTGAGACCATGTCTGCAGTAACGTACTCAGTTCTGGGTTCTCCTGTTCAAAAAAGACAGGGCTCTCATAGAAAGATTCCAATAGTCCAGCAGAGGGTGATAAAGATGATGAGGGGCTTGGAGCATTACCCTCACAAGAAAAGGCTGAGAGACCTGGGTCTGTTCAACCTAGAGAAGATAAGGCTGAGTGGGGATGTCATGAACGTTCATACCTTGTGTGAGGGGCTCAAGTCAATGGGGGCAGTCTCTTTTCATAGCCCAGCAACAGTAGAACAAGAGGCAATGGGCAGAAACTGAAACACAGAAAGTTCCATACTAACACAAGGAAGAACTTCCTTACTGTCAGAGCACTGAACAGCCTGTGCTGAGTTGTGGAGTCTCCTTCTCCGCAGATATTCAGTACCTGCCTGTAAGCCTACCTGTGTGCCCTGCTGTAGGGAACTGCTTAGCAGTAGGGTTGAACTCAGTGGTCTCTAGAGGTCCCTTCCAGCCCCTGTAGTTCTGTCATCTTATGATTCTGTACCTTTTTCAGTGCTCATCAGCAGTATTTTCAAAAGCTTATTTGGGCACATCTGTGCATTTTTCAATAAATCATTTTTCAGTGACAATGTGCAAAATCAAATTTTAATTCCTACACATAGTTCAGATAATGATAATAACAAAACACCCAGAACAAAGTATTTCCAAGTAACTCATAAAGGTGTACTTAACCACACTGAAGTGTGTGCAGCACAGTTTTTGTTGACGTAACTAAAAGGCCCACTTTTTAGGCCAACAAAATCAGCAGCCTTTTTAGTACCTTAACAGTATAAAAATAAAAATGCATATAAACACATAGGCCTGATGTTCAGAAACCCAAAGATGTTAGGTTGGATATTGCTTATAGATAAAGACACCTTCATGGAGATCCTGCCTGTGATCAAGGCATCTCAACTCCCATTAACAGACAGTGGATGTCTATTAAGCACAGTTAATCACAGCTGGAGAGATACTGCAATGATCAAATGGAGACAGCTACTTTAGAATTTCACATTTCAAATGTTGCATTCCATCAGTTCACCATACACAGCAAACACTGATCTAGAAATGCTGAATGTTACAAATACCTTCAAATCCATCATCAATTTTACATGTTGATGCACTAGACATATGTACTGCAATGAATGCCCGTTATTAAAAATAACTACTAATACTCCACAAAAAGCAAAGAAGATTTAGAAGGAATCAAAATACTATTTCATACCTAACTCAAATGCTTTTGAAACAAGGAACTGCAAGGAAAATGAGGAAATGAGAGAGCAGCTCATTACAGCACTATGAGATAGGCTAAGAACTCTCTTTTCTGTGCTGTAAAATCCTTGCAAAAAGCTACTATCATCTACTCAGTTCCAGCTAAACAAAACACATCTGCTCTCAGATTACTATTTTTTTCTGTCTAAACACCAATACTTTGATTATTATCACAAGGTTTAGCAGATTTATTTTATCCTTTTCCAAAAACAAGCTGGGAAACAGAACACATTTTACTGGACTAATATCTGTTTCTAAAATACGTGGTCATTTCCCCCACTTAACACTTTGCTCCTCGTGCTCTGCAATCCGATTTCCCCTACACAAACTTTATGTTATTTTGAGTGAACAGCTGTTTGTTTCCTTGTTTGTTTTGAAACAGGCATAAAAGATATTCACAGTTTCGATATAATGTAATCAAATCTGCTCATCACTTCCAAAATCAGAAACAGATATTGGGTCAGGTTTTGCATTACTTGAATGCCTTGAATAAAATCACACAACAACATTTCAGATTTGTGCAGAAAAAGAAATTGCACTATCTCAAGGTAATTAGAGCTCAGATTAGATAGCATCAAAGCAATTTGAACACTACTGTGCATCAGCCAGTGTAGCAAAGCAAGACAAAAAGCAGCTTGAAAGGAATGAGAATTTCATTAGTGTTTAGTAAAATGTGATAAATGTTAAAAGAATAGCAGTATGTTTGCTGCAAGACAGCAGTTCTACATTACAGATTTTTTTTCTACCTGTAGCTAAAAACAAAACCATATCTAAGACTTAAAATCAGACATGCTCTTATAAATATATGTACATACACACATACATACACTGAGAACCCCACAATACTTTGAACAAACACACACGGATTTAAATTTACAAATTTAGCAATGGAAATTTTGCACAGTACACCAAATATGTAGCAGAAACAAAACACTTACAGTGCCCCCTTAGAAAGAAAAAGCCTCCAGACTGATTTCTTTAAGTTAATCTCAACAAGCTCTTATCTTCTAAGAGAAAGTTTTCATTTTCCCACAACCACCACTCTGCTCTGAAGACCATCCTACCCACTTACCTAGCTCCCACCCAGAAAGTTTTTGTAGTGGGATGCCTGGGGGAGGGACAGAGGGAGGAGCTTTGTTGTTGTTCTGAGGTCTTGTAATCTCATGGGGAGCATTGCAAAAAAAAGCAAAAGCTAGAGGGTGATTCTTTTGAAGAATGATTACATAGATATTACTCGATTGTTTTATTTGCACTTACTAAAAACCTGCAACGTTTCTGTTCAAAAGGAAAATGTTGTTATGCTTTGTATTTCATTCTGAACTTTTAAACAGCCCAACTTCCCAGCACGTGCTGAATATTCGGACAAATTTTGCGCTTCATTAAAAGATAGAATCATAGAATGGTCTGGGTTGAAAAGGACCACAATGCTCATCCAGTTCCAACCCCCTGCTATGTGCAGTGTTGCCAACCACCAGACCAGGCTGCCCAGAGCCACATCCAGCCTGGCCTTGAATGCCTGCAGGGATGGGGCATCCACAACCTGAAATGACACTTAACGCACTGCTGGTTTTCATTCCTAAACATCTACTTTTTATTGCTCTCAGGCTATGATGTGTATCCATTATGTATTAGTAAAGATAAAATCTCAAAGTGAGTATAGAATCACAGAAGCATAGAATGGTTTGGATTGGAAGGCACCTTTAAGATCATCTAGTACCAACCTCCTGCTATAGGCAGGCACACTTCCCTCTAGACCAGGTTGCTCACAGCCCCATTGAGCCTGGCCTTGAATGCTTCCTGAAGCATCCACAAACTCTCTGGGCAATCTGTTCAATGTCTCACCACCACCCTTACGGAAAGAATTTCTTCCTAATATCTAGTCTAAACCTACCCTCTTCTAGTTTAAAGCCATTTCCCCTCATCCTGTCGCTACATGCTCTTATAAAATATAGTTCATATTTTACATGTATAAAATCCAAGCTCAAAATACATTTAATATTACATTATGCTGTTATTTCATCACAACATACAAGCTTTGTCTGAGCAAAATAAAAACCACAATTTTGTATACTGAAATTAATTATATTTTTGAAATGAAATTTATGTACCAAATCTACTAGTAATAGTAACAGGCATACATTTCTGATGAGTCTTATTGCTAATTACAATTATTTCTCTTTCAGCTACATCAGCGGCATTCATTAGTGTCCAAAAATTATTTTACTCTTCAGCAGATAGAGCCTAAATCTTTCATATAGTGATTAAAAGCTGTCATGGGTTTTGTTGGAAGAAGTATAGTGAATAAACTACGTTGTCCTTAAAAGCCAGGCAGCCTTAATGCATGCAAACTGAAAAGCAACAGGGATCAAACGCTGCCCAATAGATGCCATCAGCAAAAGAAACAACGGAGGATGGTTTTAAAGAAATAGCAATGCTAAGTGTGCTGTGATGGAAGTTCAAGTTGTAAGTTATTTTTCCTGAAAGCATTAGTATGTCCTCAAGAGCAGAACTGTAGGTATTGGTAAAACATCATTCCATAAGGGCACTGTGTGAGCTGTGGTCAAAATCAGCCCATTCTGTAATAGTATATCTGCTAGTATCACTAAGAAGAAAAGAAAAGAAAAGAAAAGAAAAGAAAAGAAAAGAAAAGAAAAGAAAAGAAAAGAAAAGAAAA
>NW_024884711.1:42681870-42815041 GCF_019232065.1 Centrocercus urophasianus
AGGGAAAGGGAAAGGGAAAGGGAAAGGGAAAGGGAAAGGGAAAGGGAAAGGGAAAGGAAAATAAAGGGAATCCTGATCTGAACACACCACTTTTGCTACATCCCCTTCAATAACGTGACCCTGTGAAAAGTCGGGCATAGGGAATAAAGAGAGATATCAAAAGAGTATGAAGAGCTGCACTTCTGCCTTCTTTGCAAACTGTAACTCCTGTAATCTGAAGAAGGGAAGGCATGGATAAAAAAAAGACAACAACTGCAGCTGTTAACAGATGATCTTAGGGTTTGCAGCTAAAAACAAAACGTTTAAACAAGTAGTTTTTCTTGTACCGCTCTGCTGCAGGGATGGGGAAAGCTGGCTGAACAGTAGGAACGTTGTTTTCTTCTCGGTTTCCTTCATTATTCCTCACAATAATGAAAGAAGAAAAGAAAGAAAGAAAGAAAGAAGCTGGTTTAACAACAAAATAATATTCATTATAGAAACAAATAACTCTCCATTTAGTTGCCATCTTCTTGCCATAGATCTGTCTCTACCATTAACTGCAACACATAGCAATCTTCCTTTTCCTTTTTACTGACAGAGCACAAGAAAAATATCTTTTACTTTGCAGCCCTATCTAGCCCTACTTACAAGCACAGTTTGAGCACTGATAGTAGATTTTCATAGTATAACACTCTTTCGTAATACTTACTTGGAGCAGTGTAAGTTATTAACCCCGATGCTTATGGCTCATAAATAATGTTTCTTACAAGTTGATACGATTTCTTACAAGTTATGTAGAGGTAGCAGTTCACTGCTCAGCAGTAAAATTTCATAGTCCTTGGTAAATGGCTGTCGGGCAACGTCTGTGATACTGGAAAAAGGGAAAATCACTCCTGTATTTAAAAAAGGGAGAAAGGAAGAGCTGGGAAAGTACAGATTGGTGAGCTTCACATCTGCCTGGCAAGGTCATGGAGTGGATCGTCCTGGAAGAGATGCTGAGGCACATGTGAGATGTGGAGGTGACCCAAGACACCAAGTATGGCTTCATCATGGGCAGATTGTGCCTGACCTATCGGGTGCTCCTCTATGATGGAATGACACCAGCAGTGGAGCAAAGAAGGGGGGTTGGAACAAGATGGTTTTTAAAGTTCCTTCCAATATAAGCCATTCAATGATTCTATGATTAAGAGCTACCTCTAAATAATGCACACACCTTTATTACGATGCAGTCCCAAATGCATCCATCATGGACTGAATGACTTCAGCTGCTGGTCAGAAGCTTCAGGATACTCCTTAATTTCAAGACTTAAATAAGCAAGAGATACCAGGAATGCCTCTTAAAGTTCTCAAAGCAAGTGATATGCAACAGCAAGCAAACTGAACAGTGCAGAAATGCATCTTCATTACTACTCATGGAATGCATGGTAGCTATGTGTAGAATAAAAGGACAAAAAGAGAACAAATTCACATACAAAGGCAGATTTATATTATACACAATATGCAAAGGCTGTAGTTTATCACTGAGACAAATGCAGGGGCTCATGTTATTGAGCATTTCTGAGATATGCTAAAGGTTTGCCCCAATCCTTTCTAGAAAATAATTTCGTAGCGTAAAGTATAAGATGAAATTATCAAGGTAATAATTTATATGATTCACATTTTGCTTTTTTCTTAGCAAAAAAAAAAATAAAATAAAATAAAAGAAAAAGAAAAAGAAAAAGAAATCACACAGACATGAAATTGGGTATTTGGTAAATAGCTAATTGGTTTTACAGAATAACAGGAAATGGCTTTTATGGTAAGTACACATTAAATGCGTTGTTACACGAAGTAGCTTTCTGCCTAATGACCTGATGTACACTGAGTAAGCCTGAAAATGAGCTCAGCGCCTAAAGTTCAAGCCATTTCATCTGCTTCCTCTTCGTATTCAGCAAAACAGTGTTTTTGAAGCAGTTTGTGTTTCTCCAAAGTAACAGACACTAATTGTAAACACTCAAAATACTGCTACTATCACCTCTGAAAGATTTCCAGTATTTCTGATGCGCTCTTGCTTACACGGTTCATTCTTAAGTCTCACCATGTATTGCGCTCCTCCAAGGGGAACTGTGAAATGAGAAATGGAGGAGCTCCACCAAAGTCTGAGCATCCAGTTTCAAAAATACCTCTTACCGTATTTCCCTGGAAGATTCAAGTCTAAACTTCAACTCTTTGTCAAGAATGCAATAAAAAATGTAATAGCAAACGGCTTTACAAATTTAAAGCAAACAAACTATATATGCTGGAGAAGCAGAATGCAATATTTAGTAAATCTTAGACTAATGCTAGAAAGCATATTTAAAGCAATGTTATAGTGTAAATAATTATTCATTGACTTCCTCCCAAGCCTCCAGTCCTTCAGTTCTTTCTGTCCCTCCCCTCAGGCTAACTTGGGCATGTGATTTATCAAAGTGACTTAAGAATCTAGAAAAATTAGTTTCTTTCTTTGCTTCCAGATGCCATCATTCTGGTTCTACTTCATGATTGCTACTTACATCAATGGCAGTCATTAAAAATAACTGTATAGTCACTATTTTGCTATTTTATCCACAGAACCATTGCTCATACAGTTCTGATGTATGCTCAGACCTCACCTGCCTTACTGCCTCCACCAGGTGCCAGTGTGGGAAGTAACTCCTCATCCAGCAGTCAAAAACAGAGCAACTGTAAAATGACTTTTAGTATTTTTCATTAAGGCCCTACTAATATCCCTTCATTCTGAAGAGAGCAAGAAACATAACTGAAAATATTTTTTGTATTTTTATACTTTAAGCTTTATTCAAGAGGAATTCTGCAACTTTCTGGATCTTAATCTAGAAGCAAGAGGGGCAGTTACAGACACAACAGAACCAAAGACAGCAAACACAAGCAAAGACTGTGGCCCTTGCATGTTGCTCTGTGAACGTATTTATGTGACTTTTACAGAAGGTTTGGAAGATGAAGGAGACTAAGGTGGGTTGAACATGTCTTGTTGATGCAGTCACATCAATGGGGTAATAAAAAAAAAAATTAGCCCCACAATAAAATAGGCTCTACTCTGGAGATGTTCAAGACCTGCCTGGATGCCTACCTGTGCGACCTGCTGTAGGGAACCTGCTTTGGCAGGGGGTTGGACTCGATGATCTCTGGAGGTCCCTTCCAACCCCTACAATTCTGTGATTCTGTGATCCCATCAAATACAGACTAAATACAGTAATTTCAGACAGTTTCTTCTGAGTTACGCCCATAATTTATATATAGGCTTCAAATTACATAAAATCCATTATGTCCTTTGGGGATTTGTTCAGTGATTAGCTGGTCTTAAAATGATATTTCTTCATAGCTTGATTTTATGTAGTTCTTCTCCCAACTGTATCATCTATTAATGCGCTTCCTGCAGGATTCAAGAGCTTTTTGCTTCTGAAAAACATTCTATAATTATATTAAAAAATGGGGTTGGAAGTGATACTCTAAAGCCACCTTGTTCCTGATTCATCCTCAAACTGCATCAGCAATACTGATGTAATTCCTGGAGATATTTGCCTCGTCTCTTCTTACAACAGATGGTGATTCCAGCCCCTCCATATACAACATACTCTAATGCTTCACTATTCGGACTGCCAAGAAATGTTCTTTCTTGTGCTTCGTATGAATCTTCTGAACTGCAATTACAGCCCATTATTCCTCATTCACCACGGACATGAAGATGAGTTCATCCCATACTCCTTCTCAATTATTTGAAAACTGCTATAACGTTTCCTTTCGTCTTCTCTGCTGCAGCCAATAAACATTCGAACTTTTCACTGTAATTCCTACAGGCTCCAAATCATAGTTATATCTTATGTCTAAATTCTTGTAAGGTTTTTATTTTTAATGCTGTGACAGCCAAACGTCACAACAGCAGAGGGAAGAAGCTGGAAAATGCAATAGTATTTTTGACCTTATTATTACTGAGGAAATTTCATCTTCATCTTTTTATTTATTACAGCGGTTACTTATCCAATAAGCGTCTACTTGCTTTTCTCCTTATCTTGATGCCCTGCCCTAATTCCTGAATCCTGCTCAGTTCTCTCCCACTTCCTTTTTGGCTCAACATCTATTTGCTCACGCCAGTGTTTTCAGAAGGTTACAATTCAACCAAAGATGATCAGAGTTTTAGGGAAATTGAAAAATAATCCCTGGGTTTATCCACAAATCTTGTTTCTTCTCTTCCAAAGCCAAAAGCAGTTAACCTTATACATTTGATGATGTTATTGCTTTCCTAAAATGCCATGTCAGTTCAGCACATAACATAGAAAACCTTATCTACCCTATTTTTTGTGCAGTTTGTCTTCAAGGCTCTGTATCAGCCCAGCCTTGCTTCACGTCAGTGATGAATGAGAATGAGTAACAGGCTGAAAGTGCAGCTCAGACACACAGAAAGCAGCAACTTATTGCTTACCACCATGATACTTCTTGTGTTTCAGCAAAGACAACCTCTGATGGACTACGTAATCTCTAGGGATCCCTCCCAACTTCAGAGGTTCTACGATACAAAGTGAGCTCTGTGCATATTTTTTTCTCCTTTCAGTAATGAACTGTTGGTCAGAGGGGTTTAAGAAACACTGTGTAGCAGGGACTATCCACATGTAATCAGTTGACATGCAGAGAGGAAAAATCAATTTTGAAATTGCATTACAATGTAAGTAAAAATGGTCTACAGTTAATAAACCTTTTTTTTTTTTTTTTAAATATACAATCAAGAATCATAGAATCACAGAAGACTGCCCTTGAAGACACATTATGAAGATTAACTCTGCTAAGTGAAAAATCCATTTGTGCTCAAGGATTATGAAATGATTATTAGGGTTTATTAAATAAATTATTCCATTTTATCAGAATAACACAGAAATCATAAACATGTCAATATCTTTATTAGAGAGACTTTAAGAGAGGTTTTTAAGGTATGCATGATAATTATTGTTCCATGGAAAGAAGTCTTAAAATGGACTAATGCATATTGAAATGTGGGAACGCACTTGGTTCAGTATTTACTTAAGCAGAAAAACTTCATACTACCTCTTTGGTTCACAGTCCATTAAGATTACATAGGAAATGCATGCATCTGAAACAATTTGATAATTACTGTTAGCTTAATGCTAATATACAACTCAATTTTTGCTTAAAAATAAAGAGCTTTAATTTTATCTTAGAAAAAAATGTAATGTGCTAAGCAGTACAACTTTGTCACATCTATCCTAGATGTTTTGAATCATATGCTCTTTAACATTGTAATAACAGGAAATAGTGGAAATAGAGCTGCTAAGGAAGAGCTTACGCCAAGGCTGATCTCTTTTACCCTCTGCTTGCAATTGCAAGGAGGACACTGCACTCAGCACTGCTGGAAAATGCATTTCTTATCAGAATAAGCAGTTTGTATTAGCATTAATGAGTGGCCAGTGAACATGGCTGCAATCAGCAATCAGCAATGTGAATACGTAACTATATATTTTTTTATTTATTCCTTTACCAGTTTTTTTGTCACTGTAAATGCTTCTCACTAGGATTATTGATTCCCTGTGCATTTCACCAATCTCCTATTCCCGTCATCTTTTCTGTTTTAAAGTAAATGAAATAATCAATACCAAAACAAACCCTCCAAGATAACATCCCTATGCACAATTCTATACAGATCTTAATCCAGAATATCGTCATTGCTGCAACTCAACACTTCATGCATTAATGGGTTAAGCAACAAAGAGATGCTTTGAAGCTGGGAGGCATTCCTCTAAAAAGCAGCATAGACTTTCATAGTCATACACTCAAAATTTGAGCAAGTATTTTCTATTAGACAAAATAATACAATCTTCCCAGGCTCTCTAGGGAAGATGCTTGAATCTTTGCTATTTTCTCAGTAGGAAAGCTCAAAAGTCAGGCTGAGCATTTGACCCCCAGCACACTTATAAAATGGCTGCCATCCAGAAGGACCTGGACAGGCTTGAAAAATGGTCCCATGTAAACAAACCTAATGAGGTTCAACATGGCCAAGTGCAAGGTGCTGTACTTGAGTCGGGGCAATCCCAGATGCGTCTACAAAGAACTCTTTGAGAACAACTATACAGAGAAGCACTTGCAGCCTGGAAGGCCAACAGCACACTGGGTGATATCAACAGAGGGGCAGCAGCAGGAAGTGGAAGGGGGCTGTCCCCCTCTGTTCTGCCCACATGGGGGCCCACATGGAGTGCTGAGACCAAGCCTGGACCTCCAGCACAAGGATGCAAAGCTGCTGGAGTGGGTTCAGAGGAGAGCCAGAAAGATGCCCAGACAGCTGGAGAACCTCTCCTATGAAAAAAGGCTGAAGGAGCTGGGGGTGGTCAGTCTGGAGAAGAGAAGGCCCTGGGGATACCTCACTGCAGCCTTCCAGTACGTAAGCATAGACAGGAGAGGGAGCGACTTTTTACATGGCCTGATATCATCAGGACAAGGAAGAATGGCTTTAAACTATCAGAGGGGAGATTCAGCATGTTAAAAGGAAATTCTTTACTCAGAAGGTGGTGGGGCATTGGCACAGAGAAGCTGTGGATGCCCCACGCCTGGAGGTGCTCAAGGCCAGGCTGGATGGGGCAATGGGCAGCCTGAACCAGCAGGGGAAAATCCTGCCTGTGCCAGCTCCAACACCCAATAATCTCTAAACACCCTTCCAACTGAAGCCGTTCTATGATATTTAAAGGCACATGTGAAGCCTTCAGCAGCACAGAAGCACTGCCTGATGCAGCCAGAGCACCTCAGTGTCGGGGCCATGAACCAGCGTTCTGTCAGCACCTCAGATGGAGTCGAACAACTTCAGCCCATAGGCCACGCCTCCACTGCTCTCCCAGGGATAAAAACTTGTCCCTCCGGCCACCAATAGCAAGAAAACAATCAGGAAGCGGTGGGATGAGTAAGGAGATGAGCCCGCACCCAGAGCTCCGACGACCAGAAGATAAAACTAAGGGCGTAAAATGGCGCGCGGCCACGGCAGGGCGGAAACGGTCACCGCGCCTCCTTCTCTGGTCCCACCCCCTTCGCAGTTGCCTGGCAACGCCTCAGTCAACGCTGGCGCCCGCGCCTCTCCTCTGTACGGGCTTTGGGCAGAGAGGGGGGCGGGACTTCCGTAACGGCTCATCTTCCTCGGAAGTGACGTCACAGTGTCAACATGCAAGATGGCGGCGCATCACCGGCAGAACACGGCGGGGCGGCGGAAAGTGCAGGTAGGTGCGCGGCTGCGGGGAGCAGCGGGGCTTCGGGGCGGCGTAGATACGCGTGGGCCGCCCTCAGGGTGACGGCGGGGCACTGGAGGGGGGCGATGGTTGATGGGAACGGGTCTCCGCGTTGCTCCGTGAAGGAGGTGGTGTTCGGCTCCGCGGCCCGGCTGAGGGGTTGAAGGGAAGCGGTTTCCTCAGCTCGGGGGATGCAGAACTGAGCCACCCGGCCGGCTCCCGGCAGCCGTTCCAAAGGGAAGTCCGCAGACCGGTCAGGCTGTGGCACTGAATGGTGAAAGTCAGGGAAATGGGTTTATTGTGATGTTTCGTTATCTTGTTTGGGATACTGCCGGCACTTTAAATGGTTTTCTGTCTTTCGGTATGGAAGAGGATTAATGTTTTATGCCTACCTTTAGTGGTAAGTGCAAGTTTCAGCTAACCGTTGTATTAAATATATATATATATATATATATATATATATCGATTTGGCTTGAAATAATCTCAGCATCCTTCCAAACAGAGGTGGGTGCTGTGTATTAAGGCATCTTTTGTGTTCTGTCACATAGGGGAAATGTTTTTAGCTTATAGTGGTTTTTTATAGTTAATGTAAGCACTTGGTCAGTGCTGCATAAAGAACCTCCGTGCCCTTCTGAAAAACCCACTGGCGTTTTCAAAAACACAAAGAATAAAATATTGCAGCATCATCTGTAGCATGCACAAGTTCTTGAAGATTGGCCTCCCAAGAAAGGGAAACTTGTAGCTGGCTATTTATTTGATGAACTGCTATCACTGTGTTACTTGATGCTTTTGCTTCTCTATATCCTGCTATACTGATCTGGACTTCAGCCAGCGTACTCCAAGTCTAGATCAACAGAGAATAACTTTGGTTACATGATAAGCACATACAAAGTATTTTATTGTAGTCCTATTATTTCACTCACTTGGTTAAATACACGTTTTGGTCAGGTATTCTCAGTGGCTTTTACATCCGTCAGCTGCTGGTAGAAAGTAAAAACCATTAACAGTCTATTCTGCTTCCCAATGGCTGAGCATTTAATATGTTTCTGCTTCAAATAATAGAGACTTATCCTGAAATCTGATTAGAAAAATGTCCATCAGGCATGGAGGAACCTGATTCTTTTACAGGATATGAGAGCTGGTTAAGATTTATGCAAGTTTGAACTGTTGTTGTCTCTGATGCACCTGTTTTACTGGTCAGTAGAACCATTCAAAATAGCGTGGGATGCTTCTGGATATAATTGTATATTGCATAAGGGTTTAATCAGGATAGGTGTTTCAGACCTCAAAATAACGTGGATAAAGGTAAGAACTATAATTATTTAAATGTAAGGCACTCATTTGAAATGTGTTGGTGTCCCAACTGTAAGGTCCCCTTAACTGGGTGGGAATGGAGGTGCAGGGTTTGGGAGTAGTAAACACCACTGTGTGATGAGAAGCAGTTGGCTGTGTGCTGTGGCTTTCTGATGTCGTACTGTGAATTAATTTGAGGTGAAGCCATTTTTCAGCAGGTGTCTTAAAGTAGCTTCCCTTCAGGAGAAGCTTATAAATGCTTTCCCAAACCTGCTGCTTGTCCAGAGCAATTGTAAGTCTCTTCTCCAAATCCTTTGACAAAACTGCTGAACATCAATATGATTTGGACCAATATCTTGGTTATGAAATTTGAATCAATTTCAAGTGTTTTTATCTTGAAGATAAAGGCCTGTACAGAATAAGAAGACTTTGCACTGATTTTGTCGTATTGATTCACTAAAACATCTTGACAGCAACTGGAAAGTAGTGAATGGGAAAACTTCTGTAGTTAGAAATATTTCAGCTACTGACTTTATTTTTGAATGATAGAACTTAGTAAGGACAGGGTAGGTTTTGTATGCAGTATATTTTTTTTAAAGATGTTATGTGTCATGTTCTATCTAATCCTTACCCAGTAAATTGATTCACTGCAAAAAGATAAGATGAACTCCTAAACACATTACTGTTATTCTGGGCTTGGATCCTCTGATGAAAACTTAAATATCAGTATATTCTTAGTTTTAGAAGCTTAGGTTATTTTAAAGAGTACCATCTGCAGTGCCAAAATGCTGAAGAAACGGCTTGTTGTTTTATCTTTTCCTTAGTACTTACCTGCTTCATCTCTTATTTTTTAATGCAGCCAATGCATTCTAGGGTTCTTGAAAGATATCTTTTCCCAGTTGTCTATGACAGCAGGTGTCTGAGAATTTCCCTCTACTTAAAAAAAAGAATGTGTGCCTTCATACCTTGTCTGTTCACTGTTTCCTCCAGAGGAATGCTGGCATTTTTGAAGGCAGATTCTACCTGTACATAAAGAAAATCTGTCTTAATGTGTGTGTTGTAACTAGGGGAGCAAAACTTCCATCTGGCTAATAGAGTTGATGAAGGAAATGCATTACAGGTGCTGTAAGAACTTGGACTTGTGTACTGAAATGTATCTGTTGATATTACCTGTGTCTCTGGTGCTTTTAGTCATTAAAATGGCTAGTCCTGATCCATTTAAGGTACTGAGTCCCATAAATTCTTTATAGTGAGGGTTCATCACTGTAATATTTCCGCAGTGTTTACTGCAGTGAAGTGTTGTTATTTGTTAGGAGTTTATAAATGCTACAGCATAATAAACGTAAAAAGCCTTGGTCATTATTGAAGTATTTCATGCCACATCTTGCCCTGCCTGGACCATCAAATGGCAATATCACAGCAAGTTCAGTGATCTTTGTGTTTGATGCTGGCTTTGTGAATCAATCAATGCAGTGAACCAAGCAGCAGTGTGCTCTCAGTTGCCTGGTTTGAAATGTCTGCCAGGTGGTGCAAGTCGTGGCTTCCTGATGACCTTCACAGTCCTGTCCAAATGCAGTGCCACCTCATCTGGACTGGGAAAAATGTCTGTGCTGTGGCTTGGAGGAGAATTTAATCACAGAAAAACCTCTTGTATCTACTGTTTTGTGCATTTGTGTACACGTACTTGAGTATGTACTTCATAATTATTGCATTGTTACCATATTTTCTAACAGTTGTTATTTCTATTTTGAGTATCACTCCAATCTAAAACCAAGTAATAATACTTCAGACCTTTCTCCTCAAAAATAAGGCAACGATGGAGAGTGACATGTGGATAACCTGCATTCTTGCTTTGTTGGCCCTAGTGATCTCTAGGCTTTATTGAATGTGACTGCTGTCCACCAGCCTTAAACAACTGTCAGATATTTTAAATCAAATTGCTGCTGTGTTTATTGCTCGATTTCAAGTTCCTTGTTTTGAGAAGCATTCTAGCCCCCTTTTGGCAGACTTTATTTTGTCCCTTTAAATTGCATATTAACATGTAATTAACTATTAACTATACCCGCATCTTCCATTTGCTCTTAAGTCTATCAGAGACCTGTTAACTCTTTGAAAAGATACTTGCTCTCATTTACTCGCTTCTCTCAAAATATGAACAAGAGCTGTAAAGGAGCTTGTAAAGAGCTGAACAGCTTGCATTTGGTATTTTCATTGCTTTTATTCAAAAGTTGGAAAGCAATGTGACTTTGCCCATCTTTCTTGTTTTGTGTGTTAGACCTTGACTTTGATTGTAACGTTCTTTGAGTTAGGTAGGCTGCATGGGCATTTTAACAACACAGATGTGGTGTGGTTGAGGCCAGATGAAGTGCTGCAGGGACATTTTGCCCTGTATGTACAGTCACATCAGAGAATCACAGAATGGCCTGGGATGAAGAGGACCACAATGCTCATCCAGTTCCAACCTCCTGCTGTGTGCAGGGTCACCAACCAGCAGCCCAGGCTGCCCAGAGCCACATCCAGCCTGGCCTTGAATGCCTGCAGGGATGGGGCATCCACAGCCTCCTTGGGCAACCTGTGCCAGTGCCTCACCACCCTCTGTGTGAAAAACTTCCTCCTAATATCTAACCTAAACCTCCCCTGTCTCACTTTAAAACCATTCCCCTTTGTCCTATCACAATCCACCCTTGTGAACAATCATTCCCCCTCCTATTTATACTCTCCTTTCAAGTACTGGAAGGCCACAATGAGGTCTCCCCAGAGCCTTCTCTTCTCCAAGCTAAACAAGCCCAGTTCCCTCAACCTTTCCTCATAGGAGAGGTGCTCCAGCCCTCTGATCATCTTAGTGGCTGCCTCTGGACCTGCTCTAAAATCTCCATGTGTTTTAACAGCAGTGTTATACCAGGTTGGTCAGTGGAAAACATTTTCTTTATGCTGCTCTAAGGTGCTTATTGGCCTGAAAAATTAATTTCATTAAGTCCAAAACTACTCCTTGAAAGAGTTTTCAAAGCACTGGCACTTACATATCCGAATGATTCCTGCTGTTGGCAGGCTGTATTCTGTCAAGCTTAACGTTTTACCCTCTTGTAATTGTTTTCCAGTGTCTGGAAAGGAGGATAGCTTTTGGTTCTCCCACATTGTCTCTGAATGGAGAGCTTTCTTCTTAGCCATATGCAAACCACTGTGTAAATGGTTAGGAGGCAGCATGATGTGAAATGGTTGGGTGAATGGGTTGGCTTGGAAGCATCTGTAGTGCTTTATAACTGTGCTTACTGCAGGAGTCATAGTGGAGAGCATTGTAAGACTTGCAGTTTGTCCCCTTAAATCTCCATTTAATGTCTCTGAATAAAACAATGAAGTGAGCAATACACACTGTGCTGTCAGGTACAGAAGGACTGAAACAAGAATTTCCCTAATTGGAAGAAGACTAAATATTTCTGCTTCTTATGTTAGAAAAGAGATGTGTGTTCTTTAAAAAAGAAAAAAAAAAAACCCTAGAAAATATCAAAGCACTGCCTTTCTCCAATTGTCATAATAGTACTAATAGTAATAGCTGGGATAGAATTTGAACCTGCAGTATTTTGTAATCCTGGTAATACTGGTGGCATCTTCTCCCTGCAAGGCTGAGAAACAGTGTCATCACAGCTTTAGAAAATGTGAAACCTGCTTAGAAAATGAGCCACGAATGCATCATGTTGTTTGGGATCATCCAGAATCTCTGTGCAAAGCAGGGAATTGAACTGAGGATTCTCCCAGTGTAAGCCTGATTTGTAGGGATTACATAATCCCTTGGGCTCCTTGTGTAGCACTGAACATCTTTGTAACTCTTCCCTGTTTTCAGGGGGAGGAAATTGGCTGAGGTTAGTGATGGTGACTTTCAAACTGGCGGACTCATTTAATGCTTTTAAAGCTCTTAGTATTTCCTACCTGAGAACCTCACTGGAATGAAATTAGCTGGTAGCGTTTTGTGGCCCATTCAGTATCTTAATACCATAATCAGGTCTGTGTAAATGTATTTTAGGTCTCCTATGTGATTAGAGATGAGGTGGAGAAGTATAACCGAAATGGGGTAAATGCGCTTCAGCTGGATCCAGCATTAAATAGACTCTTCACAGCAGGCCGAGACTCTATTATAAGGATATGGAGTGTCAATCAGCACAAGGTAAGCCAAGAGGATTTCTCAGTCTAAATCTGCTTTGTGTTTTTTCAGTTAGCACGCTACAGGTGTATACCAGATGTACCAGTTTTAAACAGCCAATCATGGTAGAAAAATGTTTTTGGTAAATGTTCATATTGTAACAAGACGTATTGGAGTTTATAAACCCACGTTTGGGCCAACGTCCTGAAGAACTAATCGCAACTGAGATAAATTCAATATAGAATGTTGCAATTTTCAGTGATAGAGAAGTCATCAAAAAAGATTGCTTAGGTCTGTGTATGTTGTGTTAGTTACAAATGAACTTTTGGTGAACTTTCATATATTCTGGTATCTTGGGAGGATCTCTACTCCTTATCTCCCCTTTATTATTAAGATCAGTTGATCACATCCTGTTAGCTCCACTTTCTTTTTGATCTTCTAGCTAAGGAAAGCTTATTAAAACATTATGCCAAACAACTCTGGCTCTTGGACTCTCCTCTGAGGAGTGGTGTTTCAGACACTTAATTGCCTTGGCCTTTTCTTGGGCTCTCTTCAGTAGTTCCATGTTTCTCTGGTATTGGAGGGCCCAGAACTGGACACAGTGCAGAAGGATCACCTCCTTCTGCCTGCTGGTGATTCTTTGCATAAGGCAGCCCAGGATACCATTAGCCTTCTTTGCAGCAAGGTCACACTGCTGGGTCATGTTCAACGTGATGTCCAAGGGACCCCCGAGTCCTTTTCTGCCAAGCTGCTTTTCACTTAGGCTCCCTCTGAACAAAAGGTGAGCATTATGAATCTGAATAGATTACTGGAAACCAGGGCTTCTATGTGAAATATGCAGGAGATAACACTTCTGTCAGACTCTTTTCAGTGGTGAGCAATAATAGAACAAGGGGCAGCAGGCAGAATCTGGAACCTAGAAAGTTCCATACTAACACAAGGAAGAAATTCTGCGCTGTCAGAGGGACAGAGCACTGGAACAGCCTGTGCTGAAAGGTGGTGTGGTCTCCTCTGGACATGTTCAAGACTTCTCTGGATGCCTACTTGTGTGCCCTGCTGTAGGGACCTGCTTTAGCAGCAGGGTTGGACTCTGTGATCTCTTGAGGTCTCTTCCAGCCCCTAAAATTCTGTGGTTCTATAAGCTTCATGTCTGAGAGATCTTTGTATTGTGTTTTAGTTGTTCTGTTCCTCTGTGTAGCGGAAGTCTAATCCTATGAGTGCAGAAATAACTTTAGCTTGGCAGACACTGCCATTTTGGTTGTTTTTCTGTGATAGAAAACTAAACGTTTTGAGGTGAAATTCATCATGAAATGGGAATGTGTTTAAAATATATAGGGGGTTCCCTGAAAACTACTTTGTGATATTATATTTTAAAAGAAAGGGAATAGTGACTTCAAGCAGCGTCGTGTTAGTCAACTTTTGGTCCATTCGAAGATTGCAAATGTCACAACAGGATCTGATAATTGCATTGTCTTTTCCTTTCACAAGGGGATTTTAAACTTTCTTTTTTGTAATTTTCAGCAAGACCCTTATATTGCATCTATGGAACATCACACAGATTGGGTAAATGATATTGTACTCTGCTGCAATGGTAAAACATGTAAGTACTAAATTGTGTCTTCTGTAAGCATGTAAAATTTATTTGTGTGGTGTTAATGTGCTAAAACACTGTGAGCACGTTTAAATAATCATACCTACACATTCTGTTTTCATTGAATCATTTGTTAAGAAGCATAGAGGATTGTTCAAGCATCTTCTAAGGTAATATATAAGCTATTAAAGTTCACTCTTTATCCTTTCCCATTTAGTGATATCTGCTTCTTCAGATACTACTGTGAAAGTGTGGAACGCACATAAAGGATTTTGCATGTCAACACTAAGGACACATAAGGTGAAAAACATTATTTGGAACTACTGTATATTACAATTGACGACCTTTTAAATGTTGTAATGTAAGCTTCAAGTGTGTAATATCGTTGAGTCACATTGTTACACTTTGTTATAGGATTATGTGAAAGCCTTAGCATATGCAAAAGATAAAGAACTGGTAGCATCTGCCGGGCTGGACAGACAAATATTCCTCTGGGATGTAAATACTCTAACAGCACTGACTGCCTCAAACAACACTGTCACAAGTAGGTACCTGGGGATGGGAGACAAATGCAGCATATTTTATTGAACTAGCATCATCTGTGAGATCATTTTAAGACTAAAGATACCCATTTCTGTGTGCAGATTAAAAAATGAGCAAGAATCCTTAAGTTTTTGAGGGTATGTACTTGGTCCGCTTATTGTGTTGTATAATAGTTGCAGATGTTGAACAGCCAGCAGTCATGATGCTCAGAATAAAGATACAGGTCTATTTGGACCTCTTCTGCTGAGATGTAATGAGCTGTTGTTCATCAGAAGTTCACAGAGCTTTAGCTTAAGAAGCTTTTTGCTCCTTAGCTAATGCAGAAAATGCACTGAGAAATATTCAGAGGGAGAATTTCTGTAATGTGTTTTGTGTTTATTTAGATGCTGCAACAAATGTAGTGGTGGGAAGAACGTGTGTTGTGAATGAACTGGCTTTGCACAGTCCTTTCAAACAGCATTTCATTCAACAGCAAGTGAAGGCTGTGGTTTAATTTGCTGTCTGATTACAGGGAAGCAACGTACACAAGCCAACATGAAAAGGAAGCCTGTTTTTAAAGATTGTCTCTCAGTCAGCATAGCTATAGTTTAAATTGGATGAGGAGTTTTGCTTCTGAGTGACTGTCCCTTCTAGAAGAGGAAGGAGTTGAGCACTGCTTTTGTTACAGCATGAATTTTGTTTCTACGATTCTGTCCTACATTCCCAGTGTCCTCCTGCCTTAGCTCTACATAGGAAGTTTTAAAGCCTTTTATAGGTTATGTGTTTGTTGGACAGTGTGCTAAACTCAAAGATTTTTATTACCACTTTTTAGCTTGCTTGGCTAGGAGAAATCTCTGTGCTTAAATCCAAGCACTTATTAGGAGATCACTTAGAAGTACCATTCTCTAAGCAGTTGAGAGCCTCGAGATTACCTTGCATTGAATCATTGTGGACACCAGGATTGTAGTGACCATAAAAGTGAGGTTTTATACAACACTGGATCACGAATCAGAAAGCATAGCAATATGCTGTCTGCAGTCTTGCTCCTTTTTTTAGCAGAGCCCCATATGTGGAGTAGGATGGCACTATTATAGATCAAAACCTACATTTGATTCTATAGTGGGTTTTTTGTTTTTTTTTTTTGGTTTTTTTTTGGTTTTTTTTTTTTTTTTAGTGAATAAATAAGTACGTTTTCAAGTGGCAACATTAAAATTGAAAATGTTAACTTTTTGCTTTCGAAACAGCTTCTTCCCTGAGTGGGAACAAAGATTCCATCTATAGCCTTGCAATGAATCAAATGGGAACAGTTATTGTATCGGGGTCCACTGAGAAGGTAAGCAAAAATCTAGTAAGGCTTATTCTGCTTCTCTTCAAATCTTAATGTAAAGAGACAACTTTACTGGTGTTCAGTTTTACATCTGTAGCAGCTTTTGTGTTTTAAGTAAGGAAAGTGAGGTTTTCTTGGGTTGGTTTTGTTTTTTTTGAGTGGAAGTTGAAATATCAGTCACCTGTAGATTACGTATCAAAACTATGGCTTGTATAAACATCCGTACATCAGAGATCATTTAATTTCATTGAAAGAGCTCTAATTTTGGGGGCATATTACTCAGCTGATCATACGAACTGAAGCATGTACCACTGGTGGAAAAAGAAATGATACAGCAAGTTCCAAGGCCCCCATGGGGTGGTTAGTAAAGTGAGCTAGTGAAACTTTGTGTTTGATGGTGTTTGTTATAGGGAAAGGTAAAACACCCAGGAGTTCCTTGTCTATATGAAAATGAAAGCAGAATATACCAGCCAGGTTCTCAGAATTCTTTTTCTTTCCACACGTTGTCTTGCTTCCAGTCACTCGCATTCATTAAGATCTTAAGAAGACAACAGAAAAGCCAGAACAAATGCCATTACAATCAAGGGAAGAAAATCTGTCTGTTTATTAGAGATGCATAAGATGTAGTTGTGTATCCTGTTCTAACGAAACATGCTTTTGGTGATGGATGTGTTGAGGGTAAGGGTCAGTTTGTTCAGAAAGGCTTAATTATATAGAGAAAATGCATAAATGGAAAGAATGTTAATGCAGTTATTCTGTGTCTGTTTGTGTAGGTTCTCAGGGTGTGGGATCCAAGAACTTGTGCAAAACTAATGAAACTCAAAGGGCACACAGACAACGTAAAAGCTTTGCTGTTGAACAGAGATGGTACCCAGGTATGTGCTTCTGTTTGAGGCAAGGCATTTTGCAGAACACGGAAATGTCATTAATGTCTTTTCAGCACGATAACTGTTCTGTGTTGTCGATTACAGAAGATATACCAACAGGAATTGCTTAGATGCTGAGTGATTGAGGGGGTGGCTGGCAGTGAATGGTGTTCATGTATGGGAAAGCGATGAATACAAGCTGTCTGGAAATAGTGACGGGAGTTGTTAACTGCCACTTCTCATTTAGCATCATCTTAGTGGAAAAAGAAGAATGATGAAAGCTTTTTATGAAATTACAATGATTGTTGCTCAGTGTCTTTCAGGCAGTTCTGATGGGACTATTCGTCTGTGGTCCCTTGGGCAGCAGAGATGTATAGCCACATATCGAGTCCATGATGAAGGTGTTTGGGCTCTGCAGGTCAATGAAGCATTCACTCATGTTTATTCAGGAGGAAGAGACAGGAAGATCTATTGTACAGATTTACGGAATCCTGATATTCGTGTGCTTATCTGTGAAGAAAAGGCACCAGTTCTTAAGGTAATTGATTTGGCTTCACAAAATCACAGAATGGTCAGAAGGTATCCCTGAGAATTATCTTGTCCAACCATGTGTTCAGGTAGGACCATCTAGAGCCAGTTTCCCAGGACCAGTTCAAGATAGCATTTGAAATCTCCAAGAGGGGATGCTTTGTAACACCTGTTCTGGTGCTTGGTGACCCTCATAATCTATAAAATATTAATAATATCAAAAAAAAAAAAAAGTTGTTTCCTGATCTTCAGAGGGAGCCTCTTGTTTTTCAGTTTGTGCCATCTGCTTCTTGTCCTGGCACTTATCCTGTCTAACAAAACAGTGGCTTGAGGTGTATGCTGACAAAAGGTTGTATGCTGCACATTTTTACCTGACTAGCAACCTCCAGTATTTTGTTTTTTTTTTTTTGTCTTAAATTACATCTGAAACTTATTTGTCTGAAGAAATACCTGATTGCTATCAAAAATGTATAAATTCAGACATTACTGAAATTGAGCATGTTTTAAATATGAAAGGTTTTTTTTTACTGGGCTTTAGTACAGTTTTTAGAAAGCAAATCAGCTGTGCCAAGGCTTGAGATAAAAAAATTAATTGCTTCTTAGAAATATATGCACAGAACTGTATTAGTAATATTTTACATAATCACTGGAACCAGCAGCAAGATTTCTGAACACTGAAACAATGTGATCTTAAACTGGGAAAGAACATGTGCATGAGTCTGAGCCTTTTGAGGACACTGCTTTTGAAGAGTCTGCTGATGGAATGTTTGTTAATTATCTGTAACACTTAATGTCATGGATGGCAGTGGAACGTGTAGGTGTAAAAAGTGTGACTGAAACAGAAACCAGTATATAAGCCATATAAATGTGTATATAGGTATGTATGTATATTGCTTATACACTTAAGCCAATATGTTGGATTCATGAGGAAAGCCATTATACAAGCTGTGCATACACAGAGCAAAGTTAAATTGAGTGACTGAAAGTATCTATAATTCTGTTATCTAGATGGAACTTGATAGATCAGCTGATCCTCCTCCAGCAATTTGGGTTGCAACAACTAAATCCTCTGTGAATAAATGGGTAAGTGAGAAATATTTTATGCTCTTTTGATTCAAATACGTCGTCATGGATTTGCAGTCTTGCTTTAGGATCTAATGGAGTGTTACTTGCAATTGGACTGAGTTGAGATGATCCATAACGTTTTTTCTTTGTTTGTTTAAATTATAGAATGTGAATACTCAAGTTGACCAAAATATACAAATCCTTGAGTTAATTCCTTTATTATCTATGCTGCTTCTATTTATTAAATATCCAACACTGAGTGGTTAACATCTGAACAGCAGCACAAACTGGCACTTCTTAGTCAAGATAAAAGCAAAGTTTTTGAAATGATTGAATGTGTCTTTATTTTTTTTGCTTCTTTAGACTTTGAAGGGAATTCATAATTTTAGAGCATCTGGGGACTATGATAATGATTGTACCAATCCTATACCACCCCTATGTACACAGCCTGACCAAGTTATAAAAGGTAAACAGCTGTTTTCCTGAGTGCTTGTGAAATGTTATCATTAGCAGAAATGGTAGATCTTTAAGACCAGCTCATGTTCTCAGCTGTCTGACACTTTAATTTCTGAAAAGTCCTTGGCTCTGTTTAAGGACTGTTCTGTAATAACTTCATGCATTGCTCTGCAGCAAATGAAAACATCGGTGCTGTCACCACTATTTACATCAAACATCCAAAATACAGCATCGTGTGAGCATCTACAGAGAAAATTAACTCTGTGCTGGGCAAAACCATGATAAATAAAATCAAAGACAGCACGAGTATCATTTATGTAGTGTTAGTTGTGGTTGAATAGCATTTAAATATTGGTGCTTGCATAATAGAGTTAAACCAAAGAATAATCGCTGCTGTTGTGTTATGTGGTTTAATTTACTGTGAAGCTAGACAAAAAGAGAAGTGTAGTGACCTTAATTCTTGTTTGTTTGGCAGGGGGTGCTAGTATCATTCAGTGCCACATTCTTAATGACAAGAGACACATATTAACCAAAGACACAAATAATAATGTGGCATACTGGGATGTCTTAAAAGTAAGTACATGATTTTAGATTAAACATCTATTGTTGTATCAGTAATTATTTTCTGGGGGGGGGTGAGGAGGGGGGGTACTGAAATTTTTTTGTTATGGGAGTTTTTTCTGGTTGAAAAATAAGTCATTTTTCTGTCCTAAGACATAATGCAAAAATGACTTTTTTGAAAGAGGAGAGAAGATGCCTTTCTGCATCTTAAGAGCTTCTTTGCCAATGTTAGATAATAACATCTTCATTTGCTCTCAATTCAGTCCTTTAATAAAGCACGCTCAGCTGTGTTACTGAGCTGCTGACTGAAGTGAGAAAGAAGGGAATGAGAATGAAGAACATGGATTTGTACTAAAAATGTTTCAGAGGACTTGCAGAAAACTGAATGTTTTCTTTTGGCTTGCAGTGGTACATACTGGAGAACAACATTAACATTAACGCCTGCCTTGGTCCTAATTTGGTACCTTCATTCAGTTATTTTTAGCTTTTGTTATTAGGGTTTTCAGCAACTTTTCTTAGCTACAGCTGCATACATACTCACTGTAGAGATGGGTTACTCATCAAGTCAAAGTGTGTTGACTTGTGTTTAAGATTCACTTTTTCTTTCTTTTCCTTCTCTGCTTGTTTGATGCTTTACCTCAGGAAAAAAAATGTGTTCTTCAATTTATGGACAAAAACTCGAAGTTTTAACTTGTGTGTTTCTGTACTAAATTGGTTGTGGAGAAATGATAATAATTTTGAGTGCATATGAAAATCAAGTATAAGTTTCTAAGAGTTGTGTTATGATTCAATGTGCAGAATTGAAACATTCCTGTATCCCTTCTGCTGTACAGGCATGTAAAGTTGAAGACCTTGGGAAAGTAGATTTTGAAGAGGAAATTAAGAAGAGATTTAAAATGGTGTATGTGCCAAACTGGTTCTCAGTAGACTTGAAAACTGGGGTGAGCTACAAATCCTAAATCTCTTCTTCTGGTGTCATATTCTGTATACTATTTCTTCACAACAATTATAACGTGTTCTAAGTTTTGAAGAACTTATCATTTGTCTGATGAGTTTGACTTACGTTGAAGCAAATCAATACATTGTACCTCCATTCTTAATAATCTGTATGACTTCTACACTATTGTGTCACTTTAAATTCACAATACAGTTAGGAGTTAATTTTTTTGCTTTGTATTCCCAGCTGTTCCTTCAGTAAATTTGTTGGGTTGTTAAGTACAACACATCTATTGCATTCTTGCTCTCATGGTCTTTTTCCAACAGATGCTGACAATTACTTTGGATGAAAGTGACTGCTTTGCAGCTTGGGTTTCAGCAAAAGATGCTGGGTTCAGCAGTCCAGATGGTTCCGATCCGAAATGTACGTTTTTACCACTAGTGGTCCTTCTCTGAAACACAAAAGCAGAACCAGTTCCAGTGTTTACATTACAGAACGTTTGTTGGATAAATCAGTTGTTGATTGGGTTTTAGAGAGAATTTCTTGAGACTAAATTTTACAAAGAGTTCTCCAAGGAAAAAAATGTGGTTTTTTTTTTTTCTGAAATATTCAAGTAGTTTTTTCTTCTTGGCTTGGTGCAGTGGAAATGCTAAGTTATGGGCTGAAAAAGTGACTGAGCACCTGGTGAGAAACAGGGCCAACCAAGGGGAGGTCAGGTGCAAGCAGTGGGCCTGACTGACTGGAAGGGTTGGAGCCAGGATCCACCCCTTCCCACACTTCATTTAAGGGTAAACAGTGGAGGTGAGGGCATCTCTTGCCAGAGATCCCTGCTTACCTGAGGCCTTCCAAAGGTAAGCAGCTCTTTTCCTTCATTTCTGCATCTGTGGCTGCTGTATTTGGGCTTGTTCTCATTTGCTGTAGCCAAAGACTTTGCCACCCTGCTGTTATCCCACTTGGTTTTCGACATCCAGGAAGCAAAAGGGGAAAAGTGATATTCCTAAACGTAGAGCTACTATTAAAACTAGAGAATGTTGAGTTAAGTCAATGAACCAGCAGTAATGATTCTGAGACTTGAGTCTTTCTGAAAAATCAGCTTGTTCTAAATGATTTAGCCTGCAGTTTTGAGTTTGTGATAAGCAGATATCTGTGCCAATGATTAGTTTGCTTTGGGAACTGTGGGGAGAATTTTCATCTGTGGATCAAATGTAGGATGTTATAAGTCAATGCTTTTGATGCAACTGAAGTTCTTGCTGTGTCTTGACAGTGAACCTTGGAGGGCTTCTATTGCAAGCGCTTCTGGAGTACTGGCCTAGAACACACATCAATCCAATGGATGAAGAAGAAAATGAAATAAATCATAGTAGGTGTTTTAATATTTTTCTTCCTTTGAGATTTGTTCTTCTCTTTTTATGTTTTTGTTTCTTTAACAGTTGCAGCACTTGTTGCTGATTATCATATCATCTTCTTATTAACAGTTGCTGATTATCATACTTCTTTGTATTGACTGCCCACAGCTTTGGAGTGTAATTCTCAAGCTTTTGTAGTGTTGGCATATTCATGCCACGCTGCTTGTTTCTGTGAGTTGTCGTGGATTAGTGAAATGTTCAGAAAATTCACTGCAGAATCAGAGCCTTCATTTTTCCTTCTCAAAAATAACAATTCAAAGAAAGAGATGAGAACTGCTTCTTATTGTTACTACCAGTTGTTAAAAGAGCTGCCATGAGGAAATCTCTCAAACTGTAGGATTTCTCTCCTGCTCTACTTTAGCATTATATTCATTCCTTCTCTAATAAATAATAGATTTTTCTTTCTTGGGCTCTTTGCTTAATGTGATTTTACTTTTGGAAGATGTGAGTCTAAATACTTAAAACTTATGTTTCAAGGTACTGGAATGACAAAATTAATTTTCTTCAAAAATTGCATAATTAATGCTGATTTTTATTTTTATTTTTTAATTTTTGATTTTGTGTGGATGTAGAATCATTTCTTCAAGTGTTTGAAGACCAGACCACTAACTGTGCAAAAATAAATGAATGTAGAATGCAGTAACTTAAAGAAGTGTGAGTTTGAGCTTTACTAGTACTGTATCTTGACATTTGGCAAATCCACATAGAAAAACAAAGCTAGTATCTTTCTGAGTTCTGAAAACACAGAGGAAAATCCCTTTACTCACAAGTTTCCTTCTGATAGACTTGCTATGTGTTGGAAATGGGGATTTGCTTTCTCTTACAGAGCTGATGATTTTGTTTCATTTACAAAATTAACTGCAGATGGAGAAGATATTTTTTCTGTCTGTGTACACCCAGTTTTAAGGCATAGTGCAGTCTTATTGGTGTGTGTGTTTTTTTTCCAGCAGTGAATGGTGAGCAGGAAAACAGAGTCCAGAAAGGAAATGGATATTTTCAAGTACCACCACATACACCAGTTATATTTGGCGAGGCTGGAGGACGCACGTTGTTCAGGTATAGAATCTCAAAAGCATGCACTAAGTGGCCAAACACTTCCTGCCTTATCAACATGCAGTCACCTGTGTTTGTTGTGTGCTATGCATTGAAGATGTGCCCTTGGCAGACAAAATAAGCAGTTAGTAATACTGTTTTCAGTGTTCAAGCTGACATCTTTGTTGGATGCCAACAAGGTGTGGGGTCTTATGGTGTTGAGAGTTATGATAGCTTTTAGTTCTGTGTTGTAGCTGTGAGGTATTTTTTGGTGCCCTCTTCCTGCAAACAGGTAAACTGAAATTTGTTTTAGAAGGAAACTGCAGTGTTTCAGATTCTTGTAGGACTTTGTTACAGATCTCTTACATTCGTCTCTGAGCATTACTGATTTGGACAGAGTGGCTCCTGCTCACCAGAGAGTTAATACTTATTAACAGTGAATTTTAAAGCTGGGAGGTGGTCCTTTTGGGTTTATTGTTTTTTTCTTTCACAAGCTGCATAGGTTCCAAAACCATGTAACTTTCAGTACGTGAATGGATCAGCAAAATAGGGTTACATTTTTCAGCTTTGAAAGCTGGATTTTTCTTTCCAGTATTAGTGTATATACATCTTGGCTGATGCTTAATATTGCATTCACTCTGTACGGTGGACTTCAGGTGTTATACAGCTTGTTCTCAAGAGAACATTAAAATGACACCATTGGAGGAAACAAGCTTTGCATGTTGCACCTAAGAGTTGGATTGCAGAGATCTCTGGGGAAATACTTGATAATTATTTATGAAAACGAGGTGTGCTTTGCTATGAAGGAATTAACATAAATGTTTGGTTTTGTTTCATTGCTGTATGTGTGCATTCCTTAAAATTATTTTTATTCTTTCAATTCGGTGAGAGTTCAGCAGATATTTTACATGCAGAGCTCTGTTTTCCCAAGCAGAAAAGAACTTTTGTCAGCTGCCTTTCCCCCTTCAGGTTTTGTGCTTACAACACAAAAAACACATGCAGTCCATGAGCAAAGTAGTTCCATGGTTTGTGCTGCAGCCTGTATTTCTCCTTATTTTTGCCTTAGAGATCCTTCTTGCATGTAGTTACACTCATTTTCCTTTGTAGGAAATACCTGACCACTTCCTCAGTAAGCTCGATCCTGTGAAAGGCTAGCTAACCTAGCTTCAAGCACGTTAAAAGGGCACATCCTTTCCTGAATGCTTTTTAATGTGTGTTATGATTGATTTCTGTACACTGAACGTTTCCATTCATAGAGCTGACTTCTCTGCAGGTTACTGTGTCGGGATTCAGGTGGTGAAACGGAGTCTATGCTTCTGAATGAGACTGTGCCACAATGGGTGATTGACATCACTGTGGATGTAAGTTTCCCACTTGTAGGTTTCAGGTTTTGTTTGTTGAAAGTCAACTACAAAATCTTTAACTGAGCTCAATCTGAATAACACGTTCAATTTTTCTGCCTCTCACGTACTGTATTTTAAAATAAGTGTTCTCAAGGGCTGTACTCAACACCCATGAATAAGCATGATTTTTTTTTTTAAGTGTCCAGTTAAGGTTTTTTGTGCATTGAAGGCTTAGAAAAGGATCTCAAATCGCTGTGTGTAACAGGAGTCCTTTTCAAGTGTAGAGCTCAGGTATAGAGAGTAACCTTTACATCGCTGCTGTATTTTCATATTGTCTGATTTGCTTTGAAGCAAACAGTAATTACATTCAGAAGGTAGGTGCAGTATGTGCATCACTGACACTGGAGCACATTAGAAGTGTCAGTAATTTGGAAGCTATCTGTGGTAGTTGCTTATTAAGAACCTCTTGGTTATTGGTAATCAGGAACTGACTATACTTTGCTTACCAGATGGTGGAAATGGGAGCTGATAATAGTTCATTCTAAATTTAACATTTTCCAAATTTATTTCCTTCCAGAAAAATATGCCCAAATTCAATAAGATTCCCTTCTACCTCCAACCTCATTCGTCTTCAGGGGCAAAAACTCTAAAAAAGTAAGTAATAGTGCATATTTGAGTCTCAACATTGCATAAAGGGAATTGTAAGCTCAAAAAAAACATATTGCTGGAGAGAATCTTACTGTGCTTGATTTACTTGTGGAACACAGTTTGCAGTCATTGAAGCAGCAATGTTCTAAAGTGTTCAGTTCTATCAGAATCTTTGGAAGAAAGTGAAGTTTCTTTCAACTGACAATTTCTTAAGTTAATGCTAAGAAATCTCTGAAAAACCAAATAGTGAAATTTGATTTGGTGTTGTTTTGTTTGTAGTGTTCCATCAGAGCACAGAGGAACTTACAGATTGTCCTACTGTCCAGAACTACAATTTCATGTTCTTTTCCTCTTTCTAACAGTGATCAATAATAGTTTTTAGAAGGAAAAGGTACAGAACCTGGCAGGGAACATGGTTTGCCCATCACATGTGGGCTGCATACATTGGAAATCAGTGCAGGTTCTCAAATGTCTAGTCAGTAAGGTGGGCAAGACACCTACCATTTATTTGCAGTAATTCTGAGTGTTTTTTCATAAATGTCTGGTTCCTTTGCTGAGTTCTTCACATCAGAGACAATTGGTGAAAGAGAAGCTCCACAGACTTTGTGTGTGTTGTGGAAGAACTGCCATTTATTTGTTTAAAATTCCCTTTTTGTAATGTAGGAAGAACAGCATATTCTTGTTCCATATCCTCTGTCCTTCTCTTACTAATTCCTTTTCTTTGGAAAGAATAAGGTTTGATTTTTAACCTAATGAGGTTTGATTTCTTGAATTCAGTCTGTCAGATATCTTGCTGCTCTTCTGAGATCCTTTGTGCCACTCTTTGGATTGACAGCTGTTGTGTCACGGTATTTTGTTTGGATGATCCTGTTCATCTTTCTGTATTATAATAGGTGCAAAATTTAATGGTTTGCTTATAGATAGAGTATGATGGAAATAAGAAATAGTTCCCTCAAGTTATGTCTTGCCAATCTTTATTTACCTTCTGTAGAGACCGGCTGTCAGCAAGTGATATGCTTCAGGTGAGAAAAGTGATGGAGCACGTGTATGAGAAGATCATAAACTTGGATAATGAGTCTCAGACAACTAGTTCTTCTAATAATGAGAAAGCAGGAGAACAAGAAAAAGAGGAGGACATCGCTGTGCTTGCAGAGGAGAAAATTGAACTTCTTTGCCAGGACCAGGTAAGGCACTCAGGAGTTTTTAGCTCATGAATAAAACCAGCTTCTAACAGTCAAGCAGTTGTGAATTTCTGAGTACTGAGATGGAAATATACCACAGATTATCTGCTGCATTTAAAAGAACAAACCATCTTATCGTGTTAACTGACAGTTCAGGCAGTAGTGGATGGCTGGGCCAGAGAATTCATGAAGCATGCCTACTTCATTCAGTTCTGACCACCAGCCTTTATAGAATCATGCAATAGCTTCACACGTATGCACAGCTGAGCTCTCCCATATTGCTCTTAGTCATTTTCCTCAAAGGAGGGAGAGGAGAAAAATACAATGGAAAATGGCTCAAGAGTTGAGATTAGGACAAGGAGGTCACTCACTAAGTACCATCACAAGCAAAACAGACTCAGCGTTAGGGAGATTAATGTGATTCATTGCCTGTTATAACTCAAGCAGGGAAAAACTGGAAAATAAATAAATAAATAAAGTTTGGCAGAGTTCTTGACGTGAGCTCTAAAAATCATCCATTTCCAAATTTTAATCAGGAACTTGTTCCTGACATCTGCTTGCATGAAGGTTAAATATTGAGGAAGTGGTTGTTAATGAAATTATACAGTAAGGGGGCAAAGACCTCTCTATAGCACAAGAGTTTGGCTTGCTAGATGACAGATCTGAGCCTTTACATGGTTGATCTCTGGCAGTTCACTCATAGGAGTATATTGCCCAACCACAGTGTTACATCCTTGAATATTCTGACAATGCAGCAGACTTGTGCAGTAAATGACGTTCTTGCTATTCAGGTTTTGGATCCGAATATGGACCTTCGGACTGTAAAGCACTTCATCTGGAAGAGTGGTGGTGATCTGACGCTTCATTATCGCCAGAAATCGACGTGAAGGGGAGCAGTGGACTTACATGGTTACTCATTGACTTGACCATAATGTACTGGTTCCAAGAGTAGTGCTATAGAAGCCCACTGAACCCCTAAGGTAGATGAGACTTCTAATGACTCAGTATGGATGGAAAGTATGCATTTAATTGAAGTGACTAATAGATCTGTAATATAGAGGAAAAAAAACCTGTATGATTTAAACTAAAATCTGTCCTAGTCTCAGTCACTGAGATGGGAGGTCCCTGAGTGGTTGACATTGTTGAGGTGTACAGGGAATGGATGATAATCCAGTGCAGACTTTTGCTTCCTCCTTTTTTGCTGTATTTTTTTTTTTCCAGAACTTTATATTGTCATCTGCTCACGCTTGATATGAAACCATTTCCATCATAGTAATGAGTAGTGGTATTTACAGCATAATTCAGAACTGCACGGGCAGTATTTTTATTACATTCCATTCATAAAGTACCTACAGTGATCTCTCGGGTTACTGAACCATTTCTGTCCCTTAAAGGCATTTAGTAAATAGGTAATGCATACTTCAAAGAACTGGCCTGCTTAATTGCTGATGGAGGATTAACATCAGACTTGTTCTAATACTGTGACTTGAACGTTGCTTTAGAGAGTTGTTGTCTGCAAAACAAGAACACTGGGTAAATATTGTAGCAGGGTCAGTCCAAGGATGCTGTGCATCACAATAGGGTGAACATGCTTTGCTGCAACCTAATGAATTCTTTTCTAATCTATGTAACCAGTTCTGGCAATTTGTGCTCTAAGGACACCGCAGTCTAATTTTTGGTAACTCTGCTCTATGTGACACTTCGTTAAAACTTCAGACCGTTCTGAATATAACTTCCAGTGTTTCACCTCGAACTCCAGACAATTCACAGCAGATTTTCATATTCATGATGTAAAAATACTTACTCTTTTTTTTTTTCTTCCAAAGTTTTATATGCAGTTGTTCTTTTGTTGTAGATCCGGATCTTCTTTTCACTGTTATTTCTAAACAAAGAAAAACCTGTGACTGTTGCAGACTCATAGTAGTCTTTTATAGTTTAACTTATTGGGGGGAGTGGGGGAACGGTGCTTCAGCTTTTGTGGAGAAAATGTGGGATTGTCCCAGGAAAACCATTTGTATCCAGAACAAATTGAAATCCTCATAAAGAAATGATGTAAAGATGACTTGTCTGAAGCAGAAGCACAAGTGCCTTCAGAGGGCAGTACATTAATTGAGTTTCTTTGGCAGACACGTGCTCTTGCCCTTCCTGGGTCTTGCTATCAAGATTTAGGTTGAGGCCTAAAGGAAGTCCCAGTAGGTTGTGTTACTGGGATTGTATTGGTCAACAAAAAGTGAAATATTTTTCATTGTATTTTATTTGAAAAAATGAAATCATTGCCTTCTGCTCTATTAACCTAACTCAACAAACTCATTGCTTGAATAAAAAACGTGGCTCAGAACTAAGCTAGCATGTCTTCTACTCATCTTTTGGAAGGGTTGCTTTCAGTTATTAGAGCCCATTTCTGTGTATGCTCACTTTAATGCGGTTGTGCTATCTCTGCACATTTTTAGTAGTATTTGTGAATTAATGCTTAAAACACAACTGTAATTTTTATTGATAAATTGTTCTGACTTGTATTAACTAATAGCAAGGGTTTGTGCTTTGTTTCAGTAGACTTTTTTCTGGTCATCTTGCTGACCCACCATACATTCTCCCAGTAATTTTGTTAGAAACAACCCAATGTTGTAATTTTTCCTCTTTCCTTTTTTTTTCCAAAGCATCCTAAAACTGCAGTTCCAGGGAAGACTGACAGAGGAGTCTGCAATGCCAGAAGGATAAATGATGTTTCACAATTGTATAAAATAAAAGGCTTTAGTTAAAAGTCTGAAACTGTTTTGTGTATTGGATCACTTGTGTGAGTTTGTAACTTGTATCATTGCCACTTAGTGGCTGAACTGCAAAGGAGTTCCGAGTACTTTGAAGCCTCAAGGAATGGAATGGCTGAGGTAACTGCAGTGCTTTCATCAAATCCTTCCAAGGTGATCTTGTAATGTGGGTGAATATGAGAATGTAGCAGGCCTTCAAATGCGAACTTGGAGCTGCTGTTGAGATGAAGAATGTGCACAATTAATGCTGCTTTTGCAAGCAGTGCTTATTTTCATGCTGTGAGAATACTGTGTGCTAGCAGCAGTGTAGAACATAGGTAGAGGTAGATCAAGTGAGTTTTCTGGATGTAGAAACATTAGTGCTCTAAGTGGCAAATGGGGAAAACACTATTGTGCTTTCTGATTCTGAAAGTGCAGAAATGGAATACTCAGTATTTCCTGTGGGTGCTATCAGTTGTGATGCTCTGAGAGGAGAGAGCAGTAAGGTAGAGGCCAAATGCATTTCCAGAGTTCTCAGAGGGAACAGCAGGTAGGAGGAATCGCTTTTGCTCATCTTTTAATTTTCATCTTGTTTTTTGGAACTGCTTCCTTGAAGTCCTGAAGGAGACAACAAAAGATGCACCACCCAGCTCTTTCAAAGTCAGCTTGAGACACATCCCAATGGTGCATTACAAACAGAGCAAGAGATCGAGATGGCAAGAATCATAGGAAAGGCCATTGAGTTGCAGGAGCTTCTTGAATTCCATGCTCGGATTGGAAAGGCTTTGTAAATCAAGTTTTGAGAGACAGAGCCTGTTATGAGGAAAAAGATTCACTGGGGCAAGTGATGTTTTCCCTTCAGTCAGGGTAGTGCTGAAACCAGCAGTTGTAGGCAGTAGTTATAGTTGAAATATATCATTTTAGGACAACTACTTGAAGGATTTAGTGTGAAATTCAGAAAGACTTAAAGTTATATATATAAAAAAAAAACAACCCTACTTAGAAATGAAGTCAAAGCCTTAAATTCTAACTCATGGCCAGAAGAGGTGGTGGGGGAAAAAAATGTGATTTGGGATTTATTAGTTCAGTTGTTTATATTCTGTAGGAGAGTGACCAGGCTAATTGCCCTGACCTTCAGCCAAGGCAAATTAGTGCTTCCCTGAAGGGAAAAGGATGTTTGAATGATGGCAGCCAGGAATAACAGGTTAGTACCATTAATTAAATGAAATTAGCGACTTGCAGCTGCTCTCACTTGAAAACAGTAGAAGGCAGAGGAGGTGGAAGTTCCTGCAGTAATTCCTGGTACCAGCTGAGATGAAATTCAGAACCCTGCAGCAGCTGAAGCACCCAACTCAAACCCACCAATGCCTGCTTGGACATTATGATCTCTACTCTTATACTGTAGGTAGATTCAAGCATCTTGAGACTTAATCTCCAACCTGGCAGGGGATCAGGAATTGAGAATTAGTGCTAAATGAAGCTTAACCTTCTATTAGAAGAATAGAACATACTAGGCTTTCCTAGACTGCTCTGTCAGACAAGTGTTTCTTGGGCTCAAATCTTCACACCAACTCCTCCCAGTCCCAAGATCCACTTACAATGAAGCAGGCTGGACACAGGCTGCTGTAAGCATCAAGCTCTTTATTCCTATAGCATTTCCAATTCAGTTTTGACACTTTCTCCACTGAAGGTTCAAAAATGTGCTTAGGGTACAGCATCACCTAAATGTATTGCTATAAGCTTAAAAACAACATTGGTAAAGGTGCAATGCTGGAAGCAGTCCTGAACAAACAGTAAGAAATAACAGATCACCTGCGTGCCTTCACTTACAAGGCTTAGGAAATTACCTCTAGCTTAAATTACATTATTATAAACCGTTAGTGTTTGTTTGGATGTTTACTCCTCTAGCAGTCAATTAAGGGAATGAAAGAAGAAATTTATTTTAGCAGCAGTAGAAAGATCAGTATTAGCAGGCCATCCAGCAGACTGGATTTCAAGTCTTTTAATTCTGCAACCTCTACTTAAGGCGTAATCTATTTGTCTTCTAAGCAGGAAGAAAGTATTCTGACCCCCTCCCGACTTCATAGAATCAGATAATAGAATCATAGAACTGCTTGGGCTGGAAAGGACCATTAAGCTCCACCCCCCTCTGCTACAGGCAGGGCTGCCTTGTTTTACATCAAAACTGTGTTTAAAACTAACAATGACTATGGAATATAAAGAACATTTTGACCCACAGGTACCCAGTTCCCTTCATTCGTTGAGGATTTTCACCACCTTAACTGTACCAACTACACTGAGGGTATTCCCAATCAGAAGTAGTAAAATTTAGTGATAAATCACTGCCCTGAGAGGTATAAAAAACACCCTCACGTTGTTCATTGTTCGTTTCAGATTTACTATTCACCACCTACCACGCCTTCAGAAGCTATTTGAAAACAAGTGCAAACAAGATAAAAAATAAAGCTACAAAAAGCAATAAATGCTGCTGCACCATGATGTACCCCCATGTCTTAATGATCTGTAGGAAAACAGCAAATAGAAAAGCAGAGGAAAAGCTATTCCTTTGTCACTAAGGAAACTCAGACGTTTGATTCCATTCAAGACCATCCTCCAACTAGTTTCCACATTAATTTTGCCTTCCACTTGGTGACTCTGGATGGCATTCAAAGTTTGAATGCAGACCAATCTGCTGAACAGTGGTTGCAGAAGACAATACAACATGTAGTTCACCTGGATATGTTTTTTTATAGTGTTGTCTACACTAACAAAATAGAACAGATGTAATTCTTTCAACATCATAAAAATATTCCAAAATAATTTTACAGCATACTTTCATCTGTAAAAAGAAGCAGCATCCGTTTCACTCATGCCTTTGTGGAGTTTCGTCACCTTTTTGTTCAGGTACTGCTTCATCATCAGGTTTCACCTGAGCAGTGGGCTGAGAGCTCCCAAAACTGTTCATGAGCACTGTTTCTTGGTTTTGGGGATCAGTTTCTAGTGCTGTTTTTGAAGAAATTTCATTAGGAAGAGTAAAAGAAGGTAAAGATGATGCTGTAGGCAGAAGGTGGTCCAACTCTGGCTGCCTGGCAGAGCCTTCAGGACTCTTCATTATATCTTCAGGGCTCAAAGCTGTGGTGTTCTCTGGGAAATCAAGAAGTATGTCATAAAGCAAAGAACCAAACACACCAATTCCTGTCAGTGCCTCTGGTTATGGTGCCCAAAAGAATCAGACTGAATGGCAAGCCTCTGACGGGCACAGCACACAGATTCACAGCTGCCAAATACACCAGCTGCATTTACTCAGCTCTGAGGTCTCTGAGCTCAGAGGTCTGGAAACCCAAAGTACACTTACCAAAATAAGCAGAAGGGTCACTGTTTGACATGAGCTTTTCAGTGCCTACAAAAGAGCCTGCTGCTGGCATGCTGAAGGAGGCAGAGGAAGAAATGCTGGACACGTTTGTTAAGTCAGTGAGCTCAGGAAGTGAAATACCAGACATGTCGAGAAACCCTGACAAAAGAAAATGTTGTGACACTTTCAGATTAAGAGAAAACTTCAGCTTCAAAAGAGACATGCAGACTGAAATTTATTCAACTCTACACCACTGGTCATGGTCTTGTATTTAATTCTCAAACTTGTTTAGAGTTTTTTGGTTTATTTAAATGTCCTCTTCCTTTTGAAAGGGAGTAGGATGGAAAAAGCGTGAAAGAAAACATACCTGGATCCATAACCCTCTGGAGAGGGGGAGGAGGAGAAAGTGAGCTTTCTGGTGAATACCCACTCATTTCTTGGCCTGTGGATTGATCCAGGTTCATAACTACTTCAGAGTTGTCACTTTGAGAAGTAGGTGCTAATAATGCAGCCTGGAATGACAGAGTAAAACATCTTTTCATGCTGCAAGTGTCACCTGAAATCAGTCTTCCCATGAGACAGTGTTCTGCCTCGGTCTCTAAGTCCATCTATTCAGAGAGAACTTGATGCTGAAACTAATAATCAAGTCACTGTTTATGACTGGTTAAAACATATTCTTTCAAAGCCAACGTGTTCTTTGAACAGCTGACACTTAACTCTTGTAGGTATATTTTATTTCCTAGTCACAAGGATATCCTAAGCCATCTTCTCACTGATCCAGACAGTTGTCACATCCTCAGAACAAGCAGCAAGGATCTGACAAAAATGCATTTCAGCCAATACCAATGAAAGAATAACTGGAGGAATATTCATTATTGCACCCAAACTACAGTGATGAATACAGAAAGATACCAGATGGAATTTTGAGGCAATAAAGTCTATTTCTCTCCCAAGCCATCATTTCTGCCATCTGCTTGGTGTCATCAACTCTTACTTCTGCTGTGCTCAAAAATACTGCATTCTGAATCTTAAAACAAGCAGAAAATTAAAGGAAAATGAAATCCCATAGGATGTGTGATCTTACTTCCTACGTACCTCTGTGTAACCATTAGTGGATGGTACAGGAGTTCCAGCTTCTGGTAAGGGCGAAGGTGGTTTGCTTTCTGGCTTTTTCTTTGATGCTATTGACTGTGTTGGAATCCTGTGCAAATAGCCATATCCAATACCACACCCCAAACTGCACAACAGAAGTAAAACAAGATTTGGAAAAAGTCCTTAACAAAGCTGGTAAGCCTTCTAAATTCTGACTTCTAAAACAAAAAGAGTTTGAGTCCTTAAACCAGAGCAGGAAATACCTACCTGCAAGAATCCTTTCTGCTACTAACAGAGCACGAGGCAAATGATATTTAGATAGATGTAGCTCAGCTCTTGGTTAACTATTTTCTATATCTTCATGAAATATATGATCTGACCTGATTTGCATTTCTTGCTTCACCAAATGCTCAAGTGTGAAAGTGTAGCTCGCGCATCTGCTAGCAAGGAAGTCAGCATAAGTTTTACCATCAGTATCAACTCAAATAGGATTAGATCCAGAACATGCCTAATACCTCCCAGCTGTTTCTTTTCTTTAATGATGAACAGTTTCACGCGAGAAGGAAATAAGCCTTAAAGTGAAAACAACGAGCTGTAATCAATGACAATATTCTTAACAAGAGCTCATTTACAGTGAGTGCATAAGCTGTCATCACCCAGTGGCTGTCCGCAGATCAGTACCTTCCTTCTCCACCCCAAGCTCCATTGGGAGTCACAACTACCTCTCGAATGGAGTCTGCTTCAGTGTTATAAACCATCAGCTTCAGTGGCTTTCCCTCATGGGACTCAACCAGCGAGAAGAAATCTTCTGACTAAGAGAAGAAGTAACAGCAGTTATTAAACGCATGAGATGAGGAAACAAATGGGTATTTGAGGCATTTACTTCAACGTGAGATATTAAAAACTCAAAAGACAGACTAAAACTCATTAATGTACACTTGTTTTTCCTTCCCCTCCTTTACCAGGTTTATATAGATAGATAAATGAGTAAATACTGGTAAAGTTGAGCTCAACCATTAAGCACCTCAAACGTTAACCTCACAAAATCCAAAACAACCACCCCCATATGTTCTGTGTGCATGCAATTAGGGTTATAAACCCTAACACATAAACACAGCAGGCATGAAGATGTTATGTGAAGGAACCAACCCTACCTCCTGCAGAATCTGATCAGATCCAACAATGTAGTCAGAGTATGGCTGCAATCCACCTACAGCAGCAGGAGATGCGGGTTCAACATCCTGTGAAAGAATGGCAGCTGTCACCTGCACTCTCAGAAGATGAAATTACTAAAAGCTACCTCAAAAGACAACAGGAGAAAAGAACATCTGGTTTACAGGACAACACAGAAGTCTTCAAGCAGTCTAATGGTAGGAGCAACACTGCGTAAGACATGCCAAATACAGAAGGACCAATTTGGAAATGAGATGTTTTGAAGTTGATAAGAGGTTGCATTTACTTCAAGATTCACAGACATAAGAACAGACCAGCTCAGTCTTTCCTAAGCTGTTCTACACTTTCAGCTCTCCCTCTTGGTTTTAAAACAATGTTTTGGTGCTTTTTCTACAGGAGTATTATTTCAGTGAAGTTGCTTTTTATTTTTATTTTTTGCTTTGCTATTGTTTCTTCAACAAGACAAAACACCCTTCTGCCCATCATGTAGTCTGCACGGTCTGGTTGGGCTGGGATGCGTTTTATTCTTAGTGGCAGGCAACGCTAACAGACAACAACTTGTCTCTGTTCAAATAGCTCAAGCTTTCAAGACTGTGTTCCCCTCCTCTTCGTGATTTCAGCACTGCACTTCTACATACTACTCTTAAAATAACATGTACTTTAAAGCCAGGTTATAGGAACACCAGCAAGCCACCAAGAGACAGTCACCCACAACTACATTCTACATATACAGCAACATTCTCACGCATAAGGATCTGTAAATCCTTATGAAAACATTCCTGAAATACCTCAGACTATGAATTAGCAATCCTTCTAAATGGCATACCTCATCTAACAAAAAACACACACACACACACCAGATGAAAAGCTTCAAATCTGATCAGTAAAACTGGAGGTTGGTGGCCCTGCCTGTGGAAGAGGGTTGGAACTTGATGATCCTTGGGCTCCCTTTCAACCCAAACCATTCTGTGACTCTATAGAACACCTTTTTGATGTTTACCTCCTAGAAAGAATATATTCCACCAATAAAATAGTATATTGCTGTCTTGGAGGAAGCTTCGAAATGGAAGTCTACATTCTGTTCTTAGCTCAGCAACAACTATTTTGGATAAGCAAGGAATTCTGACTCACCAAAACATGCCACACGTGTTCATTGGCCCCCTGGAAACTGCAGAACCTCACGCTGGCTCCAAGAAGACCTTGTCCTCCCCACATGTTACTGGGGACCACCTCCACCTCTCTTATCTTCATTGTTTTGATGTTATACACCTCCAGTTTCACTGCTTTTTCAGCATTTGCCTTCAGCAGATCTTTCAACATATTGTTTTCTTTATTCTGTAGAGCAATACATATATATGGTTAATGCTATTCCTAGTTGCTCTCGTAACACAGATGTCACGCTTGTGGCAGAATTTGAATACAAGGAACCAAAGCAGTCATTAGACTTCATGTTTTACAATCAGTCCAGCAGTGCAGTTTCCTTTTATTCAGAAGCAGTGTGCGCTGTCAGCTCATGTCCTTCTAAAAGAGTAACTACTCTCATTCAGTTTAATTGCTTACTTTCCTTTTCTTTTAACCTCTGGTAAGTCAGGAATGTTAGATCTTAGCTACATGTTTGCATCAGTAAGTGGCAGCACTTCCTGGCTGATCAGTACTGATCCTTGGGCCAAAGATGTGAATCTTCCAAACCAAAACAATGCATTAAAATGCACTTAATTCTTCCTCATTAACTCACCATTCAGGAACTGTGACCAGCCCTAAACCATAAGCAAACAGGCCACGTGGCACTTTTCTTCCTGTCAGTGATTCTTTCCCCTATTTTATCAAATGTTCAAACAACTTTGCTTAAACAAATGCTGAGCTCTCACCACTGACTCACCAGCACAATATTCACCTGGTGGCAGAAAACACCCACGAATAACACCACAAGCACAGAGTTAACCTGCAAAGAAGCCAGGCTGACCAAAGGCATCAGTAAGGCTCCTCAGGTTTTGACTTACCTTTTTAATGCCACGTGCAACGCCCTACAAGCCATGCTCTATTCTGACAGCTTTGCCTTCTACCCCACACAGTAATGATAGTTCAGGAAAAAAATTAAAGAGAAAAAAAAGAAAATAAAGTCTTAGAAGGACTCACCAGCCTGGTGTGTCCTATCGCAACGATGAAGTCAAAGAAAGGCTCCAGCCCTCCTTGCTGAGCAGGGGAGTTCTCCTGAACCTGAAGAACATATATGTATACATTTTAATTGTACATGGATCTGCAATCACGTTAAGAGACACGGTGTTAATTATTACACCTGAGTCAATATTTAACTTCTACTGAACCAGAAACGAGACAGCAAGCAACAGACACTGGAAGCAGTCCACAACCGTGAACTCAGATATTTATGTTATTTGCTTCCAATCGCCCCTTGGGGCTTTTCCTCCATGCACACACACACGCATTCCCCAGGTGCAGCACCACCATTTTTCACACACGAGTTCCTCCCCCCTGAGGCAGCGCGGGCCCGGCCCGCCTGAGGCAGCGCGGCGCCACAACCCCCACCGCCCCGCGCCGCCTCACCCCGTGTACGTGGAAGCCCTCGGCGCCGCCGTCCGGGAGCTCGGAGCTCGAGCCCAACCCCATGCCTGGCAGCGCGGCTCAAGCGGCGGCGCCGAGCAGCATCTCCCCGCCGCCCGAACTCGACGAACGGCCCCGCAGACCTGAGCAGCGGAGCGCCGAGCAGGGAGATGCGGGAGGCACCGCCCCTAGCAACGCCTCCGCTCCCGCCCGTCTTCATTGCCGCCCCGCCCCGCCATGAGGGGCGGCTGTGCCGCGTGTGCGGCTGCGCGGGTTGGCGCAAGGTTGTTCGCACTCCTCTGGGCGGTCCGTGGCAGTGTCTCACCGCCCTCCCAGTGAAAAAATTCCCCGACATCTAGTCTGAATCTCTTTCAGTTTAAACCGTTCCCTTTTGTCCTGTCGCTATCAGACCGTGTAAAAAGTCGCTCCCCCTCCTGTCTGTAAGCTTGAGTACTGGAAAGCCGCAGTGAGGTCTCCCGGGAGCCTTCCGCAGACTGACCACCCCCAGCTCCTCGAGCCTTCCGGCACGGCAGGAGCTCTCCAGCCCTCTGAGCATCCCCGTGCCCTCTGAGCATCCCCGTGCCCTCCCCTGGACGCGATCCCACAGCTCCAATCCCTCCCCCAGCATCTCTCCATGCGGGGCCCCACGTGGCAGTCACAGAATCACAGAACAGAATATTTATACAGTCCCCTCCCTGTCCCCGCTGCCGCCCCTCTGCTGATGCAGCCCGGGTTGCTGTCGGCCTCCCGGGCTGCAGGCTCACACCGCTGCTGGTGTGCAGCTTTTTGTCCATCAGGACCCCAAGTCCTTCTCCGCAGGGTTGCTCTCGGTGAGTTCTCCCAGTCCGTACAGCTGGGATTGCCCCGACCCAAGTGCAGCACCTTGCCCTTGGCCTTGTTCAACCTCATTAGGTTCACATGAGCCCACTTTTCGAGCCTGCACAGGTCCCTCTGGATCACATTCCTTCTTTCTGTTGTGTCTCAGTTGTGTCTCAGTGCCACTGCCTGTCATTGAAATGGAAGAGCACCGATCCTAAGACGGACTCCTGGTGGACACCACTCATCACTGGCCACAAAGCCATTGACAACAACCATCTGGCTGCAGCCATCCAACCAAGGCATACGGAACCTTGGTAATCACTAAGAATTGCTGATATTTCCCTTCTTCCTTAAATTTCTTATCTTCCACTCCATTCGTCTTAGGATGAACTCTGATTCTGCATCAGTAATTCCTCAACAATGGAAGAGTTTCTTCATTCTTTCTTCAAACACCAGAAGAAAATGCCAGAGACTCTGACCCCATTGCAAAAGGATTACTTAGAATATATAAGACCACAGCCTAAAAGCCCAATGGAATTATTTGCTTTGATCTTTACTGTAGAAGACAGTGAGGAGGATCCCACCCCATAACATTTTTTTTTTGTGGGAAACCTGTCAGAGGATCTGCCTTCACTTAAGGTGAATGCCAAGGAGACTTCCAAACTTATGGTCTTGAAGGAACAGGTGGCAATTGCACAAGCTCTTCAGAGGAATTCAGAAATGAGTTAGCACACCTATTGGCTGTAATAAATAGTAATAAGCTGGCAAAAGGGATAAGCAGTGAAATGACAAAATACACCGATGGAATTATTCAGAGCATAAAAGTAAGGAGCAATTCCAGAACTGTAAAAGGTTCATGAAAGATTAGGTGGGCAATAAAAGCATAGATATAATGAAGTGTAAGTAAACACAAAAGGATATGTGTCAGGAAAAGCTCTGACTGACTGCACGTGTGAAATTGTGGGCTCTGAGCTGTTCAGCAACAGCCTGCTGTGAGACCTGAGGTTTACAAAGAGGCATTTCAGCTATTGGTAGTAACCGAGAACTGCTGTAAAAGCAAAAAGGAATAGCAAGGAAGACACTGGTGAATTACCGTATGAATTCCATTTTCCCTTGTCCTTTCCTAAAGAAAAACCAAAAACAACCAATAAGAACTGAAAAGATTGAAAGAGAGCATTAATAATAGTTGAAGGTATCACACATAGGGAATGATGAAGCAAGCCAGCACTTCTTCATTTGGGTGAGAAGCAATGGAAGAGAGAGAGAGAGCATGTGCTACAAAGTCGTTTGTGGTACAGGGGAAGTAGTCGGGAGCTGAGTGTTTGCTCTTGTTCCCTTTTCTAACAAGGGAACTGTTGAAATTGTGAGAGCACAGGTTCAAAGTAAGCAGAAGGAGGTGATTTTTCATGTAACAGCTCATTGAGTTCTGCAGCTCCCTACCACAGGAGGCTGTGATGCCAAGAGTTCACTTGGCCCCAAGGAAGCACTGGACGAGTTCACCAAAGAAAAATCCGGGGAAAGCCAATATGTAGACAGAAACAACTGCAGCAAAAGATATTTTCTGAGCTAAAACCATTCAAGGGCTGGGAGAGTGCTGAGGGGAGTATTGTTTGTGCAAATTAGGAGACTCGTTTCATTTGACTTTTTCTATCTATATGACTTTTCAACATTTAATGCATTAGGACAATTTTATTTTAATAGCTGCTAATATAATAGATTGTGAAGCTGTTTGAGAGCTGGGAAATGAAAGAAAAAAGAAAAGAGAAAGGAATATATTACACAAATATTTTTGATAGCTAATGGGTAGAAGTGTTTTTTTTTTAGTGGATATGTCTACACTACTCCAAACCTCTTCCTCTTTTTCTGATAAGTAAGAATGTTTGTATTTTTTTCTGCAGTGGGAAAGTAAGTCCTTGTTAGGGGATAAAACTCTTATTGCAGGTCTGCTTGGATTTGGTTGTCATTTTGGAGCTACTTTGATGTAATTATATGACAGAAGCAAGTAGACTGGTACTGAAAGGCTTTCTGAGCAGTCTTCTTCCTTCCATTTAGAAGGGTTTATGATGATATGCAGGGAGGGCTGTCTGATCATATCCAGGGCATGGTAAAAAGGGAACCCAGCTGTACTTGAATGTGCTGGTCTGTAACTGGTGGGTGAGAATGGTTGTCAAATTTCTTAGCGAATGTGTTCTGAAATCTCACTCTCTAGATGTCATTCTGTTAATTGTTTATTAGATAGTGAAAGTAGGGTTGTATTATCAATCATAGAATCATAGAATGGCTTGGGTTGGAAGAGACCTCAAGGATCATGAAGCTCCAACCCCCTGTTGAGGGCAGGGCCACCAACCTCCACATCTAATACTAGGCAGGCTGCCCAGGGCCCCATCCAACCTGGCCTTGAACGCCTCCAGATATGGGGCATCCACAACCTCTCTGGGCAGCCTGTTCCAGCACCTCACCAGTCTCATAGTAAAGAACTTAAATCAGGCAATGGCCAAGAGTAACACTTGAGGTATTCTCCGTAACACTTTGTCAGTAGTGGATTTTCCTTTTATAATAAAGTCAATACATGATAAAAATACAGCTAATTTTGTGAGGTGGAATGTCAGGCTGTGGACATGAAAATTAGCAAGCCATTTAGCAATACATTTTGACTCTTACAAAGTTTGAAATCACTTGAAATGTGGCATTTCACTGTTATGGCATTTTGGTGTTACGGCATTTTAGAATTAGAAAAATGACAGCCTTAGAAAAACCTGTGTGTGGTCTTTCCTTTCCTTGTGAAGGAAATGCACTTTGTCTTCCAGCATTAATGGAACTAAAACAACGTGACATGCGACTGACAGGTTCTGCAGAGCACTGTAAACTTCAAATGCTTATTTTTCAAAGCCCTTTGTGTGCTTGGCAATTACAACTCGCTCGCAGGATGGGTCTTTTCTAAGGGTTCCAATGTAAACGAGAGTCAATAGGTGAAACGTGCGCAGACCATTCTCAAATGTGGTTAGATGAGCACACAGATTGTATGAAGCTAACTGATCAGTCACAAGTTTCTTTTTCTTTTTCAATTAGTGGACAAAAACAGGCACTTCTAGGCAGTACCCTTTCAACAGAGGATTTTTCCCCCGTTGTATAAGTAGTTGTGCAATATGGCAGAAGAATTGCATGGTGTGAATACATTTCTTTGGCTTCTTGCATAATTGTTTTCTGTAGAGTTCATGAGAAATTGTGTATCTGATAAGATTACCCACTTCAGTGGCAAACAATAAATTTGTCCAGATCTTCAGTCATATCTGCTTGTACAGATACGTCCTCTTTGAGGACAAGGACAGGATGCTCATGAACAGGGACTGTGAACATACGGTTGTCTCCAGGACGATGTAAGGCAGGGTTTCCATACATAAAAACTTCAAATGATCATCAATAGAGTCTTGCAATCCTGGAGAAGCATATATAAGAAGTGATAGAACAAGGGAGAATGGTTTTAAACTAAGACAGGAGAGGTTTACCACTGGCACAGGCTGCCCAAGGAGGCTGTGGATGCCCCATCCCTGCAGGCATTCAAAGCCAGGCTGGATGTGGCTCTGGGCAGCCTGGTCTGCTGGTTGGTGACCTGCACACAGCAGGGGGTTGGAACTAGATGAGCACTGTGGTCCTTTTCAACCCAGGCCATTCTATGATTCTATGATCCTGTGACTCTATGATGATAAGTGTATTTCTGTCGATGAAGAGGCCAAAGTTCAGCTGTTGCCAGCTCTGTTGATTTTGTTGTTTCAAGCTCTATTCACAAGGGAGACTTTGAATATAAATTGAATATAAACATTATATTGGTGGCATTGAATATAAATAATATATTGATGTTCACTGACAAATAACTTTTGGGTGCTTCCAAAGCAACTCAATTCAATGCAGCAGTACTGCATCTCTTATTTAATAGGCTTACTTGTCTTATTACTGAGACTTGCAGAGACTGAGCAAATTCTTTGTTTGCTCAGTTACTGTACCAGCATGCCAGTGCTATCAAAATTACTCAGGTTGTCAGGCCAAGGTATTTCCTACACAAATAGAGATTTTGGAAATATTCCAGCATTTAAGCTGCATTCAGTGAGGGAGGAGCCTGGCAGGCTAACTGAGCTGGTAGCAGGCAAGCAGTAGTGCAGGCTTGAGTATGTTGAAATTACTTGAATAGCGTTTGGTATAAGTTACCTTAAAGCTTCAGAAGTGAATGAGTCTCCTGTAAGTCCTATGTCAGCCCAGTGAGGATGTATCAGGTGTTTGGGGGCATTAAAATGGCTGTGTAATTGTATGTTTAAGTGACTAAGTAACTTCCAATGGAGCCTGAAGAAGTGCTCTGCTCATAAAGTGAGGCTTTATATTAAAAGGCAAACTGGTTAACTCTCTATGTTATGCTCCCCTAGTCATGTGGTGGCCCTTTACTGGGCTTGTTCCAGTATCTGAGTGTCTTTCTTTCACTGGGGGACACCCAACTGGACGACTACTCCAAGGATACAGTCTTACAGATGCTGAATAGTGAGGGAAATTTCTTCCTACAATCCGCTAGCTACACACCTGCTAATGCAGCTTAAATTGTGGTAGGCTTTGTTTGCTGCAAGGGTTCACTGTGCAATTTGTTGTTCATCGTGATCCTTTTCTAGAGTCCCCTCAGCATGCACAGTTACATGTGGTTATTCCATACCAGAGGCTAAACATCCTCTGCCCTCGTCCCAGACAACTCACTGTGGAAGGCACTGGGTTGACTGTGGTGCAATTGCCTTTGGTAAATCCATACTGGATGATCTTCTTGGCCTTCATGACTCAAAATTTGCACCATAGCCTTCTTAATGGCTGATTTTAGGCTGACTGGCTTGTAGTTCCTTCCGTGTTGAGGATGCAGTTCCTTTATCTTCATTGTTGAAGATGAGTGTGATTATTTTGCCTCTAACTCACTTGGTTGTAGTGACCTCTCTAGGAAGACAGATTGTGTAATGCATTGGTGGGTAGCTGCTGAAAGGATCAGGCCCGGGACAGCTGATAGATACCAGGATGTTCAATCCTTATGTCCAAGTGTTCTCCAGCAAGGAAAAGCACTCTTGTCTGCTCCTGTTCTCCTGGCAGTGAAAGCAGGTTTTGGTATGGTCAAAACAAACTGGTTCAGTTTAGAGTCCTGCTACTGCTGCAGGTGGAGAAAGGAAAGGATCAAGTTGGTTTGGGGAGGAAAAAGCATGGGAAAATAGAGGGTAAGGAGTTAAAAGTGGTCACTTGCCTGTAAACAGGCTGTGATTAGTATGCTTGTCTAGCCATTCCCTGCATCTTATCAGCAGTCTGATTAAACTCCATTTCTAACTGTCTCCCAGTCAAGAGGCTCTCCATGGTGTTTGTATGGAGGTCTCAATGCCAGAGATCAGAGATCATGGTGTTTTGTGTCCATAATGCCAGGAGATGGAGCAAGTGAGGGTTTGTATGTCTATCTATGCAGGAATTTTTATGCAACCATAGTCCTTTCAGTACATTTCATCTGCTTGCAGACAGCACCATCCCTGGCATGTTTTAAAGTCCATCAGTCCTGGAGTGCCAGAGTGAAAAGGGATGTATTTTATATACTGAGGATTATCCCTCAATAAAAAGCAGTGATGAAACGCATAGCTGCACTTACTCCATCAGTGTCAGCATATTGTGTTGGAGTAGTGAAGCACTTTAACAGAAGCATTCATTGAAGTGGACTTAAGAATGGAAAGGACTGAGATGGGAGATGGGGAGAACCAGCTATACTATCCACTAGGAAGAGCCATGATACTTCAATGGTGGTTTGTTATTTCACAGGGATTCTCAGTCGTGCACACATATCTGGAAGTAGGCATGTAAGCTGCATCATCTTTCTCATGAACAAACATGGAGTGAAAGATCTATTCTTGTGTGTGCATTTTCATATATATGAGAAATATGGTGGGAAGGAAAATAGATGTTGACACTGTAGTCCAACAGCCAGGTTCTACACAGAGCACAAATCAGGTTTTCATTCCTACTCTAGTTAATATGTTATTTATACAGGATGGAACAGCTTCAGTGGGGAGGAACTGAAAGAGATTGATTTTCTAACACCAGAAGTTGAGTGTTTGGGACATAAATCTGGTGATTGCCACGAGGTGTCACCTGCTTCTTTGCACAGGCTCTGAAACCATCCAATTCCATACCTGCCTGATTCAACTTTCTAAAATGACAGAGAAATAACAGAGCAAAAATGCCAACAATTTTCCCCCCGATTAGTGAGTCAAATCATTTGACCACGTGAAATGAAAGCTCCCAGAGCTGATTCAAGGCAGCTCAGGACCACGTTGCCAGGAGTGGAGTGATAACAAGTCCCTTTTTTTTTTTTGCAGCAACAATCTGTTAGAGCAGCTCAGGCGTGTAGGTAACATTACCCTTGGCACAGCTGATGGAACTTGCCCAACTCATCAGTTTTGTGTTATGTTAAGCACCCGTAACTGAAGAGCATGGAAGCCAATACCCTACTGCTGTATGCTGCTCTAATTATAAATTATCCTTGCCAGTTGCTCCAAGCAGTTCCTTCCAGACTGCAGAAAAAGCTGCTCTTTTTTGAATACTGCTCTTCATTATTTAATTTGTTGTCAGTGCTGTAGTACAGGTGTAACTTCGTGCATTGTGTTAAGCAACGTAGTTAACATCTGTTATGACCAGCCTATCCTCTCGTTCACTGTCTCACAAAGGGAGCACTGAGTAAATCTCTTCACTTTGCTAGTGTTTTGGGGTGAGATTAAGAGCATCAATTTCGACATTTCAGATAGAATCTTGGAGAGATGTAAGCATCTGCCTTCCAGAGTGGGATTTGAATTGGCAGGCTTTCAGCAGCACGTGCCATTGATGGTGTTTAAATTCATTCAGCACCTAAGCACATGTACTTGATTAACTGCAGAAGCATTTTCTAAGCATGTGAGCACTAGGTACTTACGCAGTCACGATTCAATGCAAGAGCTGTGGTACAGGGAGAAAAGTAAATAGCAAAACCGTTTCTCCTCCAGGGCTACTTCCTCCCTCCTTAACATTTTATACACTTGGTGCCTGATTTATCTCTTCTTTAAGTGGTTGACTTTGCATTGATGCATGTATATGAACTGGAATAGAACACGTTCTGTAAAACTGTAGGAACTCTGAAACTGTAAGTGAAGGGATGTCATATGTGTGAGATCACCTGTATGTCCACCAACACGTTGTAAAGTAAGTTAAATGTCTACCTAAAGAGATTATTACACTTCCTATTGCTTATAGTTTCGTATTTAAAGGCAAATGAAGACAAATGCTTCACAATTTTTTAAGATGATGATCCTTTCTCCTAGTGCTTTTTATTGGTAAATATGGTAACTTCGAGGTGACTGGTTGTTCTCTGTTCCTTTCAGATAGGCTCGTCACAGTCAAACTCTGAGATACTTTAACAAAGCTACACAGAGCAGCAATAGGAGATTTGTCTAAATCCTCTTGGACTTCGGCTCTTCGAGTGCCTTGTAACAGCAGTTTTTCTGATGGACTGTTTATAACTCACAGAAGTGTTTTTCTCCGCTCTGATGGACTCATCTGCTCTTCCCATTGTTGTGAGCAGTGTTTTTTCAGTGTCAAATCCAAGGCCTCTGCCTGTAGAGAGTGACAGTGCAATTTTTCTGAACACTCAATCAAAATAACTCATAGTATAATTCAGGATGAATGGACCTCAGGAGATCATGTAGCCCAACCTCCAGCTTGCCCAGCTTTTGTCAGGATTATGGAGCCTTTTTGGAAGAGATTCAACTGTCTTCTCAAACAATTCTCTATGCTTTGCAAGATAGGGTATAAAGACTGCAGTCTTGGGGGTTTTCCTGTGCGTTATCATTTAACTGTCAAGCACAGCACCTTTTTGCAGCAACCTTTACAGTGCCCAAACCACGTTCTTACACTTTGCAAAACACTCAATTGATTTGCCACTTCTAATGAGTAAGTCTCCAGACAGAGAATTTTGACATTTTGGATGGCAGCACTAGGCTTCAGCATCTCGAGCTACGTTTCTGAATTGGAGCTTTGTTGTATTTCTGTGATACCAAAAACTAATCAGCCATTTACTCCAATTTCTGTGGGTTTTTTAATTGATTTCCTTCACCTACAGTCAGTCATAACTCATAAATTCAAGGTTTTTCACCCTTGCCAAGTCCTCTTACGTGGAGCAGTACTTCCCAGTCCTAGTGCTCTTACTCCCCTCTCTTCATTCACATATGACCAAGAGGTTCACCTCATTCACCAAGCATATAGCAAAACGCAGACAGTCCCCCCGGAGCTCTACACTAAAACAATGTCTGAAGTGGAGGAATTCAGAAAACAGCTGTAATTCATCATCTGGAGTGTAATTTATTTCTCCTTTGGGCATTACAGCACAGCCCAACATCAAAGCCACTCAGCTGCAAAATGAGTATACCATTTGCTTTGCTGTAGAGTACAGATTGTGGACAAACAATTACTCAATCTAAATGGCACGGTGTCCAAAAGGAGAATAAACAGACAACAATGTTCTTCAACAGAATTGTACATAGAGAGCACACACAGAATCTTTGGAATAATAAATTAGCAATAGAAAATAGAGAGCTGGCCAGGTCTAACAAGGGTGATGAATGTGGTGGAAATGAGAGAAGAGACTGTTTGGCTAAGAGGCCACTCTCTGACCTCCTAGCCAAAACTAACTGGGAGCTAAAAATGATCTATGATGTAAAGGGAAAAAATGTTCAATGGCTTAAAAAAGGTTTCAGTGCTAAACATCACAATGAACTTCTATGGCTTCCAAGAAAATACAAAGGGTTGGTTAAATAGGGCTGGTGAAATTACACAAGAAAAAACCCTGGTCCTACCATGTCCATCCCATGGGCAACAGATTTCAGTACTTGGATGAATGAACCTTGCTCTCTTTTCCAGTTCGTTTTCTTAACTCTTCCTTTTTTACTTTATTATGTCTACAATCATAGAATCATTAATGCTGGAAAAGACTACTGGAATCTTCTAGTCCTGCCATCAACCCATCACCACCATGCCCACTGAGCCGAGTCCCTCAACCCTGTCTAGCCCCAGACCTGCTGATGTCAGTACTTATAGAACCCTGCACCTACTTTTAAAACAAACTCCTCGATAGAAACTTGGGTAAAAATGATCCGGAGAGAAAATTCAGGTCCGTGCCGTGTATGGAATTATACCAACCATTTCTCATGCTGACAACTGATCTTTGACTGCAGTTCGAGGTGGTTTACTGCCTATGCTTTGATGCTCTGTTTGTCCTGAAGAAATTTTGCTTCATCGTGGAAACAAGTCTCTGGGTTTTTATGTTGTACTGAAGAATCTGTGTGCTCCTAGATAGATGCCTAATGCATGTCAGTAAGTGCTTAGAGTGGTTGAGCTTTACACTGGATGTCTGGAACGCGACTGGATGAATATTAGCAGAGGTGGCTCCTGAAAAAAAAGGAAAACATTCCTCTAGATCACAAGTAACCAACCTTTCACTTTGCCTAGGCTGCAGTGAGAGAAGAGGAATTATTTTAGGGTGCAGATATGTAGGTTGCTCCAAAAGTAATGCCTCCAAACTATTTCCATGGAAAATACAACTGAGCACAGCAACACTGATAGAGCAAATTTTCAGTGACAAAACACTATTTCTCAACATAGTCACCACCATGAGCTCTGCATATTTGCCAGCAATGAACAAGAGCCCACATGCTGTGCTCGTACAAATCTGCCCCAGCAGGGATGACCCACTGCTGTTGTTGCCACTGCTGAAACATCATCTCCCACCTCACTGTGCTCATGGTCTCCATAAACGTTCAGCAAACATCAATGAATGTCAATGGGTGCCATTTTTTCCGCATGGAGAGATTCAATTTCACACTTTTGCTTCATCTACACTTCCATGTCAGATGCCATTTTGTCAGTCTGCCCCTCCGCTGCCATCTGTCACAATGTTACTCATTGCAAAGGCTTCTACATGTTCATCTTAAGGGCTATGTTAAGGATGCTAGCAAAGATGTAATGCACCTCTTGGTATTTCCCCCTGCAAGGACCACCACTTGCCATGGTCAGGTGGACTACCATCTGGGTAATGGTCTGCTCCACCTGGGAAAAAGTCTGGGATGTTTTGCACTCCTATGAGGGTGACCAGATCTCTGCTAGCCACAGCATTTCCCATTTTCCTTTTTTTTTTCCTCCTAGCCCAGATCTCTGCCACCCCTGGAACTGAGAGCCAGCAATTTGGATGCAGGCAGAGAGAAGTACATTCAGCAGGAAGAAGGGAGGAGAAAAGGATGCTAGAAAACAGGACCAGCACATCCAGCCAAGGTTGAACCACCCTCCCCTTTGGCTAATGCTCTTATTACCCAGTTGATAAAGATCCGGTCATGTTACATGGAGCAGCAGGCAGCTGGGTGGACAGATGCTTTTCTTAGAAGGGAATGCAACATGTGCATCGACAGTTACCAGCCTGAAGTGCTGGCTGGGTTAGCCCTGCTTGGCTTTTAACCCGATCCGAAATTTGTCAGGTGTTATTTCTTCTGCACGGCCCAGTGGGAACTGTGCAATGTGGAGGTGTTTGGGTAACCTTGGGCAACGCCTTGAACAGGTCCTTGCTTTCTTTTGGTTGTGGGTTTGTTTTCAGTTTCTTTTTTTTTTTCCACGTTGGGAACATTTTTTATCAGTTTAACAAGTTCTGAGCATAGTAACATTAAGCAAAGATTTAGACAACAGCTTCTTATCAAATATGCTAGCATTAAATGCTTGGAAAATTGCTACCACTTCACTGAAGATGATTCAATATCTTCTTCCTCTTGGTTGCCTGAGTAAATTTAATTGGAATATTTAAGCTAGGAAAGGGTGAATCTCTCAGCAGCTAAGTGGTATAGATTATAGCATATTTGTTCTTTCTCTCCACTTAGCATGCCAGCACAAAACCTGAAGTGTTTGTTACAGCGATTGGAAAGGGTTCCCTCTATGGAGGGAACAAGGTCTCTGTGAGAAAGATCTGGTAGCTCTCTGAAGGAAGGGATATCAGCCAAAAAAAGGGACATAGGTTGGTAAGAGCATGCATTGCTTCACGATCATTGTGGTGGGGTTGTGGAGACTTCTGGAAGCAGACGTCAATTTCACTTCACTTGATATGACCTGGAAGACTGCTCATGGTGTTCTTCAACCGTGGAAGCTTTAAAGACAGTGGCTGTGATGTCACCAGGTGCAGTGAAAGGGCTTAGCCAGAGAACTTGATAAGCTGATGGTTGGACTAATGTGTTGGTGGTTGGACTAGATGACCTTAGCAGTCTTTTCCAACCTAAATGATTGTGATTCTTTTGAAATGAATTTCCCTAAGCCAATTCATAACCTTTTGTGAGCATAGTTAAACCACTACAGGCATCTTAACACAGTAATTAGCAAAACCAGCTAATGCAGATTTCCAGCTCCATGGTCTCTTTTCCATGTTTCTTATATGGAGCTACTCCACTGTTCAAAGGCACACACACCATTTCTGCATGGCCTGGGTGCCAAATACTTTGTAGTTTCATATATATATAATCTATCTATAGATATATAATATATATATTTGTATATATATACACACACGTATATATATATGTATATACAAAGGTTTTAAGTCTTTATATACATATATATATACACATATACTTTATATATACATATATATATATACTTATATACACATATATATACATATATGTACATATGCTTTATATGTACATATATGTATATAAAGACTTAAAACCTTTGTCCTCATCCTCATTCTTGCTACTACTGCCGCATCCTTCTCACCCTCTGAGTTCCTGCTGCTGTTCCTGCACAGCTGGGCATCTCACTGTGCACTTAATCAAAGGAATGGTAAAGCTCTCTTTGCTTTAACCTTGACTTTACACATAATTGCTGACTTCCTGGGAGTGGAAATCAAGCTGATTGCTGATTTACATAAGAGGAGATACATTTGCATTAATGCCAGCACTTGAAATGGGTTTGCATCCTGAGAAACCTACATAAGGATAGGGAGGTGGAAAGAAGTTCAGGTTTCACAGCCCACAGACCATGTTACACACTTTGCTCTGCAGCAAGTCATACGTGCACCGCACAAATGAGACAGCACGACACCAACACGCACTCTTTCTTAATTACCCATGCCGTTAGTGAACGTGCTTACAATAGGGGATAACAAGCTGATCTTTCACCCTGCTTCAGACAGAGATGCAAAGTGAATGCTTAGGTGCCACTAGAGGGCATTGGCAAACCGGAGGAATGCTTGATGTGCTTATCACCAGCTCCCGAAGAAGTTTTGCGGGCTGATAAAACGGCGTGTATACAGCCTTGCACTCTGTCCTTTGTGTTGGCTCGCAGACGCTCAGATAAGCAACCGGGAGCTTCTTTTTACTGCCATTACCCGGAGGTCCTACTGGAAAACAGATGAACTCTGCTTATTGCGGTGAGTGCAAGTGAAAATGAAACCAGCAGCGCTTTATTCAGGATTTACAAAAGGACTGGAGCCCCAGCTGTGTTTGTAGCTCATTGCTTTATCAGGCTGCCCTTGACAATGTCTCTTCTGTATTCAGAATTTTGGCAATTGTCCTCCTCTGACACAGGCAAAGACACAAAAAATAATGAATTAGCTTTCCTTCCCTTTAATATTAGTGAGTGGTTCTTGCTACTTTTAAGACAGCCTGTGACTTCTGCTGTGACAGAAGTTCAGCTTCACTTCTAGATCTGTTAGACTCACTAATAATGGAGTCACAGCTCTTGCAGTTTGCTTAGGAACCAAGTGAGAGCAGCACCCTGAGTATACATGATCAAAGGCTTCAGAGAGTGGGATTTTCCACAGGAGTCCCTCAATCCTTTCCAGAACCCTCCTGGATGCTGAGAGGTGAAGGAGTGCAGTCTCTGCTGGCTTTGAGGTGCCTGAGATTGGGTCTATCTCTGTGTGCTCAGTGCCTGAGCCACAAAGAGGTTAAGGATGGCAACCAGGAGGAGAAATATTATGCTGCAGCTGCAGGAGAACCACGTGTTAGAGGCTGTTTAGAGTCATTATCACGTCCCCAGCACCAAGAAGGAGCATTTTTTTTTTCCGGGTTCCCATGACAGGAACAGTTTGTGCTGTTCAGCTGTGATTTATGGCATAGGATAAGAGGAGGCGATGGCCTGGGAGCACTCACGTGGCATTGCATGTGCTTCTTCCATGCCTTGGTATTCAAGAGCCTTGCTTCTGAGCACTACAGGAAAATCTGTAACCTTACCTCAGGCACCTGTGGAAAATGCTGTTCTTCCAACAGGTTTTATTATGTGAAGGTACTAGGTCTTACAGAGATACAATATCCAATAGGACAGCAAAAACACCATTGGGTACCATAATATTAAATATTATGTAATAAAATATTTGCTTTTTCCACAGCTGGGTGATGAGTATGCAGCTGAAGCCGTCCATGTTTTGGAAAACTGATGTTCCCCATGTCCTTTAGCAGAACAAAAAAAGGAAGCACTGAAGGCACCTTCTGAGTCTGATCCCAGCACGTGTAGGGTGCGCTGGTGAGGTACAGGACTGGCCACAACATCTTGAGGTGTTTGGTAAGGTTGTAGATGCTGTACAACGCAGCTCTGGGATTCAGGGATCCAGTATGGAGGACAAGGCCACTAGGGACAACTGAGGACATCCCATCCTGCTGCTGATTCAGAGAAGCACAGGTTTCTGAGGCCCCATTTCATCTCCACCAACCCCATAGAGCTGTCTACAGAGCTTCGAATATCTCTGATGGCCACAAACACAGCACACCCGGAGTTCATAGAGGATCTGACAGAGATGCTCTTAGAGATCACACGGAGATACTCTTGGCAGTGGAGCCCTCAGTCATGTCACAGCTGGATTGAGATGATTTAGGAGGAAATTTTTCACTCAGAAGGTGGTGACGTATTGGAACAGGTTGCCAAGGAGGCTGTGGATGCCCCATCCCTGCAGGCATTCAAGGCCAGACTGGATGTGGCTCTGGGCAGCCTGGTCTGCTGGTTGGTGACCCTGCACATAGCAGGGACTTTGAAACTAGATGGCCTTTGAGGTCCTTTTCAATCCAAGCCATTCTGTGATCCTATGATTCTATGATCCTATGATTCTATGATTTTATGATCCTATGATTCCATGCTTATATTATGGACGTGCCCTCATTCACATCCTACCCCAGACGTGTTTTGTCAGATAAACCTCCAAGTACAATAGTCAAATTTACATCACTTCATCACCCAATTGTTTCCTCTCCTGAGCAAAATTGACCCATATTTTGGGGAATACAATGTGCTCCCACCTCTCCTCACAGCTATTCAGCCCTAATTACTGCAAAGCACTTTGGGAAGCTTTCAATATAAAAAGCACTTAAGAACCATTAAATTCTCATCTCTATTTACTCCAAAGTAGTATCCAAGTCATTATTTCCTAGAAGTGGAGTAGATAACGCTCTCAATAGAGCAGGTTTATTTTGGAGGAATGTTATTTGCTGTGGTGGCAGCTTCCTCCTGCAACCTTGTCCAAATGGCAGCTCTGAGCCTGGGCATCCCATTCCATGCCCACTGCCCTCTGAGGCACAGCCTTTCCCTCACCCCCAGCTGTCCTTCCCCTGACAGCTCCACGTTGTTCCCTCAGGCCCTATCGTTGTCCCAAGAGAGCAGAGCTCAGCACTGGAGCTGTATGGCTGTGAGCCCTGCCTCAGCCTGCTCTGCTCTGAGCTCCAGGCCTCAGGCATTTCGGTACCTCACTCTCTGGGCAAAATGTGCTGTGGAGCTGAAGGAGAAGGCAGCTGGGGCTGCTGCCCAGCAGATGGCAATGCTGCTGTTCACAGCATCCTGGTGATATAAAGCAGGCTGATGAAATGTGTGGTTCAAGCCGTATTTAAAACTCCTCGTAGATGAGGCTGTGAAGGAGAAAACTTGGTTCTTTCCATCAGTGACTTATCTGAATTCTCCCTTTAGCCAGGTGTCTGTCAGAAGAAGAATATTCATTGTTTTCTAGCAAGAAATAGAGCTAGGACGAGAGGTACTGGCACGAAGTTGTGTCAGGGGAGGTTCAGGTTGGATATTAGGAACCCTGAGTGGGTGGTGAGGCATTGGCACAGGCTGCCCAGAGTGATGGGGAATCACCATCCCTGGAGATGTTCAAGAAAAGAGTGGATGTCACAGTGAGTGACATGGCCTAGAGCTGTCACAGGCATGGGCTGGTGATTGGACTAGATGATCTTAGTGCTCCTTACTACTTCAATGATTCTAGGAATTAGTTACCTTTCTTCTCTACATTTAGCAACACCCATTTCCTGGGATGCTCCTGAGATGGATGAGCACAAAGGAACCCTCGAGGGGTTCAAATTAAGCTGCTGTTGTGCTGGTGTGCAATACTGGTTGATTAGATAGAGGGACCCTTATGGAGTGATGAGGATTTCTGTGCTGCAAGGATAAAAAGTGGTTTATTTTGGATCTTCAGAGTAGACGCAGGTCCTTGATGTGGGAAAAGCTGTCTTTATGAAAGCGTCCCAGGCAACACCCTGGGCTTGCATTGCCCTGCAGCTCCTGGGGTGTTTTTTTTCCCTACTGCACATGAAGTCCATCTTTTTGTCACTTTATGGCTGTTCCTGCCCAGAACAGAGACATCTCCTTCCTGCTTGGTGCCAGCTCTGCGCAACAAATGACTCAGTCCCTATGTAGGGAGAGAACTGCTGTCTGTCTGCTGGTTGCAAAGATGCTTTAACTCTTTCAGCAGCAACTAAAGAATTAAATGAAAGCAAACAATGAATAATTGTGTGCTTTTGGGTGTTAGGAGCGAGGGTAGCTGCACGGAGGAGAAAAACTAACGACAGTAAAGAGGGTGAGGAAGGTGGGGAGTGCACAGCTCGAGCTGGAGCTGCAGAGGCGGGATTTATTGGGTCCATTGAAGGAGCTGCTCACGGCAATGAATCACAGCCGTGTGTCATCGGGTCTGGGCACGTCTGTCCCGCTGCGTGCTGAATTGCAGCTGGCTTCAGCCTTGCCATGGAGGCTGCCAAGGAGGGAGACGAGTGACACAGGAGGCTCCCGCTGGGGTGGAAAAGCAGGAAGGCTGTGGTGACCATGACAGTTTGTTGTAGGCTGTTTTGGCCCAGTGAAGATGAACATTTAACAGTTCATCAGCGCTAACTACAGTGACAGTGGGAAACACCTTTGCAATGAGCTAGAGCGTTTTTTATTCCCACTCAGTCTGGATTTTGAGGGGCTCAAACGTTGATGGGGAAAAAACACGTGGTTCCAAATCCAGCTCATGTTCCGTGTTCACGTCTCTGATTTGTGCTCAGATGAATTTGCCCTTTCCATTCCTGAATCCTCAGTGCCACACATCGTGGGCTGGCACCAGTCAGCAGGAAGGTCCTGCAGAAAGAGCTTCATTAGTGGGACAGCCCAGGAGATGGCCTCAACACAGTGACCTTCCAGCCAGACAACTCCAACCCACCGTGCCAGCACTTTGCTGGGCTTTGATACAACCACCGTTTCCCATTTCCTTGCTAAAGATGCTCTGCCCGGTGCAGTTTCAATGTCCAGGTCTGGACAGAGCTACAGGCATGGGGATGAGGGCAGCGTCCTACCCCACGGGCGTCCTTTGACACTCTTCTTTCATCGTGGTACTGAGTACCTCTGGGAGGACACCCGTCCCTGGGCAAAATCATGATTTTGAGGTCCATCTCATTATTTTATATTACTGCGTCCAGGTGTGGAGCCCTCAGTACAAGAAAGACATTGAGATTTTGGAAAGGGTCCAGAGGACGGCAACTAAGATGATCAGGGGGCTGGAGCACCTCCCCTATGAGGACAGGCTGATGGAGTTGGGCTTGTTCAGCCTGGAGAAGAGAAGGCTGCGGGGTGACCTCATTGCAGCCTATCAATACCTGAAGGGAACCTACACCCACGAGGGGAGTAAACTCTTCAAAAGGGCTGACAACAGCAGGACTAGGGGAAATGGATCGAAGTTGAAGGAGGGAAGATTTAGGTTGGATGTTAGGGGGAAGTTCTAAACAAGGAGAGTGGTTAGGCCCTGGAACGGGCTGCCCAGGGAGGTTGTGGATGCCCCATCCTTGGATGTGTTTAAGGCCAGGTTGGACGGGGTCCTTCCTGGGCAACCTGATCTGAATGTGTGTGTTTGGTGGCCCTGCTAGGCAGGGGGGTTGGAACTACATGATCCTTGAGGTCCCTTCCAACCCGGGTGATTCTGTGATTCTGTGATTCTGTGATTTGGGGTGGGAATCCTGGGGTGATGAGCTTCAAAACAGTCCGAAAAAAGCAAAAACAAAGGAAAAAAGGAGCAGCTGTGATATGCAGTAGCTCTCACACCCCTCATCCTAGCATCTGAGCCACAGCAGAGAAAAGAAAGTAACAAGCAGTCATGCTGGAGGCGCAAGGAGAAAGGGTGAAGACGCTGCCGCATTCAAACAAAATTATTTTATTGAAAGTGTAATGGAAATTTCTTCATATTGCTTTGATGAAATGAGAGACAGCAGCTGTAGACAAATATGCTTTTTTCCTTTTTTTTTTTTTTTTTAACAAATGCAAATGGATAAGGTAAAAATAAAGCATTTTTTTTTTAACTTGTACCCTTAAGCAACATAATCACAATATATACACAAAGAAAGCTAAAATAAAGCTATGTTGAAACCAAAGTGTTTCAATCAATACATTAGATAATTACAGATTGTGTCAATAAATAGCCAGTTTAAAAACTGTTTAACAGGCAACTTTTTACATAGATACCGAGAAGAAAAACAAACAAACAAGCAACAAAATTATATATTTACAATTCAGTGCCTTGAAAAGAAAAAAAAAAAAAAAGAGAAAAAAAAATTTTTTTTTTTTTTTTTTTTTTTGGCACCAACACAAATAAAATGAATAAATTATAGAAAAAAAAAATCCACAATGGCAGGAGTCAATCTCTGTCATTCATTACAAAAAGTGTTGTGTATATATATATATATAAAATATATGCATATATTTTATATATATAAATATATATATATACGCAGAGAAACTGAGGAATGTTATAAAATATATTAGTGCCAATAAATACAGAACGGTACCAGACTTCCAACAGTCAGTATTTTTGATGCAGTCTGAAGGATAGCAACTACCACCAGAAGACAACCAAGGGGGGTTTTCAGTCAAAAGAAACGACGGCGACAACAAAAAAATAAGATAGATAGATAGATAGATAGATAGATAGATAGGTATCCAGGAAATCCTCCATCTGCCAGTAGTATTCCTACAGTTGCCCTCCTGCCCATGGCGATGGCCTCAGGGGATGCCTCGTGGGAGGACGTGGCGGGTTGACTCTGCTTCAAGGTTGACCGGCTCAATACCAGAGAAGACGTACAATTAAATAATAATAATAATAATTAATAACAATAATTTAAAAAAACAAAAACAAAAACAAAAAAACCCAGCCTTCGTGCTATTCATACGCCAGAAGCTTTCCGAATTGCTGGCAGGGTGCCATGGTGGCATGGCAAGACTACTTGTCCATCAAGTGGCAGGTCTCAAACAGCCCCCATCCCTGCCGGTGGGGACAGCGAGGGTTCAGCTAAGGGAAAGGTCCCCAGCCCCACATTCTGGGATGATTCCCCCCAACTGGGTGACTATGCAAGGGGGGAATTCAATGTACAGCTGTGGGTTTCCAGAGAGATACTCAGACGCTCACGCTGCTGGCGTAGGCACTTAGTGTATCACTGGCGTGCAGGTTTGGGTCCAGTTACATGGCATGGCCAAATAGTGTCATGTTCTCAGGCTGATTCAAACAACAAAAAATCTAAGTAGGCCTCTAATCTCCCTCCTAAGCACAACCATTTCTCTTTTTTCCTCCTCTCTGCAATCGTACTCAATAAATAATGCAACAACCTTCATATTCATCTCCTTTCCTTGATTTACCCAATTTATCTGTTTAAAAAAAGAGTATAAACAGTCTGGCCCACAGGTATCTGGAGTTGCCATATCCTTGATATCTGGGAGTCGTAAGGGTGCTGCTGCCCTTCACTTTGCTCTCCAAAGCCCCACGGGCTGCAAAGGTCACCCTGACTTTCTCCCTCGCTGGCAGTTCCTCTGCATATTCAGGCACCATAAGCAATCACAAAAGATCTCATGGCCAAATCCTTAGGAAATTCAATAAATTAGAAAATAATTTATGGAAAGATTTTGGTGGTTTTTGTTCATTAAATAGAGCTAGCTCATGTTTCTCAAACACAGGATGGTTTTGCTCCCTATAGCAGTATCATGCATACCAGACTACGCGCTATCACGTCTACAAAGGATGGTTCACTACCAGAGGATGCTGTAGGAACACCTCCCTCATCCCTCCCCTCCCACCCACCTTGCATTCAGCTCTTGTAGCAGTGTGAGGTGAAGACCAAACACACAGCACCTCCCAGACTCAGACACTGGGGTCATCTTTAGGACGTGTGCTGCTGGAGACCTTACTGCCCTTCCAGGTCACTGACAAACCACAGTGCTATTCATGTACTACAGGTAGAAAATAAATAAATACAGATATATTATGCAAAAAATATGATTGTGCACATAATACATCTGAGGTATCACCAATTTAAATAAGGTTTCATGCTAGTTCAAGCTTCAGTGGCTAGTTAAATTCTGGAATTTGCAATAAATAGATGAAGGATGATTACGTATATAGTGTACGGATCTCTTCTGTAAACCTTTTCCGATTTAAACCCAAGAGCGTGTTGGTCTGGCCCTTATGCAAATCACGAATTTTCACAATAAATACAGCTTCAAGAGTTGGCTGAAAAAGTTCCCGCGACACCGAAACGTTTCTAGAAGGGGCTGTGTGTACGACTGGCAACATTCGCAAGGAGCATTTCTCAACAGGTCTTTGCATACAAAACACAAGGAAATTCATACTTGAAAGTCTTCGTCCCTCCCTCCACCCCCCCCCCCAACCCCATCATGAAAGTTTAGAAATTTTTGCACAAACAGCAAGAGGACTGATTGTAGCTGCAGTATGTCAAAACGTCCACATTCTATAAAGACCAAAAATAGTTTGTCTGCTCAGAAAGTCTGCTTTTTTTTTTTTTTTTTAAATCCTTTTCACATAGCACAAGTGAAAGTTTGCCCGTCCAACCGTTCTTCGGCTTTGGTTTCAGCACCACGATGCTGCCAATCCTTCGCATCCCCAGCCAGCCAGGAGCTTCACACCTTCACCGTTTCCATCAGCGATGACTTGATGGCGTCCTCCAAAAGCTGATTGTCTGTGAAAGGGGCTGGGGTTTCGGGGACGGATTCGGACAAACCGATGAGAGACTCCAAGAAACAGGAGCCCTGATCTCCAGCTTGCGGGAAACCGGGGAAATTAGGCAACTGAAACTGTAACGCTGAGAAGTTATCAAGGTTCTCATACTCCTTCAAGGAGTTGTAAAGGGGTCCCAAGTTATAGTCCGAGAAGGACTGGAAGAAATCCAAGGAGTCAGAGGAAAGGCTGAGGTCAGCATAGCTCTTGGAACACGACTCAGCTGGGGCTGGGGCGCAGCACGACACCCCATCACAGCGCGTGTGCATGGCCTCCTCCAGCAGCCCACCACTGTCCTGGTTGGCGTTCTCGTCCAGGCACTCAGACAGGTGGGATGAGGCCCCAGGGCCGGGCTTGGCCTCGCAGCCATGGTCCTCAATGAAGAAGTCGGCAGGGTGGAAACAGCTCAGGTTGTCCTGGCAGCGGTCTGCCTCCTCCTCGGCATCCGAATCGTTGAAGTGGAGGATGCGTGCCAAGCCATCGTCATCGATGTCCGACTGGGACTTGTCGGAGGGGAGGCTCTCATAGGGTTCCTCCAGGTCCTCGCTGGGGTGGGAGGAGATGGAGGAGTCCGTCATGTCGCTGCTGCAGCTGTTCTCCCCCAGGGCTTCCAACTCAGGGCTGAACTGGAAGGCAGGGGCCAGCGGCGCTGTGCGTTCTTCCAAGGGCCCCTTTGTCGCTGTGCAGCCCAGCTGAGGCAACCGCTCTCGGAAGGGAGGTTCAACCTCTGCCACCCCCTCACTGCTCTGCTGCTGCTTCTCCAGCTCCAGCTTCATGATGGTGTGGATGAAGTGGGTCTGCACCCGGGCCTGGTTGAACTCGATCCTACCTTCTGTGTTGCCGCAGCCGTCCTTGGTACAGCCACAGGGGAAGGAGGTGTGGTCCATCTGGGGGGAAAAACATGGGGTGAGGACCCTCGCCTAAAGCCCAAGCCACCTTGATTAACCCCCCCAACTCTTACACATCACCTTTGCAGCATGGGTGAGGGATTTAAAAGCAAGCCAAAAAATACAAAATAGTAAAAAAAAACCAACCCACACCACTTGCTCTTTGGAAGATGCTCAGAAAGGAGACGTAAGTGGGCAAATGTGAATTTTTGTGCACTGCACCACGATATCTAATATCTGATCTATATCATGAGCTTCTGCCTCTCTGCGGGATGAAGGACAAATTGCTCCACTGGTATCTGCAGCACTTCTACGTACCAGCTGTGAGCAGCCACTAGAGGGGGGCTGTGACATGCACATGGGCCATGAGTCCTCCTGTGCACATCCATCTGCCTGTGCATTTCCAACTGCCTGTGCACAGCAACTATATGCACACACACACCCTACACCACCCAGCCTGCAACCACAGCACATAGCAAGCAAGTGAGCAGCACCCACAGTAATGAATACTCCTGCAAACACAGCAGGACAGGCACCTCTGAAAACAGAAAATATAAAAAAAAATAAATGAAGGTAACTAAGTGCAGCTACAGGGGTCACCCTGTGACGTGCAGGTAGGCCTGCAGAGCTGACACTGATGCTCCTACGTTTGCTGGGAGTTGGGATGCACACCAACAAGGAGAATAAGAATAAAACCAAGGGAGGAGGAGAAATTGGAGCCTCGTGGGAGGAGCGAAGGGCTTCCCTTTGCCAAGGCATCCCCCACAGCCCATCTCTCTCTGCCATTCACAATGTGTGTGCACTTGCACATCCCCATGGGATGAGCGATTTGGGAGGAAGATGCTTTCCAGCAGCATCTCCAAGAGCTTTACCCACTTCAACTTGAGATGCATGAGATAGGGCAGTACCTGGCACTTAATGCCTGCCAAGCTACAGCTGCAGGTCTCGGGATCGCAGACCTCCTGACAGTCACAGCCACAGTCCTCCCGGGACAGGCGGATGCTGTGCAGCTCCCGCTTCTCCTCCTTGTCAATCTTCTTCACCCCAACGGCTTTGAGCAGTGCACGCCTTTTCTTGGCTGGATAGGGCTGGAGAAAAAAGCCATCCTCCAGGTCCACGTTGCTGACGTCGATGTCGTCGTCAGAGATGTCTTCAATAGTGAGCTGGTTGGCTTCCTCCGATTCCTTCGTGCCGTTCATGGTGAGCTGAGGGCAAAACACGGGCAAAGTGTTATGGAGGTCTCAGGGACACCAAGACAGCAACCCTCAACACCTCAGGCCAGGAGAAATCATGGAATCATAAAGATTGGAAAAGACCACTAAAGTCATCTAGTCCAATCCCAACTCATCCCTACCATGCCTGCTAACCATGTCCCTCAGTGCCACATCTCCATGTTTCCTGAACAATTTCAGGGATAGTGACTCCACTACCTCCCTGGGCAGCCTGTTCCAATACATGAATCATAAAATTGCAGAATAATACAAATTGGAAGAGATCCGTAAGGATCTGACTCCTGGCTCCACAGAGGACCTTCCAAACACCAGACCATACATCTGACTGCATAGCACAGACACTTCCTGACTTGCCCCAGTGGTGGCTACCTCTATGACCAGTATCTGTCTCGGAGCCTCCAGAGTGAAACCCGAGAGCCTGAAGACATGGGGTGCACAGCATCTCGCTCAGGTCCCACCTGAACACCTGATGAATACCTGCCAGGGGAGCTGAGCATCACTTCTTTCAAGGCAGAGAACCGACCTGTGTTTCTCAGAGACCCACAGAAGGTTCTGGATCAATGTCCCAAGGACTCGGAAAGACCAACAGAAAGAAAAGACCTTCATGAGAAAAGACACCCCCAATCCAGCCACTCACTTTCCATTTCAAGGCTTCCAACTTCTCCTCTTTCAATTTCTCTTCCAGTTTCTCCCGACGAACGTTTTCTTGCTCCTTGGAGAACTCTGCTAACGTGAACTGCCGAGAGGAGCTGTGTTTGCTCACCATCCCCAGCGTGCAGCCCCCGCGGCTCGGTACGCTCGTGAAGCCCTGGCAGCGCGGGAAGTAGAACACAGTGACCCGGTCAAACTCCACGTTGTTCTTCTTTAGCCGTTTGGATTTCTTCAGGATGGACGTGGCTGAAAAAGGGGGAGAAAAGAGTATACAGTCAGCGATGCCATCCTGAAGATGGAGGTAAAATAACTTTGCTGAATGCCATGAACCGGACTCGCAATGGTAACATAATACGATAAGGTCACCACATCTCATGCTCCAGGATCTAAAGGTGGAAAGTGGAGACAGGAGAAACTAAGCCAAGTCCTGATGCACTGGAGTCACCACTCAGATTCACCCTAATAAATGCCCACTGCTTCTCCTCCCCACCACAACTTCTGCCAGGAAATACATTTGCATATACTTCACATACAGCAGAGCAGAACGAACAAGCAGCCAACCAAACCTGTCCTGTTCCCAACCCTTTCACCCTGCCTGCTATCCCAGGGTCCCACAACACTGGGACACTGATGTTTCAGCTCCAGCTTTTGGGGCAGGACAGAAAATAGCCCGAATTGGCTGCTTCTCCTGGTATTTCCTTTTACCATCCACTGGGAGGAACCACGAATCTGTAGTTTATTCTTGTAAGACTCATTTGACAGCAGCTGCTAAGATGTTAATCTTGATGCAGGTGACCCCAGGGTAAACATGGCAATGCATGACTCTGGTTTATTTTATGCTGCTGAAATACACTACACAGCACTCAGAGCAGAGCTTCTCCAGAGATACCCGGTTCTGCACACGCAGATGGAGCAAGTAGGGGTGGAATAAGTGGTCAGAGCAATTTCACAGAATCATAGAACTGTATGAGTTGGAACTGACCTTTAAAAGCCATCTGGTCCAACCCCCCTGCAAAGAACAGGGACACTCACAGCTCTATCAGGTGCTCAGGGCGTTGTCCAGCCTGACTTTTGAGTGTCTCCAGGAATTTGGGACATTTACCACCTCTCTGAGCAACCTGTGCCAATGCCTCACCACCCTTATTACAGAAAGCTTTCCTTATATCCCATCCAAATGTCCCTTGTGCTGTTTGCATGCCAGGAAGAAGAGGAGGCAATGCACAAATTCAGTGTCTGATGTTTTTGGTGTCACTCTCTGCTAATGAAGTAGTGGGAATGTGGGAACAAGCAGCCAGGAAGGGCTGGGTCAATCCCCAGCACGAGACTGAGCTGTGCTGCTTGGATAGCAGAGCTGAGAAAGTGCAAACTGAACAGCAAGCTGCACCTACATTTCACAGGTCTTGCTTGCCAAAATACCGCATCTCAGTTTCAGATGGAAAAAAAGAAAAGAAAGAAAAAAGCATTCACCCAGCTGTGTCAGCAGCTTCTGCTCACTCACTGAGGGTTTCGAACCAGGCTGCGCCATCGCTTTGATGCTATCTTTGCAGCGTGCGTTGCTTTTTCATAATAACCTTGATTCAATCTTCTAAACCATCAGCTCTTTATCAAGAGGCAAGTTAACCACCGCCAGCATCTATCGACCGAGCTGCTGCACTTTGGCATTTGCTTCTCCCTCCTACCCCCCCCCCCTCCAAATTGTTTTTCCATTCCTGACCCTTTTTCAATGGAGCCAGAGAATACAAAAAGTTCATTGTTTTGTCACCAAACCTGGGAAGACAAGCAAGAATGAGACTCTTTATTATTACAAGACTTCTAAAGCCTTTTCAGACCCTGCGTGTTTGTGTGTGTCTGCTAAGTGGAGCTTAACTGCTATATACAGTGGGTGTTCAGTGTAATTTACTGGGTTGGACCATTTCTCCTCCAAGAAGATGGTCTCCTATTGTCTTTCTTTTCCCTTTGCACAGCAGATAAGGGATTTTATGACCTTGTCTTCTGCATGTTTTCCTAAAAGCCCTCAAAACCGATAACGCTAGGAAAACAAAATAGCATTTATCTGTACTGACAGTGGAGGCAATGTCAAACGCGTCGTGTTCTTTGGCAAAGTCCCCACCTTACATAGGAAGCGGGTTCTGAAATGGTAATTAGGCTGTTGGTTAATCATTTTTCAAAACCAGCATTACGGGCTGTCTGTTCCATAGTTGCCTATGGAACAGCTGATAGCATGCTGAAGGACGGAGGATGCTCTGATAGCAAAAAAAAAGGTGCAAACAAATGGCAAAATGGTAGGAGGGACAGCTGAGGAAGACTCTTGTGAAGACGCTGGGGGGTTATAAGGATAGGGCAAACAGGGCTAGGCGATAGGGGACTCACGGGTAAAGCCAGGTGCTATGGCAGAGCTGGGCTTGCTGTCTCCACGGGAGCTGTCTTCATCCGAGTCCCAGCCTGAGGACGCCGAGGAGGACAGAGGGGAACAGGAGGAGGAGGAGCAGTAGGTGCTGTCATCCCCCAGCTCTTCATACTTCCTTTTCAACACCCCGCTCATGGTGACGCCGTATTGTTCATATAACTGCAAAGGAAGGGAGAAAAGCATCATCAGAGAGGGAAATCATCCCACTGACAGTCTGCACGGGCTCAGTGCGCAGGCTGTGACTCCCCAAAGGTGCACCCCACAACCACACCTCGCTGCCGCCCCTGCACGCAGCTGCAATTCCTCTCCTCTTTTAGAGGAAACGCAACTGCCCAGGAACCCATTCAATCAACACAAACGTTATCCAACAATAATTACTACATTTTGCTTACTAATTCTTTTATGTTAACTCCTTCCCCCGATCGCTTTCTGCGCAGTTACAGCTCGAGCGTCTTGCTAATTACAAAAATAAGCCGGTTTGCAGAGAACAATCTGCTGGCATGATTTACTTGCTACAGCCCCCTGGGGAAACAGACTTATTAAATGAAGCACTGAAATACAAATATATCAACTGTGAAGAACAGCCCTTCTCCTCACGGTGCCTTTCATAGTCAGTCCCCCATTCAATAAGCTATTCTTGTTTAGGCTGGGTTATGTATCAAGCATAGTAGCAATTAAAAACAACGTAGCTAATTAAAAACAAAGCAGCTCTGTGCTTGCCTAGATTCCTAAATTTCCTTCACGCTCTTCTACTGCCCATTTCCAGCATTCACAACCCAGTGTGCCTGGAGCAGCATGGTGGAAGGGCAAACCCAGTGCTAATGGACGTGGTGTCCTCATGCCCTCTTGTGAAACCCTCCCACCAGCACAACCTACTCCTCGTAACCGTAACCATATCACTTTCTCACCCTCTTTTGCATGTCTGATGTGAATTTAAATCTCTCAAACCGACATCCTCCTGACAGCCCTGAGCAGGCGGCACAGAAACTGCATGGACTTCAGAACCTCCCCACGATGGGATGCCCAACAGTGCCTGCGATGGTGGGTGCCTGCAAAGCCCCACTGCTCATCAATCACATTCTCCGACAGCTTCCGTGCCAGAAGTCCCCTGAAAGGTTAAAGATGGATGGATGAAGTGGTTCTGGACTTGGAAGAAGTTAATCATTGCATGGGGCTGCATGTGCCAGAGGCTGGGTTGTCGAGGCCTTGACCCAAAGCTGATGTGGAGAAATTGGCTGTGGCAGCATGTCCAATCCAGCACCAGTGCTGAGCCCTCTCCTACCTTTTCACTTGCAAAGTGCTGGCAGCCACAACGTTGCAAACTCTCTAATCTCCTTTTTTTTCAGTTCTTTTTCCACCACCCATTCTGCTGATGGTAACCCACGCCAGAAGTAAAGGAAAAAACTTCCAAAATGAAGTCCAAAATGAAGTACCTCCTCGTCCACATAGAATGGTCAAAAACTCCACAAAAACAAACACAGGTGGCTCTGGGATGAACCCACTCACTGCTGCAAGGCCATCTCCTCTATCCCTACTGAAGGATGTTGCCTTCCAGCCAACAGGAGGAGAATGCAGCTCTCCAGCACATCCAGAAGATGGGAGTAGAGCAGGCACTGATGTCACTTGGGCTTTGTCCCCTCCCTGCAGGGACACCAGCGGGCATCAGAGAGAAGCCGTCAGGCAGTGACATGGCGTTTTGGCCAAACTCACCCCATCCTTGCATCAGTTTGCCACCTCCTCCCACGTGCCATCCATCCATTCAGCCCTCCACCCCAAATCCTGACTGCGGGGATGAGCTGGGCGAGGACCAGCTGCCAGCAGCCTGGGCAACACCAGGACTTCTACCTACAGACAAAAAAACCCAAAGGTATGAAGGGGCTTTCCCAGTTTGTATAATTCCCAGGGAAGCGAGCAGAATGTCGATGCTGTCCCAACACTCAGCCAACAGAGCTGTGTTTTGGACGGTACCATTTTTTTAATTTATTTTGAAAAAATACCTCTACCTCCATCGGCCCCCTATAAACACCACCCGGATGGGGTTCAGCCATCAGGGCCGAGTCGGTGCCCTGCACTGAGCACAGCCAGTGCCCTCCTCCAGGCGCCGTCAGTGCCCTCCCCTCCTTGCCCAAGCGCTCGGCAGCAGAACCCAAGCCATGAGAGCAATGCTGCTGAAACCACGGCTGGGATCACTGAGCTGCGGTGATGCCGCAAGCCTGAGACTCCCATCCGCATCTGTGCCTGCCATAGAAGTCACAAAAATGTGCACAGCAGCGTGAAAAACAGAAAATATCAGCGCTCGGCAGTGGAAATCTCTGCAAGCGGCTCAGAGCGCAGGAGGATTTTACCACCTTTATTCCCTCTCACTCTCTCTCTTTTTTTTTTTTTTTTTTTTTACATAACCTGAAATAAAATAATCCTATCTTCCTTTTAGTTGCCAAAAAAGACATTCTGTTCTTGGCTAAGACTTCTTACTCATCTATTTTACTGAAAACAGCTTTTGGAACAAGTACATAATGCAATGGATCAAACCCGCAGGAATTCCTCTCTGGCACCAGAACTCCCACTATCCTGGGAATACTTTCTAACAAATATTTAGCCCAGATGTGCATTCCTTTCTTTTTCTCTCTGTCTCCCTCCTTTTCTTTTTATTTTTTTTTTTCCAAGCTTTTGGGGGGGGGGGGGAGCTTAGTGGGGGGGGGGGGGGAAGGGGAGTGAATCCACTAAGTCCCATTTCTGGCACTCGGCGAGTTGCAGAGCAAAGCCCTAATATGCAGGAATGCAAAGAATTAATGTTTTAACTATCCTCCACTTGGACAACGTATCAACAGTAAATATTTTGAGTCATTTGGATTTCAGAAGGCATCCATGCAGCCCAGAGAGGAGGAGGGCACCCAAAATCCTACAGGGCCTGGCTGTAAGGGGCTGCACAGAGGCACGGGGAGGAAGTTTTGGGGTTTTGCAAGGAGCAAAGCATGCGGCAATTAAAGGGAATCACTCCTGGAAGCAGCTCCTGGGGGACTGCAGGAGAACAGCAGTGTTTGCAATTTGATTTTCCGCCTGGGGAGAATCCCAGAAAGGTGGAAGGATCCCAAATCTACACGTGAACTGTAAGCAAAGTTCCCTCTGCAAAGCAAGAAAACAAGCGGTGCTACGCATGGATTTACCAGCAGCTTTCTTGCCTTAGGAGCACCCTGCAAGCCCAGTGCAAAGGGGCTGAGCCTTCAGCAGGGCCCAATATTGCTTTAAAGCCCAACACTACAGCTCTAAATCCAGAGCTGAATCCAAGGGGAGGTTTTTCTTCCTTTTCCAGGTGTTATTCCCACCGCATGACCTCAGCACCATCAAAAAAGACACCAGTGCAGAGCCATCAGCCCTCAATCACCGCCGTCCACTTAACCATTTTAACTCCTGCCATATTTACTGAGGTGCAATGGGGAGCCCGTAGGGTTCAGCCCAGCTGATTTTCACCCTCTCCCGCGGTTGGGTTTAGGGTTTCACAGCTTTCCCCTGGTTATAAATAGCCCTTAGGCACTCGCTGTGCCCTGAGCGATCCTACTGCCAGCGCCGTCCATGGGAAGCAGGGCACACGTGAGCCAATATCTAGGGAACCCCAGCAAGAAACGGCTTTGTAGGCTTGCCATCAAGCCCTTCTGGCTCACTGACAGCTCAAAAGGTAAATAAGAAACATTAGGAAATGCATTAAAAGGTTATCTGACATAGCCCGAACGCAGCGTGCTTCGGATGTACTCTGCACCGCAATAAATATGAACAGAGCGACGCGTGCTTTTGTCTAGGAAAATCCTCGACTTGATTACACCCCATGAATAATTCAGGGCAGGTTTCCGTGTGTTCCCTCCCGCAGGTACACGCTGTGCTGCACGCTGCCCCCGGCTCCGCTCCTTTCCCGCACTGAATTATTAAAGGGAGGAATGTGAAGCTCCGGGTGTCCTCCGTGAGAAAGGAGGAAAAGGAAAAAGGCAAAAAGGATAATAATAATAAAAAAAAAAGAGCGATAATTAAGATGTGGAGCCGCATGAAAAAGAACAAAGGGGAAAAAGAAAAAAAAATAAATGATAATAGTTAAAAAAGAGTGACGATGAAAGGGCGAAGCTCCGTGGAAAAGAACAAAAGGGGGAAAAAAAAAAAAAAAAAAAGAAAATAATGATTAAAACGTGAAGTTCCGTGAAAAAAAAAATAATAAAATAAAATAAAAGGGGGGAAAAATAATTAAAAAATAATAATTATAATAATTGGCTCTGGGAAAAGGCTGTCCCCGTGCGTCAGCCTCATCCCAAAGTGACACGGCGGAGGTGATGAGCGCTCCGGGAACACCGGGGCAGCTCTGTGTGCGGAGGGCTTCCCTCTGGCTCCTCCGGTTCCCCTCTCCCTTTCCCCAAAGCGCTGCCACAGCCGCCGCTGTTGCGCTGAGCGCTGCGGGCGCTGCGCTCCGTCCGTCGGCGCGTCCGTCGGAGCGCCGGTAGGTGTTGCTGTAGCGACAGGAATACATCCCCGGCCGGGAGCTCCGGGGTACAGCGAGCCGGCCAGCCTTCCTCCCCCCCACACCCCCTCCTCTTTTCCCCCCGCTTTTCTTTCAAGATCTCAAAACTGCAGCCGCAGCCTCAGCGAGGGGCGATGGGGTGCCGTCAATAGGTGTCCGGCCGGGAAAAAAAAACGAGGGGGGGACTCGCGGCGGAGACCCCCCCCAATTCCGCTCCCCGATCCTCGCCGTCCCCGCCGAGCTCCGAGCGGTTCGTTCACCCTCTCCGGGTCCCGCCGCCTCCGGGCGCCGCGGACACGGCAGCCCCGGCCCAGACGGCGCCTACGCGACGCTCCCGCCCGGCTCCGTCCGCCGGGACACGGGAAACCCCGACCCCCGCGGCCGGGAGCGCCGAGCCGCAGCCCCCGCACCCGACGGCGGACGGCGATCCGCACCCCCGACGGACGGACGCCAGCCGTACGCCCCGACGGCTGCGCGACGCGAGCCGGACCGTTGGCGACGCGAACCCCCCCTCCCCGCTCCCCGCTCCGGGCCCTACCTGCGGCGGCGGCTGCGGCTCTCGGCGCGGCGGCTCCGGCTGCAGTGGCGGCGGCGCCTCCCGCTCTGCCGCTGCCGGGGCTGCGCCGCGCCGCGCCGCGCTGCCCTTTTTCGTCAGTGGAAAACTCCGGGCTCTGACGCAGGCGGTGACAGGAGCGGGGCCGGCGCGCTCCCGGGCCCGCCCGGCTTCCTGCCCCCCCCCGGGCGGGGCGCTGACTCAGGGCCGCCGCCGCCGTCTCCCCGCCCCGTCCGCCGGGGGCGCTGCCCGTGAGGGGCCCGGGGGACGGCGGGGCGGCTTGGGCCCGGAGCGCGGGCGCCGGCGGGGTGAGGGGCTCCCCGCAAACACGGCCTGAGGGGCTGGGAGCCACAACCGCGCCGGGACCCCAGAACGGCTTTGGGTGCCTCAAGAGAGTTTGGATCCCGTGAAAGTTTGGGGACGCGCAGCCACACCGGGACCCCCAAAAGGGGTTTGGGTGCTTCAGATCATTCAGATCCCACGTGCAATTTGGGAACTCCCAATTGTACTGTGACTCTGAAAGTGACTCGGATGCCTCGGGGTGTTCGGATCTCTCAGAAGTTTGGGCGCTCATAACCACGCTGTGACCCTGAACTGTGTTTGGGTGTCTTGAGGTATTCAGATCCCTCCAAAAGTTTGGGGCCGCAGCCACACTGCGATTTCAAAAGGGGGTTGGGTGCCTCAGGGTGTTTAGATCCCACATGGAGTTTGGGAACCTGCAATTGCACTGTGACCCTGGAAGGGATTCGCGTGTCTCAGGGTGTTCAGATCCCGAGGAAGTTTGAGGGGGACGCAGCCACACCAGGACCCCAAATGAGGTTTGGGTGCTTCAGAATGTTGAGATCTCACATGGAATTTCAGAACACGCAATTGCACTGTGACCCTGAAGGGGATTTGGATGTCTCAGGGAGTTCAGATCCCATGGAAGTTTGGGGACGCACAACCACATTGGGACCCCAAAAGGGGTTTGAGTCTCTCAGGGGGTATAGATGCCACATGGAATTTGGGAACCCATAATTGCACTGTGATCCAGAAAGAGGTTTGGATACTGCAGGGAAAGGCTTGGCTTTCCAGAACCATGCGGGACCCTAGTAAAGATTTGGGTAATTCAGAGTGTTTAGATCTCATGGAATTTTGGGAACATGCAGCCACACTGGGACTCCAAAAGGGGTTTGGATACCTCAGGATGTTCAAATGCCACAAGGGCCTGGGGTTTCGCAACCATGTTGGGACCCAGAATTGTTGACAGGATTTTGGATGCCTCAAAGATTTCAGATCTCACAGGGGGTTGGGAGCCACAGCCACGATGGGACCCCAAGAGGGGCTAGGATGCCTCAGGTTGTTCAGATCCCACAAGGATTTAAGGACCCACGACCACACTGGGATCATAGAATCACAGAATCATGAAGGTTGGAAAGAACGTCTGTGATCATCCAGTCCAACCATCAACCCATCCCCACCGTGTCCACTGAGCCACATCCCTCAGTGCTGCATCTCCACCTCTGGGGGCAGTGACTCCACCACCTCCCTGGGCACAGGCTGCCAATGCATCATCACTCTTTTAGAGCAGTAAGGGATTTGGATGACTAGGGGGATTCAGGTTCCACATGGGGTCTGGAGAACCAAAGGCACAGGTTGGATCGTAAAATGGATTTAGGTCACCCATGGGATTTGGGTCCCTCAGAGGATTTGGGACCCACATGCCTGTAGATGACCCAAGCCCAGAAAAGAGTTTGAGCTCCATGCGGGGTTTGGACTCCACAGACCTGAGCCCTGGAAGGTCTTTGGGACATGATAGGGGTTGGGTATCCTGAAGGGTTCTGAAACTCATGAGCAATGATTGACCTGGAAACAGAGTTGAGCTCTACAAGGAGTTCAGGTATCTTTTTGAGATCCATGGACACAGCTTGGACCCCAAGACTGAACTAGGACCCCACTGAGAGGGGTCCCTCAGGGGGTTGGGAGTCACAGGGTTAGCCTTGGCCAACGAAGCCCAGAAAAAGGTTTGAGTCCTATGAGGATTTTGGGCCCCACAAAACACTTTGGATACACAAGCAGACTGGGGTCCCAAGATTTGGGCTGGTGGGTTTGGGCCTCAGAGAGTGTTTTGGGTGCAAGGGTTGACCCCTGGAAGGGGCTTGGACCCGTAAGACTGAGCAGGCTGGGCTGCAAAAGGTATTTTGTCCCGCAACCACTTTGTGTCTCACAACCACTTTGGGCCCCACAAGGAAATTCTGGATTCTTGAACATGTCTGGGACCTCTTTTGAACTCTAGGCTAAAATATTAGAAAAAAAATACTGAAAATCTGATGATGAACTTCTTTGAACTTTGGTGCTTCTCTAGCACCAAGACCACAGCCAGTTCAGCTGATGCCACCAACATCAGGTTGTGCTACCAGGATTTTTGCTGCTGGTCTCACTGTGGCACCTTTCAATGATTCCTATGGGGAACAACGGGGTGGAGGGAGAATAACTCCAATACCATTTTGCTGCTCAGGAAAACATCTGGTGGAACTCCATGCCATTGTGGTTGTCCCGTGTTTCCATCTTTCCCCTAGCACCCAGCTCACAAATTCACAGTAACAGAAATATAGAATTGTAGAATGGTTTGGGTTGGAATGGACCTTAAATCCCATCCAGTTCCTTCCCCTGCTGTGGGTAGGGACACCTCCTACCAGATCAAGTTGACCAGAGCCCCATCCAACCTGGCCTTGAGCACCTCCAGGGATGGGACACCCACAGCTCTCTGAGCAGCAGTGCCAGTGCCTCACTGCCCTCTGAGTCAAGAATGTCTTCCTAATATCATATCTAAACCCATTCTCTTAACGTTAAAAACCATTACCCCCTTGCCCTATCGCTATCAAACTGTCTAAAAAGTTGGTCTCCATCTTTTTTATAAGCACTGACGGGTGAGTCCTGTCTTCAGGGCAGGAGGCCCTTCCTGAATGTGGCAGCATACAGCACTCGGTTTCCAAAGGAGTGGTTTTCCTGACGTTTCGTTGACCATGTTTGGACATGGCCGTGATTAATATTTCCTGACAGGAAGACGTCATGTGTGCAGGCTTTCCTTTTTGGGGTTTGGGTTGTGGGTGAGCAAGTTCAGGTTGTATGCTGGCTCCTCGCTTCCTCCAGCTCTGGGACTACACCCGGCGACTCCGTGTCGGTTGCGGTCGTGGCGCCGGTGGGGTGTCACCATGCCATCCCTGGGGACATGGAGGGCTTTGTTATGGTGGGACTGGGGCGTAACATCACTGCTCCGTACTGCGTGCCTATGAGATGAAGGGGAGGTCGTTTGTCACTGTCCCTGAGCTGAGTTTGGCATGAAAGCCAGGGTATGGGAGAAAGGGGATATCCTGGAAAAGTGACCTCCGGGTTAAACTTCTGCCTCGCTTTTATTTGTTTCGAGGAAAGTAAAGCCGCTGTGAGATGGAGCCTGGTGGAAGCTAACACAGACGGATAAATAGCCCTCAAACAACATAAGACGTTTTCCTGTTTAGGTTGAATGGAATATTTCACTCTATGTGCATTTTGTTGATGTTGCATCTCTGAGACTCCATACTCCAACAAATGAACTCGAGAGGGAAGAGAAAAAAAAAAACAACGTGCAGCTATTTCTTTCTATATTTCTATATTTCTTTCTAACCCAAACCAGGTTGGTCTTTTTACCATGGCTTTTCCATCTCAGGAGAAATATCCTCCTCTCCCCCATGCCCAGGAAAGCCAGCACTCCCTTGCCAAGGTTGCTGGCAGCCTGGCCTGGAGCTGGGTTTGCTGGCTGGATGCCATGTGAGCATTTTTCTGATCGGAGGAAATTCCCTGCTGAGCATCCAGGCAGAGCGCAATGGCTCAGATCAAGTGCAGGATGCAGCGGGAAGGAGCAGGGGGTGATGCTGCAGCTTTTATAGGGCAGCCAGATTGGAAGAGACCCTAAAGATCACCCAGTTCCAACCCCCACACTATGCGCGCGTTGTTGCCACCCACCAGCTCAGGCTGCCCAGGATCCCATCCAACCTGGCCTTGTGCAGCTCCAGGAATGGGCATCCACATTCTCTGGGCAGCTGTGTCTCACCACCATCTAAGAAAACATTTCTTACTAATCAGTATATAATTTCCTCCTAACATCAAACCTAATTTTCCCCTCTTTTAGTTTAAAACCATTTCCCCTTGCCCTATCACTGTTGGATGATATGAAAAGGTGATCTCTCTCCTTTTTGTACGCTCCCTTCCAGTACCATTACTGGTGGTACTCATTGTGAAGGCCACAATGAGATCAGTCTTTTCTTCTCCAGACTGAACAACCCCATCTCCCTCAACCTTTCTTCGTAGGAGAGATGCTGCAGCCCTTTGATCATCCTCAAGATGGACACTAAACAGAAGATGGACATTAAATTGGCAAATGGAATGGCTTTACCATTCACCTGCATTGGGAACCACAGGAAGGGTGTGACTGCATTGGAACCAGCCATTGGAATGCAATGGAAGATGCCCTGTGCTTCCCTCATTGATCTTACACCAGCACAAGTTCATGAGAGCCTTCTCCCAATTGAAGATGATGCTGGAAGACAGTCATAACGTGTAAGGCCCTATATGCTATGTTGTTACATACCCACTGGGTAGTTATGGGTGAATTTAGTGCTGGATACTGTTCTTTCTGTACACATTTTGCTGTGTTGTCAATCCTTGATGCATATAAGGACGTTGTAATACAGCACTCTCCTTAATGTACAGGAACTTTGTAGTTAGGTGTGGTTGTTGCCCAGAGGAGTTGTGGATGCCCCATTCATTTAGGACCAGGCTGGATGGGGCCCTGGGCAGCCTGATGTGGTGGGGGTCAGCCAGCCCCCTGCAGGGAGGTTGGAACTGCATGATCTTTAAGGTGCCTTCCATCTGAACCACTCTGTGATCCCGTGACAGCTGGACAATACAATCTATGTGCTGAGGAGTGCTGATATAATTGTTTGATTCCCAACAAATGTGCAAAAATCATCAACCCAAGTGAGAAAGTGTTAATGTAGACTGCAGACACAGAGTGGGAATTGTGACAGTGCTGTGCAGCTTCAGCCACCGCCAGTGATGGTTAGCAGCACAAACACAGCAGAGAAGCAGTGTTATGCAGACAGCTGTGTCCTCAATTAACCCAACTGATGGTTAACTTGGGTGTCAACAGAATCCCTCATGCTGGGATTTGGAGGGAGGGGGGGATGCAGAGTGTTGAGCTTTTCACTCCTTGATGTGCAGAGAGCTGGGTTAGCACTGAGACATCTCCAGCGATGGGACCACTGCAGTCCTTGCAAGGGTATCACCCTCCCAGCAATAATTAAATCTCCAGCTTTCAGGCATAATTACCAGTGACAGAGCCTCCAAAATCAGTTCTTATGTATGCTCAACTGTTTGGTCTCCTGACATAACGTTTCCCAGAAAGATACAAATACAGGGACAAGGAGCAGCAATGTGAACTCCATCCTTCACTATGTTCAGTGGCAATAAACCATCTCCAGACACCAGAGGGGCCCAAAATTGCAATCCTAGATTCCTAATGGGTCCCAAAGGAAACAGAACCTTACAGCACAGCTTCTTCAGCACTGAGCTGGTTGGGAAATGGTAATTTTTCAGCACTAGGACTTGCCTCCTGTTCTGGGTTTGTAATTGGTGGTGTTGGCGGCGAGCCAGGCAGCTCTCACAGCTCTGTCTTGTGAGGACAAAACCCCCATTACTTTTTGCTCCCTAATTCTCCCAAGGTGTGCTGCTGTCTATCAATGGAGTCGCCATGAGGTAATAGAAATTACAAGCCTCTCCAGACTTATTTGTCTGAAAGCATTTCTTGTAAAAATAATTATGTGGGTCTCCGGAACCATGCTACGTGAGAATGGCAAAAGAGAAAGTTTGCAAATTAAAATACAACAAAAGGCTCTTTATGATAAACTGCAAGGGAGACTGGATGAGAGGCTTATTGCCCTTCCATTGGGCTGTCTGGAGGGAAAAAACAAGTGTTGGGGTCTGTTGGTTGCTTTGCTCCATACCCCAGCACCCAGTTCTGTATTTGCTGAGGCACTGCTTGGAGCTCAATTCCTGCCCTTACCGTGATCACAGAATCATAGAATTGTTTGAGTTGGAAGGGACCTTTAAGGGCCATCTGGTCCAGCTCTTCTGCAGTGAACAGTCATCCACAACCCCATCAGGTGTTCACAGCCTCGTCTAGACCTTGGGTGTCTCCAGGGAAGGGGCACCCATCATGCAGACTTTGCACCTCCTCGCTCGCTCTGCCTGACTGCAGGCTGGGGATGGGACTTCACCCCCCAGAGCACCCTCCAGAGCACAAATGTGTAAAGTGATGTGGCAGACAAGCTGTGGAGGAAGTAACCTGAGCTGTCTGAAAATGTGACTGCCCCCCTGCCTCCAGCAAAGGACCAAGCCTTTGGGCTCCAGCATCTCAGCACGATCCTATTGTGATGCAAAATTTATGCTAGACTGGGAACAGGAACATCTGGGGCAGTATGGAGCAGGGACGTTGCTTCCCCCATAAGCTGTTGTGAGACTGGCACTGGGCTGAAATAGCAGTGAAATGATCAAATGAACTCAGAGGAAATCTCAACTAACCTCTGCTCTGTCTCTGAGAGCTGAAGTAATATTTGGTGGCCATGTTGACACTTTACTGCTTTCTTCTTGGCACCTGAGCTCAGGATCATGGAATCATAGAATGCCCTGGGTTGCAAGGAACCCTAAAGCCCATCCACTTCCAACCCCCATCTGCCATGGACTGTTGCTACTCATCAGACCAGGCTTCCCAGTGCTCCATCCAACCTGGCCTTGAGCATCTCCAGGGACAGGGCACCCCCAGCTCTCTGGCAGCTATGCCTCTTGCTCAAACACTCTGTGACCCATCTGGGCTTTCCCTCTTTGCTCACAGCCTTCCCTATGCCCCCAGCTGTTGCCTGCAACTGCATTAGGTCTCCTGCATCACAGGCAGCTGTGCCACAAAACGCTGCTGTGCTGCATCCTAAAACCATGTTACCCCACACGCATTAGCCAAGCAGATGGGTCGCAGCACTGGGCAGTTGCAAAAGAGAAATTTTGCTTTTCTGGGAAGCTTGCCATCAGACAAATATGTTTCTTCTAAAGTCTGCAGAACTAGCAACCCCGGAGGACAAAACCTTCTGTCTCTGTAAGCTGTGCAAAGGTTATAGGAACACAGACAGCCCCACAGAGTGACCTCCAAGTGTAGCAGAGGGGCTTTGGTGGAGGTTGGTTTCCCACTCATCCTGTAGGATAGGGATAGAACTGAGGAGCTGCAGTGATGCTTCTGTCCCCTCACCTAAAGCTTTCCCTAGAGAACAAAAATGCAAATGGAAGATAGCTGTATATGTACACACACTTGCAGATATACTTAATCACATAATGTATCCATGGTGGTAACATCTCCCAGTGGGAGAGACCTAAATGAGGCAGCATGATAATGAAACCCTTACCAAGAGGCAGAGAGGGGGATGAATGTGGTCCTGGTGTCACCAGAATGCCCACCAGCTCATAGGAAATGACTCCAACCTGAACACAACTGGGATGCAATTATCATAGGATCATAGGCTGGCCCGGGTTGAAAAGGACCACAATGCTCATCTCGTTTCAACCCCCTGCTATGTGCAGGGTCACCAACCAGCAGACCAGGCTGCCCAGAGCCACATCCAGCCTGGTTTTGAATGCCTCCAGGGATGGGGCATCCACAGCCTCCTTGGGCAACCTGCTCCAGTGCGTCACCGAGAGGATTTGGAAAGGGCAATAAACCCTTCTGGTTTACATTTTGGGTTTGGGGCTCCTAAATATCAGCACACACAAACTTTCCTCCTCAACTGTGGCAGCTGCAAAAAAAAAAAAAAAAAAAAAAGAGTTCAGTCCTTGAAATGAAAGCCAAGATTTCCATGTAATGATCTGACCCCTGGAGACAGACTTCTAAGAAAATTACCCCAAAATGTGGCAGTTTCCCTGCATTTGCCAAGCACACGTGCATGTCCAGACGCTGGATTTAGAGCAAGGCTTTGGTGAGCCAGCATCTGCCAAATGCAGTCTGGGGCGCAATGGAAAGAAGAGGCTTCTTGTTTCAAGAAACATCATTTTGAAATCAACCTACTCAGAATAACAGAAAGAAAAAGACAAGGAGGAGTATACAAACGGAGATTGATTTTAATCCAGAAAGAAGATATCGTGGGAGGCCTGAAGCGGCTTTTTAGGTCTGAGCTTCTCCCCACAGATGTGATTTTTTGTTCATCCATTGACCTGATTAATCCTTGCTGGCTCTGCCCATGGTCGAAGTCATGTCACCCACGACTGGAGAACAGCACAGACCCAACTCCACAGGAAAACACTGCCGGGGAGAAATAGTTCTTGAAGTCAAGCGTTGCAATTTACTAACGGGTTTATTAAAATCTTATTAGAAGATTATTTTTTAAAGTCCGTTTTACACAGTCGTTGCCCTTCTGCTGCTGTCTAATCCCAGAAAATCTCAGTGAATGAGTCATTTGCACTTACTATCTATTACACCCTGTTATTATAAGCCTGAGTGTGTTTGTGTTTGCCTCCAAATGGTATTGACACAGCCGTAACAGTGCTGTATAATCTCATACACCTCTCCTTTCATAGAATCATAGAATCATTAAGGTTGGAAAAGACCACTAAGATCATCTAGCTCAATCATCAGCTCATCACCACCATGCCCATTGGGAGACACTTTGTTGTTGAGAGAGAAGCATCCCCATGTGGCTTCTTGGTACGCAGGGGGACTTAAGGACCGTTTGCTTTGGAAGTAACCTATTGCCTCGTTCTTCAGTCCTCAGCACTATGAAGATGCTCTTAATGCACATCTTTGAGGGTGATGAGATGCTGACACAGGCTGACCAGAGAAACTGTGGCTGCCCCACTTCTGAAGGTGCTGAAGGCCAGGCTGGATGAGGCCCTGGGCAGCCTGATTTAGTGCCTGATTTAGTGATTGGCAACCCTGCCCACAGCAGGAACCCTGCAAGTAGATGATCTTTAAAATCCCTTCCAACCCTATGATTTTGGGATTGGTACATTAGTGAAGATCAAGCACTGGACAAGAACATTCCTCCAGCACAAACTGCTGTGAGTGAGAATGGTGAGAAGGAAGATATCTGGCAGCAGTGCATCAGTGATACTTGAGGGCCACCTCATTTGTTTGCCTGTTTTTGATACATGAAGGCTGATGAGCATTAAATGTGACTTGGAGGGCTAGGATCCTGGCAGCTCTGCCTTGTTTGTATGAGGACATTGTGCTTCTACCTCCATATAATCACTGAAAAGAGAGTGAAGGAGAACTTCATATAAGGACATCAGTTTCTGGAGCAATGTGGGTAGCAGGAGATGGAACACTGATACAGAAAACACATTGGTGGGCACAGTGTTGTTTGGTTGCAGCTTTCCCAGCAGTGTCCTTTCCCTTTACCAGCTTTGCTATTTTTCTCTTGACCATGATGCAGACACCAGCCCAATCCAAAGCCCCCAGCAAGCACCAAACATTCCCTCAGCCCATCCTCCTCCTCCTCTTGTGTTGTCAAGGAGTCCTCCCTGAGTGCTCAAACCATGTTCTCCTGATTGTCTCCCTGGAGACACTCAAGGCCAGGCTGGACCAGGCTCTGAGCACCTTGATCTAGCTGTAACCATCCCTCCCAAGTGCAGGGGAGTTGGACTAGATGACCTTTAAGGGTCCCTTCCAAATTAAACCAAGATTCTATGATTCCATGACACCCTGGAACAGCCCCTTCATCGGGGAGAGATGGCCAGGAGTCAGGGGGAGAGTTTTGCTTCCAATGTAACCACAGGAAGAGGAAAAAAAATACACATCCAAGGTTTAAAAATCGCACTTGCTGCAGGGAATGTTTCCATTGGCGGAGCCGCCAGAACCAGCACAAATGATTCAAAACATTTTGTTAAATGAAATTCTCTGATGATGTCAGAGCTGAAGCTCCTTTAGCAAAACCTTGACAAAGCAGGAAGGTTGAAACAACAACAAAAAAAAAAAGGATGAAAAAAAGACACCATTTGACAGAGGGGGATTAGGAGCTTAAAATTATATTTATAGGCTATCCAAATATTTGAAAGCTTGGAAATTCATAGTTCCAGTACTTTAGCACTGCTCTCAAGGCCTGCCAGCCTCTTAGCGTAAGTCACGCAAGGCAGCCAGCTGGGCTGGGCTCTCTGTGCTCCCACAGCCTATTTTCTATTCTCTGTCACTGGATCCCATCTCCTGTAGGCTGACAAACAACTCTCACTTCCTCCACGTGCCTCAGTTTCCCCTTCTGTCCAATGCAGACAATTCTGATATCAGAAAGCTTTGAGATTTGACACTGGGGAGAACAAGAGATGGGTTTTGGTTTCACTGAGCATAAGGAAGCAACAAGGGACTGATAATTCAAATATCAACATCAGCTCTTTACATGACCTTCTGCTACACCCCCCATTTCTTGTGTTGGGAAAGCCCACCACTAACAACAACGTTGTTGAAATGCTGCTATATTCTATGCTTGTCGTTCAGCCTGGGTGAAGTAGCCCCATCTTCATCCCAGCTCTGCTAACCTACTTCATCTTTATTGACTAATAGGTCATAATGCTCTTTTAGAGAAAACATCACTGTGCCCACGGCTGAGGGATTCAGATAGCACTGATGGGAAGATTACAACCTCTTAGTCCAAACACGGAGAGTGAGATGGGCTGTCAGAGTGAGAGCACTTGTTAAGAGGAAAATCAATGGTGAGCTATTTGGGGAGAAAAAGAGAAATCCCCTCCACCACAAACACATTAAACACAGCCTCCAGTTCTCCAACTAAATATAAGCCCAAATTAAATGAGACCATAATAAACAGTTTGCTTTCCTAGGGTTTTCCCAATAGCAAGGAGACTTCTCCAGCAGGGACGCGCAGCACCAGGGAGGGATGGCAATCCCACATTTGTTTGACCCTTAACTTTAAGGCAGCGGTGCCATGTGTGTTTTGGAACAGGGATGCTCTCAGCCTGGATGATTCCTCAACTCTGCCCCTCCTGGAGTCAGGACCGCTGCATCCATTCGCTCGCCACAGAGACACGGAGTGAACAAGAAATAATGAAAAAGCCCTAGATTTCCTTTGTTATGCAGTTCATTGAATGAGGTTTCCCACATCTGTAGAGCTCACCACATCTTTTATGAGATTTGACTGTCAGCAACATGTTATGAATCCCAGATGTTAAAATATGGATTTATTCATAACTCAGGGCTTATAATAGAGCACTCAGAAAGATTATATCCAGTCTCCCTGCTCAAAAGATCCTCCTGAAATAAAAGTCCTAGCTTTTGTTATTTTTTAATTATCCTTGCTGCATGATTTATCTGTGATATTACCTCTTTAAATGTCTCTTAATTACCAGCTTGCACAGGGCTTCAGGAGAGCAGAGCACTGCTGGAGGGGGCTGGAGAGCACGGAGGGGAGACGGGAAATCCAGCCCCAGCTCTGGGCACCTGCAGAACTTGGAGCCAGAGGTGTTTGGTATCTATTGCAGCCCCGAGGAAGTGCTCTGGTCAATAAAAACATGGTTCCTTGCAGCTGGTGACCATTATGGTAAGCACAGCATCGGACATACCACAGCTGCTATGCTGCCGGAAGATGGAAATGTTTTTGGAAACGAGTTTGGAGCATTTGTTCCATTAATGCCTTCTCCCTCCCTCCTCCTGCCTTCTATTTTTCAAATTGCTGCAAGAAAAACCTGAAGGGAAGTGTAATAGGTCCAGTTTGGCACATGAGGAACAGAAAGTTGATGATTTTACCCCAGGTCACACGAGAAGCTGGCAGCAACCTCAGGAATCACGAGGCAAGTGCATGAGGCAGCACTGGCCATGAGCAGCCCTCCTCCCTGTCCCCTGCATGCTGCCATACCCACAGACCTTGGCTGTATTTAGGAAATCCCACCTTCCTTCCCCTCCCTTTATTTTTTCCAGCGAGGTCATCTTTCTGGTCCGATTTGGAGAATGACTTCAGTGCAGAGAGCATCTGTCCATATAGGACAGTGCTAACGACCCCTTGGACAATATTATCACGTCCTTTTTGGATCCTTTAAAGACCAAACCAGCTGTCCACACTGCAAAGCTGATAGCCTGCAAGGTGCTCCAGCTTCTCTAGCAGGAGCTAGAACATGTGCAGCCCCTTCCAGCTCACACCCGATGGCCTGGAGCAAGGGCTAGTGCATGGGAACTGAAAACCTGAACCTTTCCAGTATGACAGCAGCAATTTACTGATGGAAATCCAAGAAACTGGTTGTCAACACTGAAACTACCCAAGAAAATGTGCGGGGAGAGAAACTACCAGAGCTGGGCATTTCCTGACTGCGTGGTGGGGGGAGGATCAGGACTCTGGTGCAAATCAGCGTAGCTCCTCTGATGCCTAACGAGAAAAATCTCTGAAGGGAATTTATGGGACACTCACCAGCTTGTAAATATCTTTTGGCATATCAGTCTGCGTGTCGTGAGATTTAGAACCTTCATCACCCTGACATTTTCCATCCCACAGAGAACTCTGGTCTGAATATGGTGTGCGCTCAAGGAAGTTTGCCAGTAGCGTGATGTTACGGCTCTTGTGAAATGCCTCACTTAACCACAGCACTCTGCATTTTCCAAACCACATACCTATCTCTTACAAGGTCTTTCAGGTAGAGTTATAGGCGGACTGTGGGTCATGAGATCCTGGCCTTGGTGTGTTTTTACTCCCCTCTTCTCATGAATTAACTCCTGAACTATTGACTCTCTGTTGAATGGATAGCAGAGTTCAGGAGCATTTTACATGCAAGATTTTACATCCTGTATCTCAACAACTGCAAACCCCAAGGACGAGTAAACTTCAGTCTCAGCCATAAAATTGATGTGTTGCAACATGAACAAATTGGGTTTAGTAACTTACAAGTGAGATACCATCAAGCCTGTAATGAGCCAGAACTGAGAGTTATCCTTTCCTTGTCCTCGTCGATGTGGCTGGGAGAGCTGAAAGTAGATCACTTGCTTGCAGGTGCTCAGCTCCTGCCTTGTATCTTCTTCACTGAGAGCAAAATTCATCTGTGGTCCTGTCAGATCTCAGCCCTTTGGGCCCCCCCAAAAGGAAAAGATTGCCTTAAGAACTGCAAGGTTTGCAAGGAGAGTGTCAACTACTAAGTTCTCTTTCTGCTTTCTCATTTCTGAGTCTGCAGATTATCCCTGCTAGGTTGGAGAGCTCTCCTTCACAACCAGAAAGGCAAAGAAGTCGTCAATAAAACATAAAAATAAAATTCTGGAGGACTTGGGAAGTGCAATAGAAGGGTAGAAATCACCTAAATTGCCAGCTCCACGTTAACAGATAACCAATCACACGCTTCTGCTGTAGCCTGGGGCCAACAAGCATGGTAAATCTGACCACACCTGGGGATTGAGCTCCTATTTTGTCATTTAAATGAAGGCCCCCAAAGCGTAGCAGCATATACCACTGGCATTTTAGAAGCTGCACTGTTTCTGCATTGTGTTCCCTCCTGGGCATTTCTTTAAGAAAATGAAATTTAAGTACTATAAGAAAAAGGTGTAGTTTTCTTTAGAATTAGAGAGCAGATGGAAAACATAGTTTTAGATCTGGAAAAGAAATTCTCTGTAATACCTGAAAGCTGCTCGGCTGAGGACCAAAATAACTTCATGAATGGCTCCCTAGCAAACCTGGCTCTGGGAAACAACACCCCTCCATGCTTCTCTGGCAACAAAGATGGTGAGTTTGAAACTTTTCATGCTGACTCTTAACAATTAGCTAAAAATGAAAATACAACATCTGTGTCCTCATTCGAAAATGTAATTGAATTGGTGATGGCATATTAATAATTGCTCTTACTAGAAAAGGTTATGAACAGCAGTGTTGATTGAGCCCCAGATAAGAATGTGTCCAAGGAAAAGTCACTGATAAGCAATGCAAAGGGAAACAGCAGGACTGAGCCTACCTGGTGCAAAACAATAATGATTGGGGTTGGGATGCAGCATCTCCACTAGGCATAAAGAGGGCATTAAGCCCTGTCTGGGATGGGGAAGGCCTATCAGGAGAACTCAGTGCTGTCTTAGATGAACTCACGGCACATCTAGGCTGCCTACCCGGATTGTCACTGGGGCACCTTTGCTGTGGAGATCAAAGAGGCTGTCTGCTACCTCAGGCTGGCAGACTGGTTCCTGCATTCCTTGCCACAATCTTTGGTCCGTGCATACCAGCAGGCTGAGGGCTTCACGTGCACCCAGGCATGTGGTTGTGCTAGCAAGGCCACTCCAAACAGTTTTAGGAGTGGGGCGGGAAGGGATAAGCTTAGGGACATGACTTGTGTTGTGGGTTACTGTATGGACATGACCTCTCACAGTTCTCACCCGTACGGACAGGAAGAAGGCTGGGGCAACCTGGCCTTGCTTGGTTTGCTGGTGTAGGAACAGCCAACATGAGCTACCAAGCTGTCTGAGTTGGAGTCAGTGACTGATAAAGAAAAAAATCTGTATTAAAAGGAAGATGGCTAAGTGGCAGCTAAATGGTAATTATCACATTTCACCAAACATCACTTCAAATGCTTAGATCCCTCCTTGCACTACTGCCAGTACTGCTTACTGTACCTAGAAGTCCTTCTTCAGATGCAACATGGAAATGGAGAAAGTTCATGTCCATCCATGCTCAGCCAGTCCCTGTGTCGCTGAGTGCCGATCTTGGCTGTGTGAGTTTGGGACATCAGACATTGGCCTGGGATTTCATCCTGCCCCAAGCACTTTGTTTCTTATGCACACGGCCCATCCCTGTAGCACATCTGCAGCAGTCTGACAAGCCCAGGATATTCATATGCTGCATATTTTTTTCCAGGAAATCCTGTGAGAATCCTACAAAGCGGGAATAATAAAATATGCATGAAACATCAGTGTTCAGTGAACATATTAGACTTTGATGCATTTCATCTCCCTTTTCCTCTCTCTCTGTCCTGGCTAGGAACTCCTAAGGGTGTGGAGCATGCCCTTGAGTTCTCCAGATGCTGTCCTAGCATGTCTTGGTCATCCTATGGCTCTGTGGAGGTTGGTTGGGCTCCCTGAAGAGGGAAAGGTGGCAGAGCATAGCTGCCTTATGTCAAGAGGTGAAGTATACCTCTACGTCTCATAGGATACTTCCAAACTTTGACTATTTTCACATGAATTTGCTTCCATCACTTTCCCACATTCAGATACCCATTTGATCGAGCTCTTCTAATCCACAAATCTGTATACTTAATTTTCATCTGCCCATCTGAGATCCACTGCAAAAATATCTGGTTTTACACCCCGAGAGCTTCCTCTCTCCTTTGCATCCTACGTCTATTGATATGGAGGATTTCCATTTTCTTTAAAACAGGGCAGTGCTACTGGAATTTGAGCTGAGGGGAAAACAGGACATTTGACATGGGTACTACAAGAAACTCAGCCAGCCCCGCTCACCCAATCCATAGCCCACGTTCAGAGCTTGCTTTGGCCTGACTGAAGAGTCTGAAGACCTACTCAGTGTTGTCTGTCTGTTCTCTGGGCCAAGGTCTGGTTTTCAGTATGCAGCCAAGGGCAGCTCTGTGGCTGAGGCTTTGAAGACGTGGAAAAAAAAAAAAAGAGGTGAACCTTAAGAGATGCTGCAATCACCGCTGGGCTGGCATGTGGCTTCCTGAGTCTTCAGTTCTCCTTCGGTCACGGTGCTTCCTGGAAACAGAGCAAAGTGGCTCAGAGCTCATAAGTGCCCAGAGAGTGTCAGCCAGGACAAAGCTCTTGGACACGAAGGAGAGCTCTTGAAAGGCACAAAAGGAAACCTAACTCCTCTTGAATTTCGTGCTTTGGAAAATCTATCTAGCCGTAGTATTTTTGCTTGACAGGCAAATGTAGGCTCAGGTTTCTCCTTTTTAAAATAAGCTTGACAAACTAATTAATTAAACAAAAATCTAGCTATCAGATTCTACTCCTGTGTGCAGCAGAGTAACTGCTGGAGCTTTAGTAGATAAATGTGTCTGATTGTTGGGAAGGTCTTGCATACCTTGTTTAGATTGAATAGTAGGTCAGTATAATAAAGCCCGGAGCTGAGAACACAAGCAAGTCTGATCAGGAGCGGAGAAAATACCACTGTAATTAAGTAGGTCATTAATTGATGATTCAGAAAAGTCAGAGCAGATGACACTGAAGAATTACTCCAGATTTATTTATTCAAATATTTCATTTATATTTGTTCTGCTTTTTAATTGCTACTTTTGGATAAGCCCATCAGGGCATTCAGTTGCATTGCGGGATCTGACTCTTTCTAGCAGGACCTGAAAGGCAAAATGTCAAAACATGGTGGAGACAACTTCCATGATCTAACAGATATTTTTCCCCTGTATTTTCAGACAGCTGGCTGCTTTAATCCTGGACCACTGACCCAAGTATGAGGGGCAGGGTATGTTGCTCCAGGGCCCTTTAGGTAGCTCCGGGATATTGAGCAAATATAAAGTGAATAGGTTTGTACCTTGCAAGGCCTGGAGGGATTCTTTCTTGTTTCTATTATTCACACATATGTATTTCAGAAAAGAAAGATATCTGGTCTTGTTTAAAAAAAAACCCAACAACCTACAGATGGGAAATCAAATACAAACCATAAGAATTAGCTCATCTATTTGATAGTTCTCTTTGTTCACAAATCTGTGTCTTTTTTCTAATATGAATTTGTCCAGCTTAGATTCCTCGATGTCTGATTTTACCTGATATGCCCATATCACGTAAGCTGAATATACTTCTGTCACCAGAATCAAGTACCCCTCAGTATTTTCCTTGGGCACTTCAAGCCTGTCAGTGTATGTCATATATATTCCAATCCTTTTATCAGTCCTGAAGCTCTCTACAGTGTATTAAGAGTTTTTCAGCTGTAGGAGTACAACTGCACCAACATCCACATCCATCAGATCTGTGCCACATGCAGACCACAGCATCCTCACTCCTGCACGGTGCTCTTGTTTTAACCTTCAGGATCTATCTAAACCCCTGGTAAATAACTCTCAACATTCCTGGGCGCTGTTCTGTACTGTAAAAGTGCACAGAAAGTCTTCACTTCTCAAAGGGTAAATGTATATTTGGCTGGAATTAAATCAAGATTGTTTGCCTGCCCTCTTCTTTCATCGGCAAATCCCAGTTTTCCCCATCATTTGCAAACTTTAATGATGTGCTTCTGTCGGGGATATTCACAAAATTTAAAGCGTGAGGCCAAAAGCTGAGCTCTGCTAAGTGCCTCTAGAGGCACAGGAGCTCAACAAACTGTCTCCTGTTGCAATTTGGGTTTGAGATCTATCAAGTGTCCAGTCCTTAACAGATTTTACGTATGCCAAGTGGATTTAATCAGCTTAAAATACCCTGTGCTACTGATACCTCTATGAAGTGCCAACTCTATTAACACTGTCGTCCCTATCAACAGCAAAAAGGTAAGTTTACTTTGACAGAATCTCTTTTCCATGAACCCGTGCTGATTGCTATTGAATTGCTATTGACTACATTTGTGTTGTTATTAATCTAGTAACTTCGAAGCAGTGTAGTTATCAGTGATTTATTCTTGTGCTAGGATTGGTACCATCTCCAATTCTAGCTAGCAGACGCTCTCAAAATATTAGAATATAACACAAATATTGCTTGGGCAGATTGGTGAATGCTCTGGGGTTCAAGTTAGACATTTGGCTTTAGTCACTTGCTGCTTAATGACTGCAGTAAGTGTTAGAGGAAGAAAAGCATTTCATTTTCAACACATAATAAGATTATCACTGGTCTTTTCTCCCAGTACACTACAGAGACATTCTGTAGAATCATAGAATACCCCAAGTTGGAAGGGGCCCATGAGGATCATCACATCCAACACCTACAATTATCCCTGGAGACACGCAAGGTCAGTCTGCATGGGGCTCTAAGCACCTGATGGAGCTGTAGATGCCCCTGTTCATTGCAGGGGAGTTGGACTAGATGGCCTTTAAGGATCCCTTCCAACTCAAACGATTCTGATTCTATGATTCTCCAATTTGCAATTCTTCCATCTGTCCTGCTGCTTTCTTTATCAGTATCCTACATTTGAACTTAGTGTTACAGTCAGCTTTCTCTGTCCTTTGCATGCATTGCCTGTGTGTGGATGCCCTGGAAACACCCCATAGGCAGCACACATTCACTCTGCGGCTTGCTCAGAGTCTCAGCAGTGGGATCTGGGGACCAGAGCTAAACTATGCTCCCCTGAATTTGTAATTATTGGTCACATTGTCACATTTTTAAGGAAATTCTTTCTTTTGACTTTTTTTTTTTTTTTTTTTTTTTTTTGGCTTGAAACTGGTTTCAGCCTTAGAAAACTGTTCATTTTAAACAGGACATGTTGTATGCACACAGGCACATGTATACATCTGCACACACAGGATTGTCTTCTCAATCTGATTTTTATATGCATGTTATAAAATATCTATATTCTTGGCTCAATCACTCCTGTTTAATTCAGTGAGTGAAGGAGTAGCTGGAGACGCCTCTGGAAGATAAGGGCGTGAGGCTTTGGGAGCTGTGAAAGTCGCCAAGCATCTGTTTGGAGCAGGGCTCCCCCCCACAGCAGGAGCCAATGCTGGATGCTGGCCAGCTTCTCCTTCCTGCACACACCAGCATTTGTTCAGCTGTCCCTGCAACAGCAGCAGCAGCAGCAATTTGAACATGGAGAAGAGGGGAAGGGCTTGGAGGTATCTCAGAAGGCTGTTTCCACCACTCCCACATGCTAGTGGGAAATAGAGCAGCTTTCCATGTCAGAACTGAAATTCCTCTAACATTTTCCTGCCTGAGAAATAACATACTCATCCCCATTGTACCTCCTTGGAGGGGGAACTTCAGGAGATGATCAGCTTCCTTTGAGACTCAAAGCAAGTATTTGAGATGCGTTGGTATAGCTTCTCACACATAGAAGGTAAATCACAGTCAGTATTTGCAAGAAGGGTATGTCCTTCTTTTGGAATGATCATTGCTGGCAGGGCCGTTGTGGGGCTCAGAGGTTGCATGTCTGGGCATCTCCTGTGCTCTGTATGGTTCCACAGATGCTTATCATGGCTCTTGTTTCTAGAAGGATTATGGTTCACAGGGTATGAAGGCAACCAAAACCCAGAAGCAGTATGAGCTCCTCTCCAAGAAGAATGGGTAAGCCAAGGTGACCAAATGTCCTGCTCCGAACCCTAGCCTTCAGCTTCAGTGTTGTTATTTCTTGTTCTCTGGGAGCACTCATGCATACTGTGTCCTCAGTACAGCAAGAGGAAGGGATCTTCAGGTGAGGACACCAGCCTGGGGTTATTCTGCCCAGCTCTCAAATAAACTGTTCTCTGCTCAGCGTACCCAAAGATAATCCCATATTTGGGCAATGGCAAGTAGTTGGACCTCAGACTCCTGCCTGACCTGGAGGCACCTCCATGTTGGGCAGACAATGAATTTAAAGAAAATGGCTACATTTCAGTGTTCTGCCTGTGAGCTGGATCTCATCCAACCATGCCTCGTTCCAGGCCACAATTTACTCTTGAATTTTCATCTCCACAAGCCATAGCCAAGACTGTTATTCTTAGTACAACCCTTCAAAGTGCTCTCCAACCAATGCGCGTGTAGGGCTCTTACAACTGCCTTGGTGTCATTTCCTCCTCTCACCCTCTCTGTGGGTTCCCGACTTTGGCTTGCTTTGGGAAAAGCAACATTTCTGAGGTGCAACTCTGGTTTCAGCCAGACTTGGATCTCATCCCATCTATACAGAACACCTAAGCCATCCCTGCTTGAGTTTTACCAAATACCTTGGCCTTTGCAGACTGGAAGCATTCATAATTGATGAAATAAGTGGGAGACAGCTTGTGCTCATGATAACATTCAGTGAGTGTCCAAGAACTCTCCCAAGCCCTGAGTGTCAACAGTTATGTCAACAGAAAGGTCAGCAAACTCTGTAGGCTGAGCTCTGACCTCTTGAATAGCTCATGACTGCCTAATGCTCTTGTACCGCAGCAACAGTCATGCATAAATTTGATATGTTTATGCAGGTTTGGCCTGAGGAACCCCAATGACCATTTGTTTTCCAGTATTTCTTTTCTCATTAGAATCCAGAAGAAATTGAGTTTTTAGAGATTTCTACTATTCTTGTAAAATTTAATTTGCTCCTATGCAAAGCAAGCCAGGCAGAGCAAGCCATGACTCTTCTGTTTTTTTTTTCTTGTCTGGCATCACTTTCTCTTGTAAGCTGGGCTCTTAAGTAGAGACAGTGCATCCAAGGTAAGGATATTACCTCAAACCTCCTTTCTATAAATAGGCCTGGCTGCTGCTCCGAGCCTGCTCGTTCTGCTGTCAGAATATGGCTAAATGGCCACTTACGAATTCCAACATGTGCTTGATGTGGAGATTACAGCTGCTATCCAAAACAAAGGAGCTTTCTCTTCCTGCGATGTGCTGCTCTTTTTACGAGGCAGTTTGGAAAGCTCCTGATTCTAGAGAGGGATTCATTCATGCCCTGGTGCTTCTCTTGTGCAAGAGATGGGGGGGCAATGTCCTTCAGACCTAAATGAAGCCAAGTTCTTGAGTGCCCACCAGAGCACACGGGTTGTCCTGAAAATCACAAGGGAGGAAAAGTCTGAGTGCTGGGGTTTCATTTGCCCTGCATCATGGAGCAAAATGCAAAGATGTGGGGTTATGCCATCAAAGCACAGAACAGAATGTAGGGTTGACAACTTGGACCCCAAAATGGTCTCAGTGCAAGAGTGTGGCAATGCCTATTGTTCCCCAAGTATCTTTGAGCTGCTTGGTTTGGGCTCTGTATCATGTTTTGCTGGAGATGACAGTGAGGGTGATTCTGCCTTGCAATTAGATGAAGATGGCTAATGAATGCTAGCTGGTACAAAAATGTGAGGTTTTGCAAAGAAAATAATATATTGCATGCTCCTGAACAGCTGCATTTTCTCACAGTAGATTTAGTAGGGCCAAAGAAAACTCTGGTTTTCTTGTACTTTATTCTAACACTGTTTTTTTCCTGCTTGAGGCATTTTGAAAAGGAAATGGGAACCGCTGATCTTGCGTGATGGTTGTGGGAACTGGGAGATCAGGTGAAAGGATGCTTCCTTCTGTCCTGCAGCAAGTCTGGGCAGAATCACTGACCCACTACGTGTCCTCTAACAGAGGTACCATGGCTGAAATTGAGCACGATACAGCATCTCCTGACCTCTGGGAGAGCCCCAGCCATGTGTCCGTGCTGGTATGGTGGGGCTGAAACAACTTCTCAAGCCCAGAAACAACTCTTTGAACACTGGCAGTGTGACATTGGGCCTCATGTATTTCTCTATGCATAGCTGATGTCTCTAGCTGCTGTTGTGTCTCTCTTTTTTTTAAAAAAAAAAAGCCAACAAACTGACTTTCTCCTGGGCAGCTACAAGGCAGATGGTCATCATGGGTTTGGCAATAGCAAATCATGAGGCACAGTGGTGATCAAAGGGTGGCTGTGCCCCTGCACCTCCCAGCTCAGCTCTGGGAGTAGGGTATATTCTGTGGGTGGCCAATATTTCTATTTGGTTGTAAATTATGGCCCACAAAATGCTAAATGAGTCTGGCTGCAACCTCAGAGCTTAGTCTGGCTCCTGTGATGGCAGGTTGGAGTCTCACGAGCACAGCTTTGCTACAAAAGAGCCCTTTGTACATTTTCTCCTGCTCTTCCCAGTCTGTGCACTTTCCAGCTGCTCCTCATCCATGGAAGCCCCACTGCTTCCAGCCAAGTTGATGCTGTTCAGTTGGGCCATCCCTCAGTGCACCCAGCCACCAACCAAAGTACCAACCCACCAGCCATCTGCTCTCCTCCTTCCCTGACATCTCCAGCACATGGTTGCATGTTTCATGGAAAGAATTGTCAGGATTATGTCCTTGCAACCACCACGGCAGCTCCTTATTGCAACTGGAGGAGGATGTGGCTCTTGGTTATGGGAATACTCATTTCCTGCCCATGTTGCAGCCTTCAATGGCAAGCCACAGACAGCAGCATCCACCACCTGTACCTTCCTGATGGTTAGACTAGATGATCTTAGTGGTCTTTCTAAGCTTAACGATTCTATGACCTTGAGGGAGGGAACATGTAGCGTGCGCAGCCCCAGCCTGTTGGCACTGTGTTCAGTGCTCAGCCTGGCACGCTCCCATGTCCTCATTTCCCCCGCTCACTGTGGCTGTATCAGTCCCTCAGCCTCGCCGCATTACATGAGAGGGAAACCTCAGTTCATGTCTGTGACCGTAAGCTCGGTTTCCTTCCCACTGCACTCATTTCCCAGCAACGGTGACAAGCAGCCTCGATTTACTGCCTCCAAAGGAGTTTTATTTTGAATGCTTTGTGCAACCCAGAGCATGGCTGCAGCTGGGGCAGGACAGCGGCCCCACGTCCCCTGTGCCACCCTTGGGACATCTGCACAGCTCTTCCCTGGGAATAAGCATCCACTGGGACATGATTTGCTGCTGCCTCGCACTGATGCAGCCATCGTTAGCTGATGATATTCAATGGAGATGTGCATGTGTGCTAAGGGGAGATTGCCAGGCTAGGAGTAATTAAAAAAAAAAAGTTCCTTTCAGCGTGTTATAATCAGTGTGAATTATTAAACAGGGCAGGATTTTTAAAAGTCTAATTCACTTCTCCATTATTTATGCTGTTTTGCTTCAGTTTTCTCCCATCATTCAAGATGAACTCACCAAAAAGTTTCACTTTCGGATGCTGGAGGCTGCCCAGACTGAGGCTCAGCACAGAACCTGGGCTGGGTGTGGGGTAACCCTTCCTTCTGCTCTGCACACTGCATTTTTCCCCTTTCTGTGCACAACATTTACATTTCTAACTCTGCACCTACAGGCTGAGGAATTTTTAGAGCAGCACAGGGGCAGATATGTCCCTGCACAGGTATGTGATTGAATAGATAACACCACCATGCTGTCTTGCAGCCCTGACCCATCTCAGCCAGGCTGCTTCAATGCCCTGAAACAAAAGGGTTTTAAAACATAATTTACTGTTCCTTTTTTTTGACATATTTCTAAATTGGTTCAGTATGTCTCCAACCACTAAAGTGTTTGACTTGCTTCCAAATTGAAGTGCTCATTAAAAAAAAAAAAAAAGAAAAAACAAAAAAAAAAAAAAAAAAAAAAAAAAAAAAAAAAAAAAAGGACGGAGGGGGTGGGAGAAGAAAATGCAAGCGAAAAGCAAAGTGCTCTGATAGTTTAAATCAGTCAGCCCTGCGCGGTGATTTAAAACCAGTGGAGCACTTCAAGTTTTCACGAGCACTTAGGGTTGGAAGCAGTCCGAGCCCTGGACACGTGCATTTGTGGAATCATTTAGCATTATTAGAGGGCTTGAATGGTGCTTGAGCTCTCCCTCTGCCTCGATAAGCACTCCCATTGCCTGTGATTAGTGGGGTGGTTTCAAGTTGTGCGCTGTTGAGAGTGATTATTTTAAAGCGTGCCATCGCCTGTCCCTATCTCAACAGATCTGAGATCTTCCAAATTCATTAATTCCTTCGGCTCATCTGAATGGAAATTGCCAAATACACATCGTTACCTCAGTGCAGTTTTACAGCATGTGTCACGGGGAATAATAAATGTTTGCAAGCAGGGCAGATGGAGCAATAACGTGCGTACCATAGAGCACTACTGCTCTGGGTAAGACCTGTTATTAAGACATGTGATTGCAGAGTCTGGGTGCTCCAGTCACGGACTGGGAAATTCTGGTTTTCAGTGCCCCAGTGAGCTGGAAAGGGCAGATGGACACTGCTGAGAGTTCCCAGGTGTTTCACTGCACTGCACAGCGCTGCGTCAATGGGCAGCACTTGGTTTACCCCAGTCTGGATTGGGCATGCAGGGAGTGAGTGGGGTTGTCAGGCAGAGCCGTGCAAGGAGCTGAGCTCTCAGGGCAGGGGGGGTTGAAACTAAACGATCATTATGGTCCTTTTCAACCCAGGCCATTCTATGATTCTATGAATTCAGGTTGACTAGAGATGGAACTGCTTGGCTCCCCTGAGCAAAAACCTGATACCCATGTTTTGTTTTTCAGCTTTTTGGTTGCTAACTGCATGCATATTTGGAAAAATAATGCTGTTGCAATAAGTAAAAGAAATAAAAATAAAAATTGAAATGCTTTGCCTCGAAATAATTCAAACAATTTCCTTTGGTCTTTTGCTGAGAAAATGCGCTTCTGAATTCCCAGTTTTCCATGGAAACTTTTATTTGCTCAAAAACACATGGTCCTGGGATAAGAATGACTCAAAATGCCCAAATTTGAGCATGAAGCAGGTCTTGCTAGCAAGGAATGCTCGGTAGTGGGGCTGTGCAGAGTCACAGGGTGCAGAGCTCTGCTGCTGCTGGTGTGGATGAGAGCAGGAGTTTGAACTTTGGAGAGGGTCCCTAGATCCTTCCATGTGGAAAATCAGAACAATCTGCTGGCAAAGAGGTCAAACTGGAGGCAGAAGAAAGATAATCCCGGCCCTGCCTCCTCCCAGCCATGCAGCCAATGGCCTCTAGCTCCCCAGGCCCTTTTGGAGCTGCCCCAGCCTATCTCAAGCCATCATGAGCTGCTTGTCTTAAAATAAAAAGAGGGAGTTTTCCTTGACAGACAAGTGATAGAAGCATTGATACCCTCATTGGTCTCAGCAACCAAAACACCACTCCGGTCCAGTGTTTGTGCAAGCACTGAGAGATGCTGGTTGTGGAGGAGTCATGTTCTGTGACCAAAGGAAAGGAGATACCCTATGGTGGTGGCATTTCTGGCATCCTCTGGTGCCAAGCTCTTCTCACTGTGGCATTGGGATCCCTCAGCCCTGCTCTAGGTTTTGGTCAGATGTCTCTTCATGTTGGTCCCACTCTTTGCTAATTGGCTTGCAATTTCTGGCTTGTATCAGTGATAGTGCTGCCAGCAGGAGCAGGAGTTGACGATCCCTCTGTACTGGCACTGGTGAGGCTGCACCTTGTGTTCAGTGTTGGCCCTCACTACAAGAGGACACTGAGGCCCTGGAGTGTGTCCAGAGAAGGGCAGTGGAGCTGTGAGAAATGTGGAGCACCAGTGTGATGGGAGCAGTTGAGGGACCTGAGTTGTTCAGTGTGAAGAAGAGAAGGCTCAGTGGAGACCTTATCGCTCTCTACAACTGCCTGAGAGGAGGTTGTGGTGAGGTGGAGGCTGACTTCTGCTCCCAGGTAACACTGATAAGATGAGATGTGATGGCATTACATTGTGCCAGCATAGGTTCAGGTTGGATATTAGGACAAATATCTTCTCAGAAATAGTGGTGATGCAGTGGCACAGGATGCCCAGGGAGGTGGTGGAGTCGCTGTCCCTGGAGGTGTTCAAGAAAAAGGGTAGATGTGGCACTGAGGGACATGGCTTAGTGGGTGTGCTGGGGATGGACACTAGATGATCATAGTGTTTCTCCAACTGTTACGATTCTATGATTCTAAAGACTGAACTTCCACAAGACAAGCGTGGTGCCCAGGTATCCTGCTCCATAGAGGGCTGCGTCCCCGTGTGAGTGAAGTTAAGGCCCCTTTCTCTGAGGTTCAACCTTAGGTTCTGTATGACCGCATCACTTTGGAGAAGCAGGTAAGCCGAGCCTTTTCAGGTTTTCAGATGAGACAACTCTCTCCTACAAAGAGTGGCTGAGTCAGATGGAGATGGCTGTGCCACAGAAACCTACTATCAGGGTAGATGACTCCACTCACCAGAACTCCCCACCATCCCAGCATCTCACACAACTATCTTCCTACCAGCTTTGTTTTACTGAAACTATGACTCTGCAGCTTGTGCAGATTGTCTGCAACTGCAGAAACCAAAAGTGGGTCCTCCAAGACACAGGCCAACATATGAAGGATATACTTGTCCTTTCCTCCTGTGTAGCAGACAGTCCTGTGCTTGTCCGCAGTCTCTGACTGCAGCATTGCACAGCATTTCATACAAGACAACGTTATCAATAATACTGCCAACTTTTTACTGGTATTTAAGAAGGAGGTATCCACTTGTTTCCTTGCGTAGCTACGTCACTGTCTTTAAAGCTTGCAAGCGGCTTTACAGAATTTGTAGGCTGCACACAGATGTCATGAGATGATGGTAATAGTGCCAGACTGCACCAGTGCAGGAGTAAGTATGGAGGAAATTCAGCTACCTGGACTGTGGCCTTGCATGCCAATATCTGTGTGTAAAACTTCTCTTGTAAGAAGAAAAAAAAAGAAAATAGAGATTATTCTGGGGAGTAGCGCTCAAGAAAAACCTCAAAACAACCACTTTTACGTATCAAAGATTCCAATGTCCTAAGGAAATGTATAGCAGAAATCTTTCCTCCTTACTTATGTGAAAAATCAATGAATGGGGGCCAGATCCAGCAGCCACTTCTTGAAAGGAGCAAATCAGAAGTTTACACTGCTACCCCATTAAATGTGGAGAAGATGGAAATGGGTCTGGCTTTCTGGGAATAGTGAAGTTTGAAATGCAACATCACAGCCTAAGTAGAGCTATAATAAAGGGTGACGATTGCTGTGTAGCTGTGCTGGTGCCAGTACTGCAGCAATGCAGGCTGCAGTAAGTTGCAGGTTTAGTTTTTGATGGTGGTGGGTTTTTATTCTTGTTTTCTTCTTTTCCTCCTAGATGTCTGGGTCTCTTTTGTCTCATTTTACAGTCCTAATAGAGGGGGGAAATACACCTGAATGTCTCATGGTCTGGAAGGAGAAAGCCGTTCTCATTATTAAGCTGTTACTTTTATGAAGCCATAACTTACAGACTCTCAATACATACATTATAGCAGTCAAAAAACAAGATGAGATCTCGTAAACTATTTTTTATAGTAACCAGATGGTCATCAAGGCTGCAGAGGTATCTGACAGCGCCTAGCACGGGGCCACGAGCCCTCTCCTTAGCCTGCTCTGCCCTGCACCCAACAAACGTAGGGCCCTCAGCCACCCCTCATACATCCTGCCTTCCAGGCCTTTCCCCACCTTCACAGCCCTCATTTAAAACCATTTATTCACTTCTTCATCTGTCACTTGCAGATTTTATTTCCTAAAAACAGCAGGTTCACAGCGCCTGCTGTGGCAAGGAGGTGCTGTCACTGAGAGGCTGATCACAGAATCACAGCATGGCCAGGGTTGGAAGGGACCTCAAGGGTCATGAAGCTCCAACCCCCTGCCACATGCAGGGCCACCAACCTCCCCATTGAATACCAGACCAGGCTGCCCAGGACCCCATCCAACCTGGCCTTGAACACCTCCAGGGATGGAGCATCCACAGCCTCTCTGGGCAGCTGTTCCAGCACCTCACCACTCTCTATGTAAAGAATTTCCCCCTGACATCCAGCCTAAATCTTCCCTCCTTCAACTTAAAACCATTTCCCTTTGCCCTGCTGTTATCTACCCTTTCAAAGAGAAGCGATCTCACCTCTCTGAGAATTATTATTACTTCTCCTTGGCTAAAGTGGGCTTCTGTAACCTGTGAAGGAAACACAGCTGACAGCTCTGTGTTCTCTGTGCAGTGGAAGCCCTGCAGTGTCCTCTTCCCCAACCGCAAGGGGTAATGGTGTCCCATTTGTGTAAGTGCCACTGTCCTGCATGGCCCAACTCTCCTTGGAAAACAAAAAAGATAAACAGAAGAGGCAGAGAGAAAGGGAAAGAGCCCTTCCTCACAGGTTTTTTCCCCAGAAAGCTGCATCATGCTTGGTTTCCCAGAGAATGAGTCATGCTCAGGCCTGGCAAGCATCCTGCCTCTCACAGCAGGATGGAGGAGGGGTGAGAAGGTGTTGGGCTGGAATTTCCAAGAAAAAGAGAACTTCCAAAGAAGGGCTGAGCATGTGCCATCACGGAAGTAACGCCTCCACCCCCATTTTGGCATGCTTTGTAACTTCCTGCCATCGGCACGCTGGAGGTGACCTCCAGGACGGGGACACAAAGCTGAGCACCAAGGAGGAGGAAATGCAGCCTGTCCTTCTGATAACACCTCTGAGTGGGATCAGCACTTCAATAACAAGCACAAGGAAGCATGTTATTCTTTTGCCGTAAAGCAACAGGCATTCTGTAATCCTGAAAGCAGACACCTAACAGCACAGGAGATCTCTGTGACAAGTAGACATTTCTGCACTTTCTGGAGAGTTTTTTAATTCCTTTGGTCTGCATGCCCAAGTGTGATTTCCTTGCCTTGATTTTTGGATGACTTGCTACTATCTGCCTTCCTAAAACTGTGCGTTGCCTTTGAAAGAGGAATTCAAATATAATCAGAGCAGGTCTGATTACGCAGATCTGGAGAGGGCTGAAGGTCCTTTCATTGCTATAGGGTTAAATATCTTCAAAACAGCCTTTCCACAACCTGTCTCTTCCACCACTGATTCTCCAAACCCTGCATCTCCATCCTCTGTCTGTTTATGCCCTGCCTCTCCATATCTTATCTATCCAACATCTACCACTCCATGCCCTTCTTCTCCACATTTTTTTCTCTCCATCCTTTGTTTCTCCATTGCCTGCCCCTCAATAAAGCTGCCTTCAACCACATCATTTCCGACAACAACACATCCAGCCTGCCAGTTGCCCATCAGAAGTGCTCATTAATGTTTCTAATCTATCACCAAAGGGCAAGTTTGCATCTGCCCTCCAGCATCTCCACTGCTATTTTAAACTGAGCTTCCAGACACTTCCTGAAAATAGTTGTGGGCTCTTGTCCCTTCCTGAGAAATCAAGTACTGCAAGCTATCTGTATTGGAAAGGGCATCTACCCAGAAACAAGGAACAGTGGAAAGTGTTGATTTCCAGGCTGTTCTGGTGTTATATCAAAGTATGATGGAAAAAAAAATAGAGGACTGGGGGTTGCCAATGCTTTTTAGCTTAGGGCTTGTACCTATAAATAGAAGCACCCAACGTTATTCTTAGGAATTGAGTCATTAGTTCTTAATTCGTGATGTTTCTACTAAGTCAGTGGGAGTTGAACTATTTAGGATGGAGGCAAAAAGTGAGTAGGCCCACGCAAAATAAAACAGCTTCAAAAAGCAATTACAAGTCTTTCAGTCTTGAGCAATGTTTTTCCTAACAGGAAGATGTGTTCAACAGTAAGATAACTTATTCAAATCAGCTGTGCGCAGACTTTTTTTTGACTACAAAGGCATAAAATTAGAGCCTGGTCTGGCCCCTGACTACTCCCTTTATGCAGACATTTGTTCATTTATTCATTTATTCTGTTGGAGTTTTTGGGGTCTAGGCTTATTGCAAAGGGGCACTTTATGGCCACTCATTGCTTTTAATGGCATTTCTGCACAGACCTGTGCATGACAACAAGTTCCAGTGTCCCAGCAGCAACATTTTCTGCTGTCTGGCAGTGATGACGCAAAGCACAAAATACAGGGGTGATGTATTTTCCTTATTTTCCTTATTTTCTACCTTTGCCTCCCTGGCTCCAAACTTGTTAAAGCCACAGCTCCTCTCCTGCTCCACAGCTGCTCTAGCAGTGCTGATTCCTGTGTCTGGTCTGCAAAAGTCAATCTATTCACACAGGCAGGAAGAGGATGAGCAACAGAGCCACACAAGCTCTTCCTCTAGCAAATTTATGGTCGTTTCCCTGTGTGAGGGCTAAGTTCTTTCCTTGAGCAAAATTCCTGAATCAATGGCTTGATTAATTGCTGGGAAACATTTTTCCTATGGGTGCCGGGAGGACTGTTCACACAGCATTCACCAAAAGAGCAGTAGAAGACATACAGATTTGTTTTAAATTTTATAAAGCAATCAATTTTAAGAGTCAGTTGAATACAACGGCTTTCCTATGATGTCCATTCATACCAGGAGAACAAAACACAAAATAAATGGTCTGAGATATTCTGAAAGTCTGACTCTCTCTTTAATTCACTGCATGCCAAAATACGTGACTAATGACTGTGTCAAATTGCATAAAGACCTGAACTAGTAGAGGTCACCTTAATTTCCTCCACCTTAACTAGTGCATCTCTGATAAGCAGAGTGAGTACTAGAAGATGGGAGTAAGCCAAAATAGAGCACTCCTCATCTGAGAGCATACATGTTGGGAGGATGGGGGGGTGGCTCAGAAATTAATATGTCTGTAGTGTGTTTCCCAGAGTGTCTCCTGTTCAGACAAGCATAACATTTGCAATTTCCCTTCAACATTTTTCTCTGGGTCAGGGTTGTTGATTAAAAAAAAAAACAAAACAAAACAATAACAAAAAAAACAAAAAAAAAAACCTGCTAACCTATTCAGAATGTGGGGCTGGGTCAGGATTGTATTTTGGGAAGTCTGATGCTGTGTGAATTCAGGCTCATTTATAACAGCCACCGTCCTGTGGTAGAGGATGCAAGGCACAGTTATAGGCCAGGCTGTCTCTGCTCAGCCAGGAGAAATGATGTACTGTACCTTAAATCTGTGCCTAACTCCTGTACCAGTCATTGCCACATGTAGAGACTGGAAGTGGGAATAATGCATGCATTTTGATGGATTTCAGAACAGTGCATGGATGCAAATTGGATCTTTCATTGGAAATGCCCAGATGTTGTCAAGGTATTGACAACTCTGGGTAATTTCCCTTTCATCCAAACCAGAGTTGTTCCTCCTTCTTTTTTCCACCTGCCTCAAGACAGTCACAGGAATCTCTTGGCCCAGAGATTCCCCTCTTGAAGCTAGGGTTTGCAACTCTGGTATGCTGGAGAACAGAGAAGTCAACCCTTTGGTGGAGGTTTTGGGACATCTGTCCTTGCAGTGCTCATGGCATTGTGAGGATAACAGAATCATAGAATCATCCAGACTGGAAAAGACCTTCAGTATCATCAAGTCCAACCATCAGCCTGAACTGCCAAGTCCCATCAGTAAGCCACGTCCCATAGTCCCACGTGCAAACATCTCTTCAACACCTCCAGAGATGGAGACTCCACCACTTCTTTGGGAAGCCCATTCAAATGCTTACCTGATCCCCTCTTTGAAGAAATTCTTTCTCATGCCCAAGCTAAAGCTCCCCTGTTGCAACGTGAGATTGTTTTGTCGCATCCTGTCGGCCACCATGACCAGGTAGGGAGATATCATGACCCAAAAGGTTACCCAGACACCAACTCAAGGTTTGACTGAGAATCATGAGATTTTGGCCAAGTCTTCCTTGCAGGCCAAGCTAGCTAAGGGTGCATTCTCTTGAATGATGGTGAAATCACCTTGAGTTCATCACTACTTCATCTCAAATTAGCAAGTTCAAGCTGAACACAAACCTGGGGTTCACCTTGACTCAGAACCAAGAGGTTTGTTCCCACAAAGAACCAAGCTCTGTGTTATCATTTCAGCCCATAGCATGCCCTCCAGCATGTCGTAAGACCAGAAATTGCTCCAACAGGAAAAACACAATCATCTCCTCACACTTCCCAGCCCAGCAGCTCTGCCAAGCACCTCCAGTTGTGCCACAGTCAGGGCTGGCAAGCAGAGGCCATGAAGGAGGAGACAGATCCTGGGCTGCCTTTATGAGATCTCCACCGACTGCAAAGGAAGACCAGGGAGACTTGCTTAGATGAGCAATTTAGGTGTCTGCTCTTATCAAATGAGTCGCACCCAAAATATTCAAAGACATCCTGCTAGCTGCAAGCAAGTAGACTTTCCCATGAAACCTCATGTTTACTATACAAATACTGACACCCAACCTGCTTTTTGCTTTGTAGAAATCAAGTCTGCTTTTATTTTGGTGCAAGGAGTTGATCACAACTAATGTTTTACATGGGAACACCACAAAAAGAATCAGGAATATATCAAACTGAAAGAAATTTATCTCGTGTTAAGAGCAAAATTATGGTAAGGGGAACAGAACAGGAGAAAACAAGACTACCCAGAGGCCGGAGATAACTGCATGTAATTCCCAGAGTGTTATTCCAGCTCTAGAAATACAAGCCAGAATTTGGATGTATTTTTTTTCCTGCAGAAAACAATGTAATGGATTATTTGTTTCATTTCTTGGCAGTTTTCTCCAGCTGAATTGCTCAGTAATCCACCCTCACATCTGCTGGCCAAGTAGAAAGGAATCCTGTTGAAAGGGGAGAGACAAGCATGGAAAAAGAAATTAAAAAAAGCAGTGAGCAGAAATTGCAACTTTGCAGCACATGGACAGAACAAACATGAGGACTGCATCCTTCCCACAGTCACTGCTGCATGGAAGGTGAGAATGAGGAGCTAAGAGCAGATGGTTCTCTGCCCTGAAATATGCCAAAGGTGCTACTGACCACTGCAGCCCTCCTCCCAATCTCTCCACGTCTTTGTGCTCTCAGTAGGAGCTGAACTGCTTTTTAGGATGTGCAGAAAGCTAGCAGCATTGCTCAGGGTGCTACAGAGCAAGCTGTGAAGATGAAGTATTGCTGCTGCTGTGATTCTGCCGCATGGTGTGACCACACCGGTTAGTTCAGCTGATCAAACGTGGCAGTGTGATATGCTGCCCTGGACATCCCAAATCAGATTAGTAAAGCATGACCCTAGAGCTGGGCAAGACATCTTGAATCAAACAATTTGGGACAGTTAAAAATGGCCTTTCCCCTGAATTAAAGGCTCACAGCAATATCTTACTTTGCCTTTCTGTTTTTTTTTTATCTGTTTATTTTTCCCCCCTAGAGAAATACACCCCAAACAACAGCAACAACAACAAAAATAAAGTCAGTTTTCATTCATCCTCCCCCTCTTTTTTTTTTTTTTTTGGTAAAAGAAAAGAAAGAAGTTTTCTGAGCGTGAAAAACTCAATGGCTAGATGTTTGCACTGATACGGATGAGAAATGTCATAATAACTAATAGCTCTTGTCTAAAAATCGTTGAATGAAAATTGCTATTTTTTTTCATGAAAAGATCTCTATGTGGGTAAATAATTATATGTAATAGCTCCTAACAGCTGACTTGTCCTACAGTGTAAGTGGCTTCCAGCAGCAGGGAATGGCTCAGCCTATGAATGGATCTCATCCTGCCTTGGGCAACTCAGATGAAGGACAGCTTAGGATTCAAGAGTTTTACTCCTGGGGCTCTTCAGGCTCATTTTCTCTGGGTGGTCTCCTCCGTGCTTGCAGAACCACACTTTGCTTTCAGGAAGGCTGCCATCATATTCTCGGGCTCAGAATGTCATTGTCACACTTCTGCAGGAGTGGTGTGCTGTGTCCTGGGACTGTGGTTGCCATGCTTAGGGCTGTATGGACACGGACTCCATCTTCTCCAAGTACTCCTCATTGCAGTTTGGGTATTTGTGCTGTGGTTGTTTCATTTTCCCCATGGAATGGTCCCAAAAAGAAGCCAGGCAAGGAACAAATTTGAGATTTCCAGCTCACGTATGATCGAATAATTGAGCATGTATGCAGGGAGGCTCAAGAACACGTGTGGAGTCTGCAGGACTAGCTGGATAAATGCCACAGTTTTGCAATGGAGTGACCTACACTTGTCCCATGTTCACCTCTACATGCAGGATACTCACCACAGAGGGCTTGGATCCAAGCTCTGTACCCATTGAGGCCAGTCTGATGGGACAGCACTTCTTGCTTCCACAGGCAGCAGAGATACTGGGATCACAGGCCCCCACCTACGACTTGCTTCACCCAGCCCTGAGCATGGGGCTGGAGACATCCATTCCCAATCTGTCTTCAGAGGACATGTGAGTTTTGCTGACTCTCTGCTCTAAGCCCTGAGCACCTATTGCTCGGTGGATGGGGACTGCATCTAGAAGAGGAACAGAAAGCTGCCTTTTTCCCAGCTCCCTCCTGGTCTGCAGGAAATTTCTCTGTTTGCATATTCAAGAGGATAGTGGGGAAATTAATGGAAAATGGCTATTACATGTAGAAAACTCACATCCAACTCAGGAAGTCCCTGAGCAGGGCAGAAACTATCATTTTTGCTTGTATTTTTGGAGCAGGGAATGGAGGCTTTTGTACTTTAACCCACGTGGCTCCAGAGTCAAGCCCCTACTTTTGTACCTGAGAATATTTATAAGTATGCAGGTGTTAGAGCATTTCTGTGCGTGGCACACAACAGCACAAAAGTGATTTCTCCCAAGCCCCTCTGCTGAACATTTTTAACTGGTGAGCAATCTGGGGAAAAGCTGGGACGATTTGTCAATAGGTTAAAAGAGAAGAGCTTGTTTTTGTGCAACTCCAGAAACGAAGTGCAGTTAAAAGCACAGAATAAAAAAACACCAAAAGACCAAGAGCAACAATAGGGTGTTTTCCTTCCTGTATGTTTGTTACAGTTACTGCTGGTCATGCAAAGGAAAAAAAAAAAAAGCCAAAACAAAATGTGGCATACAGGTCACTATGTTCTTTGGGAATCAGAAATAGACTGAGTGGGCTCGGTAGGCAAACACACATTTCACAAACTTCGCATCACAAAGCCAATATTTATTCAGGAGAGAATTCTTCCTTTGGGTAATTAATATTTTCTTGCTATTTATTGCTCACTAGATGGAAGTTTTGGAATGTGCAAGGAAGGGGGGAAAGCTGGCAGTGTTCCTTGCAGTTATTACATTGCCGTGGAGGCCTCCAACAAAAATCACAGCACCGAGTGTACATTCCTTTCATAAGCAAAATGGATCATCAGGCGATGGAATGGCTTCAAAGGAATGCATGCATCATGCCTTTGACATTTTGCTAGAGCTGGAGCAGGAGGGGAAAAAACAGCTATTGAGAAGCACTTTCCTTACACCGTGCATTTGTTCTTCTCTGTCTGCTGTGAAGGAAGATTTCCACTTGGCACGTTGGAGACTGGAACCTCAGCCCTTCCTCTTCCAAGCCACACGTTCGAGAAAAGCCAGAGAGTTTACATTAGAGAGGAACAGAAGGTGAAGGAAATTGTAAACTCAAGTGAGATGTTATGGGGCAGGTTAGATGCTGGTGGGTAGACTAACAAAAGTGGAATGTTATTGCTAAAATCTGGCTCCTTCCAAAAAACTCTTAACGTTGTCAAAGCCTTGAGTTTAGTCTGCTAGTTTCAGACATTCCAACATATGCTTCTTATTTTGTTTTTAATACTTACAGTCCATCCAGAGACAATTCATGGCAACCGTGGCTATTGTAACACTATATAAAACATGGGGTTTGATGACAACTGATATGAAGTGTGATTGGAAAAAATAATGCCCCCTGGTAATGATAATATTTCCTGCTCAGATTGGTCTCACGATAATAGGCCTGCTCCAGTGGTGTTTGCAGAGTTATGTACGGGACTCTGGTATTACATTACAGCTGCTGCCTGGTTATACATCCGTGTGAATAGGAGGAAATAAATACAAATGAAGAAATACCAGAAGGTCCAAAAAAGTGGGGCCCAACATTGCCAATTTCTTGCTTGGGTCTTGGAGTGGGCGAAGCATTGGCACTTGGACCTGACCGACCAAGGAAGCATCTTGTCTTGATCTGAGAGGAGGGAAGAAATGCAACCCCTGGAGAATGCCCAGGCACTGGGCCCTGGGAACTTGGCAGGCTGCTGGGGAGGTCAGAAAGAGCCTGGGGCAGAAAGCTTTGCTCTGAGATGGGAATGAATGTGGATAAGGAATTCTAGATGAGGTGAGGTTGAACATTTTCTGGATAGACTGGGCTGTGGATAGTTGGCTCTTGCAAAGGATTCCAGGTTTTAGGGATAGAAGGACAGGTAATCAGTTTCCCTGAGCATGAATATCCATGTTGGTGAAAAATGCACCTGAGAGGCCAGAGTTGCAGGGCTGGGACATGGTGAGGATGATGAAATTGTCCACTGGCTTTCTGTGACCTGGAGCTATTTCCTTCTCAAAATAAAGACTTAAGTTAGGTCTAGAGGATGGCAGGTAAGGGCACCTCCTCTCTATTCTGTGTCTGGATTGGCCTGTTATGGCAACAACATCTGCTGTAAAGTTTCTCCTAGCTGTGGCTTTGGGTCAGCAAGCCCTGGGCAGTCAGAAGTTGCTAAGGGTCATCCCAACAGCTCTGCTTCCAGCACTCTGGATCATCCCTGGGAGATGGCAAGTGGAAAGTTCTCCAGAAAAAGGCATGGGCAATGAAGAAGCCCCTGTACGAGGAGAAAAGATGGCAAAGGAACTTTTCTTACATACCTTGTATGGAGGTGATTTAGAACTCTGCACACTAAACTGGGAAAGAAGGAGAGGGAAGCACCCCATTTCAGAGGTTGGTAAGAAACCTGGGGCCTACGATTCTGGGCTGTAGGATTCCACATCCATAAAGCAGACATGTCTCAAAGACTTCCATGCCTGTGGAACATCCTATCAACAATAAGGAGCAAGTTAATAGATTATAATATAATATAGTGTCCTCCAGAAACTCAGAGCCTGTGGACACAGGGGCCAGAGGTGACCCACAGCAATCTAGCAGCTATCTATCTACACAGTGGGACGTGAGACAAAGCTGGCAAACAAGATCCAATCTCACTTGGAGAGGGAGGGAACTGAGTCACCCAGATACGCACACACATCAAGGAGAAACTTCAAAGAGGCAAAGAAAATCAGGATCAAGGACTCTGAGAAACTATCTTCAAAGGCTGAGCAATCTGACCCCAGGGCTGGAAGAATGCTCGTGTCCACCCTTCACGGCACGACGTAGGACGGGAAAATTGTGCAACCCTCAAAAGTCTGCAAACATGAGCAAAGACACGTGGAAACTGGGTAGTGCTCAAGATGACCGGCGTCACGCCTTGGGAGCAGGAGCAGCTGAGGTGCCTGCCACTCTCACTGGGGAGCTGAAAGGAACTCTTCTTGCCAAATGCCAACATCCTGGTGTGAACTGGGCTTTGGGTTTTTTCTCGTGGATGCGCGTAGTGAAATTTCCAACTGAGTTTTTGTATTCTTCCCAAACCGTCTTTCACAACTGCTTCTCCACTCTGCGCATTGTGTTGAGCTGGAAAAGCTGTTCAGTTCCCATCTCAGCAGCATGGGAGCACATGGGGCTCCTATGGCAGTGACAAAACTGGGGTCTGTCTAGGTGATCATTCCATGTCCCTCTTCCGAGCAGCACGTGTCAGAATGTGTTCCTACGCTGTTTCTACCTTTGCTTTAGTCCCCATCTCAGCCTGAGATGGAAGATGTCCAGCACAAATTGATGCTGCTCTAGGTTTGTTAGTCAATGTCATGGGATGATTCCTTGTGCCCAGGCACTGAGAGATACTTGGTGGGCAAATAAGCCATGCCCTCTCCACCTTGACAGAGAGATTCTGCTTTTAGAGCAGCTGAGGATCAAGGAGAGCCTGAGGAAGGCTGCAGGGAAATCAAATCATGGAATCACAGAATCATTGAATCATTGGATCATTGAATCACTGAATCATAGAATCACAGCATCATGGCATCAGATAACAGCTTGGGTTGGAAGGGACCTTGAGAATGATCCAGTTCCTCATCTAGTGAATTGCTACCCACTAGATCACATTGCCCAGGGCTCCATCCAACCTGGCCTTAATCACCTTTGGGGATGGAGCAAATGAGCAAGAGGAAGTCACCGAATGGGAGAGTGTTGAGAAATGAGCTATTTTCACACCTTTACCTGCACTCCTCACCCTACTGATGCCCTGACACTTGATAGATCAGCAAACATGTTGTTGGCTAACACATGACCTTATTCATGCTGGTACGTAAAAGACCACACATTCCTGCTCTGACCATAGCAGCTCATGTCACCTTTCCAACACCAACCAATAAAGTCCTGTACACTGGGAATCCACCTGTCCTTCTGAGTGATTCCTAATGTACAGGAACTGCTGCATGAAACTTGTAGCATCTGAACTCCAACTGACTTTCCATAACTCGTTTCCCAAGCGAAAAACTCCGTTCCATTGCAAACAGTGGCATTTCAACATGATCTGGGGACAACCTCACAGCTACCCAACCTGCCCTAATGGGAGGACGTGATGTGCCAGCAAAACAACCAGGAGGAATCCTCTGGAGGAGGTGGCTTTGGAGCAGCATGCCCAAGCAAAGCCTAAAGGCAGATTTGCCAGGTACTAAAGATAAGGAGATTTGCCAGTAACAGGGACACCCTGTCCCAGGAAGAAAGGGAACAACAGCCCATGGCAGGGAGAAACACAGCCTTGGAGCCAGAAGGCATGGAGTGCAGATAGGATTAACATGGACACCATGCTGCTTCATCCAGCTGTCACAGGGCTCTGGAGAGCTGTCTGAGAACTGTGCTGACAGCTGTGGGGTGGGGTGAGGTCTCCATTGGCAGCCACTTGCCATCCCCATGCAGCCCGTGCTATCTCTCAGCCAGCAATAGTTAAAGGCACGGCATGGCTGGCTTACCCAGCAGTGGGCAGAAAATATCCTCGTGGCCCTGGAACAAAACAGCACACTTGGACTAGAGACCAAGTCACAGTTTTAATGATTTTAAATATATATTGGTAGAAAATGTAAATAAATCCACAATTTGAATTTACCATGGTGTGAAGGCATTGCTGCTCACAGCCTCTGCTACCTGCACCCCCACTCTGATCCATAGGTGCAGGTTTAGCTATCTGGAAGTGCAGCTGGTTATTGCCAACCAGAAAAACAACTTGTTTGCCACCAGTACCAACAGGTTGCCAGTGGTTGTAGTCAATATGGGATTTCATTTTTCATTGGCAACCCTGAACGCAGCAAGGGGGATGGAGCTAGATGATCTTTAAGATCCCTTCCAACCCAAACCATTCTATATTTTTTTCTTTTTTGTAAAGAGAGCTCTGAAGCAGAGATTGGCTTCTCAGACCATGGAGATTCAAGAGGTTCAAAACAGACTGAGATATTCAGGGAACCTGATGCACATCTTGAGTCAAGCTACTTGCTTTGCCCCCAGGGCAATACGAAAAGAGAACATCCTAAAACTGATGAAGACCTGGACTGAATTAGGTCAGTGTGACCACAGGGACCGTTTAGAGATCCTTCCAGCAGGAACATCTGCACAGTGCACAGCCCCTGCTGTTGTTTTTCCCAACAATACCTAAAAAACTGCAGAAACACCCTCACTGCTTCTAGAGCCCTTGACTAAAGTCAGGGTTTACTCCAGGCCTTGCATCACGTCCTTCCTTGCCCCAGCAGAGGAGGCTGAAGCCATTTTTGGCTCTTGCCATCTTTCTACCCCCTCTGCCTTGTGCCTGGGGGGTGGCAAGCAGAAGTTGTCATTGGCTTGGCTGGAGGCAACCCTGGCTTTATGGAAATTTGAGGCCACTCATCTCTGCTCACAAAGCAGAGGAGCTTGTGCCCATCTCCACCTTGAGCCTTTGCCTTTCAGATGATTTGGGAGCAGAAAAGAAGAAAATAGGCTTTGCCAAACACAGGAGAGTGCCTGGCTTCAGTAGGTGGTGAAGAAAACAAAAGGAAATGTTGATGCAATAGGAGTGATTTGTGTTGCTCTATTTGTGTTAAAGTTCTTCGCCAACATTATAAGAATGGTCTCAGTTTTTGGGGGGGACTTTTGTTAGTCTCAAGTACTTAATTGTTTGTCAGGGATGTGAGATCACTTATTATCACACCCTCAGCTGATGCCACCACATGTTGATGCTCAAACCCTGAGAGACTGTCACTGGTAGGTAGTGGGGACACCCCATTGGAGACCTCACAAGTGCTAAGTGATCACTGGACTGCTCTGAAACATGCTTGGTCCCACTGGCTCCCTGTAGTGGAAGCACGTTTGGGACAAAGCTTTGAAATTCAAACATTCTTCCATGCTATTCCCTCTTGATGCTCTCTTACTTATTTTCTTGTAAAAATCAGGGCAAAACCATGAGGAGTTATACTCCTCCCATGAAGATGAAAAAATGAGAAGACCGAGACAAGGAGTACACCCTGCACCCTGGAGCATACTGTATGCAAAGAGGCTGCTCAAATCTCTCTAAACAAGAGTGAGAGGAAATGGTGAAGTCACTGCATTTTCAGTGCTCTGTATGGAAGGCTGCTGGGCTAGGCAATGTCAGCCCGATTTAAAATGAGTCACACACCATCAGTGCAGCAATCTAGCAAACATGAGCAGCACAAAACGGGAATGTGCCCATTGATAGACAACCTGACACAAAACAGTTTTGCCCAACTTCACATGGATTATTCATCTCTGAAACTGTTATGCAATTCCAAGCACTGCGCCTATGCATATGTGGCTCATTATTAATTTATCCTTTGGGATTGCACGCCGCCAGGACAAAGTATATTTATAAAACTGTTCTGTAGGTGTTCAGAGACAGTATGTGCCAATGTCAAGTGAAAGTATGTTGTAGCCGTGATTTAAATGACAAGGCTCTGTGCTGGTGATTAGGCCCAATGTCTTCATAGTGGAGGCAGAAGGACTCTTATCCACAGATTTCCATATGAAACTTGTAACTTCTGGTGGAGGATTTCCATTCTTTCTTACGAGCTCCCCTGGGCCAAGCACACTGTAAATTAAGTTGCTTTATTTAAGGACTAGAACCAAAACCCTTGAGCCAAATACCTTCTGTCTTCATTCATATTTGAATTTGTGGCTTGGGCCCTTCTCCAAGTGTACTGTGAAGTGTCTCTTATTTTTCTCTTAAGATGTAGACAGAGACCGCAGTCAAGAGCCAGTGTCCAATGTTTTGTCTCATGTCAGGTATTCAACAGCTCCTTTGAGGGCCATGTACCCATAGGCAGAAATGGGTTATGTAGAAGAATAAGAGCAGGCTAAGTGCTGGTGCCCTGTGTTTTCTAAATCAGTGTACAACATTTAGTGAACCATGGAGCCTGCTGGCTCACTGGGCAGAAGGAAACCAGTGTTGGAGAGTTTTGGGGGGCTGAAGAAGACCCTGATCAATAGGAGGACAGGAGCAAGGCCACTACCACTGTCTGTGCCCTACAGCCTATGGTGTTCGTGACTAACGAGGCAGCAAGGAGCACAGAGAACAAAGAATGAGATCTGCCCAAAGATACCCAAACCACTCGTCTTTGCTGCTTTGCAAAATGAGGCTCAGCAGACATGTGGGTGTGAGGATAAGGCTTAGTTCTCCTTGTGCCCTAGATCCAGTCATTTTGCTGCCTGAAAGGCATTCACCATCTCTGATGATCCAGGCAGACTTACAGGGGTCATTGCGTCCAGGTGTCTGGACACCAAGGGGCTCAGAGTCACCTGTTGCTTGTGGTTAAAAACAAAGCAGTAATGCATCAACACTTTCTGAGCATCCATTGGGACAGTCCTCAGTTCTGGGTTGCTGATGCTCCTCTAAATAATAAATTCCTCCTCCTTATTTTGTGGCATTAATGTGGTGCAGATCTGTTGAAGATACTGCTTACGGGATCACAAAAAAGCCACTGCCACAACTAGCAGCTCTAACCCCAGAGACTGTTCTCCAAAAGAAGGGTTCAGGTGAAGCCACCTCCTATACATCAATTTTGGCCACAGCTTCATGAGTGCTTTCACCTCTCAGACTGTTTTCCTTTCTGCCCCACACATGCCTTTGGGAAAAAGCACAGCACTGTGTAAACTGTTGTTATGGGTCTGCCTGTGCTCAGAGATGACGCTGAGCACCTCAGCTGGTGGGTGAACTTTACAAACTAACAAACTCTTCCTCCTGGTGAAGAGACCTGCTGTGATGCAGAAGGGGCAGAGATAGGGGTACTCTCACCACCCATGTAGGACCGTTCCCTTGTTTCTACAGCTCTGGCTTTTAGGGGCACTGAACACAGTTTCTTTCAGGGCATAGATGATTTTCAGACAAATAAAACAATGGAAGATGGAGCCAGAATATTATATGACTGCACAGGGTCAGTCTGTGAAGGGCACATCAGCACATGCCCCAGCATCCTCCCACTGCACAGAAAACCCAAGATCTTTGAAGAAGGAGGCCGAGTGTTTGAGAAAGGAAAGAGGAAAAACAAACAAGCAAACAACAACATTAGATGGGATATTATCCACTGACTGCTATTTCATTTCTCTAGAGAAATTTACAATGTGATCATTAAATCCTCAAGGGACAAAACCAAACAGTGTTTTCTTCCTTCCGGGCAAAAATCTTGGGGCTCTTAAAAAGATGTTGTATTTCACAGCTCAGCAACCAGCAACATTTAAAGAACTGGAGAGGAAAGAAGAGTTTTCAGATGAGCTTAATTATTATTATTATTATTATTTTTTTCTGTAAAAGACTCTGGATTGTCAGTAATCTGTTCAGGAAGAATAAATAAATTCTGACATCTGGTAATGAATAGCTCCTGGGCCACAGAATGGTTGCCTACAGAGACAGCTCACACGAGTGCCGTGTTTGCCCTGTCCCTTATCTCTCTGAAGATCACTCACTGAAGCAAAAGCCCTGGATATGACATTTAACTGCATTTCATCTTTTGCACTGTAGGAAGACAGACATTAGGATCAGCATAGAAACTGTGACGCTATTCAGGCTTTTTGAACTTTCCAATCCTTCACACCTTTTTGGTTGTGTTAAGCTCCTTTGCTCCATATTGGTACAACCAGGGGGTTGCAGCAACTTGTCACTTGGGTGGTTCCCCATCTTGGTGGCATCCGAGCTTCTCTGATACCTGCAGCATTTGTTCTCAGATGCTGTTCTTGGGGCAGAGGATGTTTTCTTGCCCTTATTTTTGGGGAAGCATGGTAACAGAAGGATGAAGCATCTTGCTGAGGGTTATGGAGGCAAAGCAGATGTCTGCCAACATACTCAAAACCATAACCACAAAACTTTCCACTTTACCTTGATAACACTGGCGAGGAATAAACTAAAACACACAGGGCTGGCACAAAACTTCAACAGAGACTTCATCACCCACATCACTGCATTTTTAAGTAAGTGTGGCAAAAAATGTGTCCAGGCCCTTCAAGGTCTATGGAGCAGAACATTTAAATTTTTGAAATGTTTGGATCTATTTCTACTTTCATTTCTGGTAGGTAAAATCCACAGCTCATTAATACAAGAAAGACCTTTCCTGTGTTATTCTTAAAGGAACTCAGGATGGAGCTGTATCTTTTTTCAGGCTGCTCTTTGCAAGGCTGGGTCCCCCTGGAGAAGGCACCATGAGGAGTTAGGATGGCCAGGATGGCCCAAACTAATGCCTATGACTTCACAAAACTTGTCAATTTTGCCATTTGTGAGAAGTAATTTGCCTTACAGCAATTACTTTGGATAATCTTTGGATAACTGGGCTTCATTCCTTGCTTTTCCATTTGTGGTAGCATGCAAATCTGTATGTCCATGTTCCTTAAAGATACTTTAATGCTTAAATACCATTGACGTGTATGCCCCATCTCCACAGTGCTAAATGACATACAAGAGAGAGGACTTGTGCACTTGAATATGGTGAAGTCTCATGGCATGAAGAGAAAGTTAAATTGTAGTGGTTTTCCAGTGAAAGGTGAAGTGTGGAGAGATATCTGCCCAGCTGGGACCACAAGTGCTCAGGCTCCTGTTTAACTTCTCTCCAAGCTACTTGCTGTAGTGCAGTTTGGCAGGGAAGAGATGTATTCCGAGGAAGTGGGAGAGGCAAAGTGGAATTAGCATTAAATTCACACAGGGACCAGATGCTTGCATTCCTTGCATATGCTGTCCACTAGTTCAGCCAGCCCACCAGCACAGCCAGGGTGCCTCAAGAAGGCACTGTCCCAGCCTGTGGAAACGCAGCCAAGAAACTTAATTTTATTTTTTTTCCACAAGCCTCCGCATTTTGAAGGGCAATAAAACTCACGATTAACACAAAAATGAGTGCTCTTCATCCAGACCTTGACACTGTCAGGTATGCTGAGTGGCTCGTGCAGCTTAGAAAACGCTATCATCTCACCAGCGCGCTGCTCTGCACAGTGACAGCACACTCACTTTTGAGTAGCTGTAGTTCAAAGGGAAGAGATTTATGTGGTAGAGGGATGTGGGCTGTCTGATGAGCCAAAACTGGTCAAACTCCTGCCGACACAACGCCAGCATCCTCGGGGAAACCAGTGGGAGTTTTCCCATCAGCGGGAGCAGCAACAAAGGCAGGGAGAGCTCCTTTGTCAGACGCCGAAAGAACCGAGTCTCCTCTCAGCAATTAAAATATAGAATTCTACTTGAAAGTGATTAATATTCCGAGTGTCTACTTATGGCCAAGCCACTGATCCCGAGCTCTACCAAATATGAACTTAAGTACACAACACTCTCTGGAGTTACTTCTCAGTTAATAATTTATGTATTCTGGCAGCAGATCAATGCAACTAGAAACTAGTTTAGTAACTTACCTTCAGGGTTGTCTATCTATAAACACTGCAGATTCCTAAGTTAAACAGAACCCAATTGTTTTCCTGTGTAATAGAGGCCAGGGCCTGATTTATATAGTTAATTTAAATGGTAATCTTAAGGAGTTGGGAAAAAAACAGCCTGTATCATTAAGGATTATGAAAGAGGGAGAAACTGTTTACTACTGGGTTCAGAAATATGTGATAGAAGTGAAGATAAAATGTAAGCATCAAGACATAAGTAATAAAAAGGTACCTATGTGTGTCGTCTGTGCTTTCAGAACAGAGCATTCGTCCTGGCTGACTTTTCCTGAGGTTACTCTGCACCCACAGATCTGTCTGATGCTGGGGTTTTTCTGCAACTGCACAACGCAAATTCTTGCCTTTGTAACACCAGGCCGGATTCAATGGCAGAGAGCAAGCAGGGCTTGCCTGGCCGTGGCAGGTCTGGGAGTTTAACCAAAATCAATAGTGCCCAAACTTACCCTCACTCCTCAATCATCCCCAGAAATGAGAGCGGACAGCAGCCTGTGTGGATGGCTCGTGTGCTGAAACACGGCTCGCGTCTGAAAGCGCCTTGCAGTGACTAATTAACAGGCATCTGTTACAACTTGTTGAGCCTTATCTTCATTTTCATATGTGCTCTTTCGGAATGAAGGGTTTTATTTGGGCTCCTGCTCCTGAACATTGCTCAAGAGTCACATTACAGGATTAGCCTTCCTGACAAAGGGGAGGGGATGCTTTGTGGTTAGCAGTGTGAGGCAGGAGGCAGTAGCTGGCCCCATCCCCATCACGAGCTCTGAAGCCACTCGCTTGCCTCAGACAGCAAAGCCTATAGAGGTAGGAAGGCTTCATTAACGCTCGTGGAGCCTTCAGAGCTCCTCTTTTAAAAGGTGCCATGTGAATAGCGACTTAATGGTTATCAGATATCCCTGAATCACACTTCTGCAAATATCTTCTGCTACAAGCATGATGTCCAAAGCTGCAGACACACTTGTCTCAGCAACAGAGCCTTCAAAGAGTTGCATCCACCACCCAAACAGTCATCATCAGGGCTTCACATTGTTGTCCATGTAGGACAACAGGGCAGAGACCTCAAGATCTAAAAACCACCACCCATTGAAGCTAAAAGTCTCTGAGTGGGAGAATAAAAGATGCCCTCTCTGTGAGTCACTGTGGAAGATTGCTCACCCACAGAGCGTCATCTTATCTCTACATGTTGCTCACATGAACTAGGAATTCTTCTGCTGCATGTTGCACAGGTGCTGTGGGGACCTTCCAGATCGTGTAAACTGGCTCAACCAAACCCTTTATTTATGTTCCTTTACCAGTGGAAAACCAATGAAGGTTCTTCAGAGGCTGTCAGGTTGGATGCACTGAACTACACACATCACTTGTCTACAGAGGAAGTTACACTGCAACAATGCTATGCATGTGCATACAGATACATGCTATATGCTATAGAACCACTGAAACATAGAATTGCTAAAGTTGGAAAAGACCTCTATGCTCATCTAGTTTAACCCATCCTCACTGACACGGCCCTCAGTGCCATGTCTACCCTCTTCTTGAACACCTCCAGGGATGGTGACTGCGCCACCTCCCTGGGCAGCCTGTGCCAAAGCATTACCACTATTTCTGAGAAGAAATTTTTCCTAATATCCTACCTAAACTTCCCCTGGCACATCTTAAAGACATTGCCTTTTTTCTTATTGCTAGCTGGGAGCAGAGGCCAACCCCACCTCACCACTTCCTCACAGGCATTTCTAGAGAGCTATGAGGTCTCCCTGAGCCTCCTTTTCTCCACACTGAACGACCCCAGCTCCGCCAGCTGCTCCCCATCACACTTCTGCTCCAGACTCCTCACAGCTCCTTTGCTGTTCTTTGGACACGTTCCAGGGCCTCAATGTCTTCTCGTAGCAAGGGGTCCAAACTGAAGACAGCACTTGAAGGATGGCTTCACCTCTGCCAAGTCCCGAATAGGACTAGTAAGGTATCCTTACATTTTGGAACCATGTAATGGAAGTAGTGGACCCTATAAGTGGGAAGAAAAGCTTGAATCAGTTGGATAGCAATACAAGTCATCTAGGCAGGGAAGGCAGACCCATAGCTTGGATCCTGCTGAGAAGCACTACAGATCTGCTCAATATCTCTGCCTATGTATGCCCTTCAGTTTTGAGTCATCTGCACAAATGCACGTATCAGCACCTGAGATACTCTGATGGTCAGTGGAAAGTAATAGGCACTTCATGGTGCAGTTCCTTTGCTGTATTTTAGGTGTCTGCTGTAGGAGGAGATGCAAAGCTGCAGACCCCAGTGAACTGCTCATTAATTACTAGTATGGTGTGGGGGGACCATCTTCAGTGATGCTGCCTGGATACAGCCATCTAAAGTAAGCACTGAGACATCACTCCTCTTCGTGGGATAGCAGTCACTTCCTCACAGTTCAATTCTTCTAAAGAGAAATCAACTGCAAGGGAAAAAAAGGCTCTCTTATTTCAGAGACACTAAAAGAAGTGGGAGTGTGAACATATGTGTATGTCCACATGGGGAACTACTCTGGAGTCTCCGCAGTTCTTTAAATACACAGCGAACACGATGCCAGGCTAACCTCCCCTTCTGCACACGCTCTTGGATGCGCGTAGGTTGCATGCTTCTGGTTTGCCAGCTTTCATGGAGATACTCGGAACGGAGATGGCTGATGATGGATTCCAAGTTCCTGTAATGGATAACACAAAGCCATCCCACTCGCTTCTACTCATCTCTCATGTGAAAGTTGGCTTGACTGAGAAGGGAAGGCAAGCCGCTCTCAGCTGACACCCACTAAATGTTGCTCTGAAAAAAAGAGAAAATAAATCAATTTAATTCCTGTTCTTTTATAGATAGGATCCCACAGCTTTTATATTGGTATAATAGCACTAATAAGAAGAGAACAAATCAGTGTCTAAACCCTCTGATCTTATTCATTTGAAGAGACAGAGGATCACGTCTTGCCCTTGGCTACATTGACATCAATCTGGGAAGACTCCGGATCATAGAACCATTGAATCGTAGAATCACAGAATGGCTTGGGTTGAGAGGAACCTCAGTGATCATCCAGTTCCACCCTGTCATGGGTAGGAATGCCAACCACCAAATCAGACACCACATAGGGCTGCCCAGGACCCCATCCAATTAGGTCTTGAGCACTAGGTGATCTTCTATGAGAGAAAACTGGGCACAACAAGAGCACATTTTGGACCCTAAAAGTTTCATTATACACCCTATTATCATGAATTATGTGCATGCATCAAAGCAAGCATAAAGTCTTCTGATAATGAGGATGGGATAAAAAATTCAACTACTCTGCTGGCTTTCCTGGTTTTGAACTGCTCCTTGCAGAGTTGAACAGTGAGGTGAGATGTTTCCCACTGCTCTTTGTTTTTTTCCAGTTTTACTTTGCGTTCTGTGATCTGCAGTGTGGAGGGCATAGCAGTGAGGTGCTTTCCCACTTCTGGGTTTTCCATCTTTATGTCTGAAGAATATTTAAGACAAAAGGAGTATTCAGTGTCATGTATATTTCCCTATTCATTTTGTGATTCGATGTGCTGTGTGGAGCCAGGAACTGTACTCAGTGATCCTCATGGGTCCCTTCCAACCCAGGATGTTCTGTGATTCTATGACTTTACAGGCAGGCTGATCCCACTCACTCACTCTATAGGATCCCTCTGGGGTGTTACTCACAGGAAAGGCTTGGTTCTGGCTGCTGGTGGAGCTGGATGCGACCTCAGCATGACCTAGGCACTGTGCCACCTCCACCAGAGTCTGTCCAAGAGCTCTGGATCCCTGGAGACACTGCAGACCTAAAAGTCAATTGTTCACAGTACCTTCAGCGTTGAGTGCTAGCTGGCATCTTCAAGGTCTCTATTTTGAACTTATTTGGTTCTATGTAATAAATTTATTGGAAGAAGCTGAACACTGGTATTTATCACTCTTGGGGGAGAACAAAAATCACAAAGCAAAAATGCTGATAGAAGAAAGAAATCTGATATAAGGATAGTGAATTTTACTCTTTCCCACCGAGTTTTTATTTATTTATTTATTTTCCAAAGATCTGAAAAGGCCTCAAAGATTAGAAGAAGTGGGTTAATCAGATTGTGTGCATGGACGTTGCTATGACTGAGCAGTGTGCCTGTCCTAATTAAAGAAAACTCTTCCAGAGGATTAAAAATGCACTTCAGCCTTTGTATGTTTGTGTTGGTCACTTACTGAACATAGGAAGTTGTGGCTTTGCTTTTTTCTTCAGTGAGGATAAAAATACACAGAGTGCACATTTGGTGTTTCGTTTGTCTGTCAGTGGGGAGGGTGATATTTCAGCAGGCAGCCATCCCTCCTTTTTCTCCATTTTTTCTTCCTTTCCTTTTTATTGGAAAGCAGCATTTGATACTGATTGAAGATGCCAGAATGGCACCTCTCCTCCAGAGGATGCTTTACACAGCTGCAGGGTAAATTTCTTCCCATGTAAGTATCTCCAGCTTTGACATGACCCCCAGCCAACTTAGCAACCTCTGATGCCAAAGTGAGCAGCTTGGGTTCACGATCCATCAGATTTTCTTGGAATCATTTGAACTCATGCAAAAGAGATGTACTCAGTGCTGGACCAGCTCCCAGCCTGCTGAACCAACAGATCTGTGCTCAGAATGAGATCCCAGCAGTGATGCAGAGTATTGATCCAGAAAGCAGAGTGGGAATGATCTGCCTCCATCCTCTCCATCACAGAGAAACATTTGTAGGAGGCCATGGTCTCCTGCGTTATCATGAACATAAATGAGAGGAAAGGTTTTCATTACATTACTCGGAAGACATATAAAAAAAAAAATAGAATCATAGAATCATAATGGTTGGAAAAGACCTCTAAGATCATCTAGTCCAATTATCAATCCATCCCAACATGCCCATTAACCACATCCCTCAGTGCCACATGTCTCTTTCTCTGGAATGCCTCCAGGAATGGTGACTCCACCACCCCCCTGGGCAGCCTGAGCCAAAGCATTATAACTCCTTCTGAGAAGAAATTGCTCATAATATCCAAGCTGAACCTCCCCTGGCACATCTTAAGGACATCGCCTCTTTTCCTATTACTGCTACCTGGAATCACAGGCCGACCCCCATTTCACCACAACCTCCTTTCAGAAAGTGATGAGGTCTCCCCTGAGCCTCCTGTTCTCCACACTGTATGTTCTCACTCCCCATAAAAACTGCATATAAAAAAAAAACAAACAAAAACAGCCATAAACAAGGAAAAAAAACAGAAAAAAAGCAAAACAAACAAACAAACAAAAAGCGAAAGAGAAACTGCAATAAACACACAATTGCAAATCTGAGAATCTTTTCTTCTTGTCCCGACTTTATCATTTATTTGTAGTCACAGCGGACCCAGAGGAGACGGTGGCGAGGTCAACCACTGTGCTTTGCCGGATCCTTTCTGTCGGAGGAGACATCTGCTAAAACCAGCTGTGGCAGCGGCTTGTGAGTGATGGAAGGCTGGACTCAGACTGCAATTCAGCTCATTAAAAGCACCCCGGGGGCTGCTATGGTTATTTGCCCCCTGTAGTGCTGGCATTTTTCAGGCCAGGTCAGAACTCATTGCTCCAGGCTCTGCTCTCTCTCCAGGCTCTCCCCAGCCTTTGTCCGAAGGCGCGTCTTTAGTCTGTCCCTCGTTTTATCCACCACCTCGAAGGCAGAGACCTGTGTGTGAGCAGACTCCCATCCCCTGCCCCGAACAAATGTGGTCAGCGTGAAACGAAGCCCAGAGCGGCAGCGCGCTCCTCTGTGAGCAGACGGAAAGTTTCAAAGGCACAAAGGGTATTTAGGCACCGACTTCAAAGTCAATAAGTTGGATGCTGAAAAAAAATCTCCCCCGTAGCCTTTATGTCATGCCACTTAATAAGTAATTAAAAGCTCAAAAATCATGAGTCTGCTGCTTTCATTACTTCCTAAAGCACACTCGATACATCATCGCTCTGTGAAATGCTTCACATGTACCGCATCCTACTTTAAATATGCCAAACAGTGAAGTGCTTAGCATTACAAAGGCAGAGACATCAAGGAAGCTTTGATAAAATCTGCTGAGCAGACAAACATCTCTTTGGTTGGCACTAGCCAGGCAAGGTTTTTATTCCACGATGATTAAAAACATTTCATGCAAAGGCAGCTAGGCTTGTATTTTAGACACAAGACCTGGCTGCCATTAGGTGACAAAGAGTGAAACCTTTCATTATGGGTAAGCTGGCTAAAGGGGATTAACCCGTTCGAGTTTGCAGGATGTTGCTGGAGCAAGGCAAAGGTTTCTAAGAATTTCCTCTTTTCTGCGGATAGGATTTGCTTTAATGGTGGTAGAGAAGGTGGGCAAGGACAGTGGTCCAGCAACTCTCAGTTTCCCAGATCCCAAAACAATGTGATGTATCTGAGATACATTTATAGGGCAGGGCATGGCTGTTCTGAAACATTGAGGCTGACATCTGTGCTGTTGCAAAAAATCTGCCTGTAAAATAGGCAGGGCTTCATTTTCCTCTCTTGGGCTGTGTTTGTGGTAGAGCACGTCTGGCCGTAAGCTCTGGATAGGACTCAACATGGTGAAGCCCCAACAGTGACAGGGTGTGTTGCAGTGATATAAATAGACATTTAAGATGAGCTAAATTTACTCAGTGAATCATTTATTTGCTAAAATTGTGGTTCCAGGATAGCCACAGTTATTTGCCAAATATGATGCATATCCTCAAATGCTTTCAGATTACATGAAAAAAATTTGGAAATGTTGAAGCATTTCATCTCAGCATTTCCAGAAGCATGCAAGCATATCTCAAGCTGTATTGTTCTCATGAGCCTGAGGAGTCATTCACAAGATGGAGGAGAAGGTGCTAACAGATAACTACCTACTTCTACTACTACTACTTCTAGATAACTACCCACAGCCCAGTGTTGTTGGTGCTAACTGGGGAATGCTGCATCCTAGGAGAGAGCTCCCACTGCAATAATTATGGATACTCTGGCCTGGGTGCCTCTTCTTTTCTCTAGTTGAAATTACTGCTCTTTGTGAGGATAATGAAATACCCACTGGACAAGAGCAGGGTTGACAATCATTTTGTGCTTAGAGTGGGGATGCGAGGAGTCTCCCAACAGCTGCATGAATGAGAAGCGTTTGTACAACTCCAGAAGAAGAGGGTGAGAGAGAGTGCACATTACCCTATAACCTACATATGATGCAATGGCAGTGGACATGCTTGGAGCTGGCTCTTGCACAGGGCAGGTATTTTGCTGCCAGTGGGGATACAGCTGTGTAAGCTCTGTCAGGCAGGTTACGAAAGTGCTGTAATTTGGTTGGTCCACTTCAGCCCATTTTTTAAACCTCAGAAGGTGTTTTTGGGTGGAGAAAAGCCTTTCCCACCTCTCTGGATGTTCAATTCTCATTGATTACTTGGAGACCAGCTAATGCAGAGTGGTTGCAGCAGGGAAGCAGAGATAAGTTTTAATACCTTGGTTCTGATAAACTCCATAACCAAAACCCAGCTTCACCAGACCTTGCCATTCTTCTAATGAAACTGTGGGAAATCATAGAATGGTTTGGTTTGGAAGGGACCTCTAAGATCATGTAGTTCCAACCCCCTGCTATAAGCAGGGACACCTCTCTCTAGATCAGGTTACTCTCAGCCCTGTCCAGCCTGGCTTTGAATGCTTCTGGGAGGGGGCATCCAGAGTACATCTCAGCACCGTAAGCCAGTCTGCTGTGAAGCTAGGGCAGCCTTTCTGATAGAAGAGAACAGAAAATAATTCATCTCTGTTCTTCCGAATTTACAGTAGAAAAATGTAAACGAAGAAATCCTGAGTCCATTATTGCTCTTTGCATTGGGTTACCTGGAGAGTAGGCTTTAGTCTTCCCAGGAGAAGCAGAGAGACAAGTAGTTTTTAAGGAAAGATGAGAGGCTCAGCAATTACTTGCCTCCAGGAGACAGGGATGTGAGTAAACTATCAAGTAACATGGAACATGCATATTTTCTAGCACCTGAAAAGCTGAGGTTTTTGTAGAGCAAGCCACTACATACTTGTGGGATTAGGCATGCTAAGGAAAATGTAGTCTTCCAGCCAGGCTGTATATATATATAGCATGATGAAGGGCTTGTTCCTCTGCTTCAACTGGTTGATAGTAGACTCCATTTAAAGGCAGAGAAGGGAGGCTCCTTTCTGCCTCCTCGTCTGCCCTTGTGCAAGACTGAAAAAAAAATGGGGAGCAAGCTGAAATCAATGTTATCTGCTCACAGAACAAATAGTAAGAGAACTGAGAAAATAATAAGTGAAAGCTTTCATGCTTATGGACTGTTGCTTATGAACAATCAGCTTGAGCTGAATGCAAACAAAATCTTTTGGAGAGGGTGTGTATTGGTAGAAGTATTTAAACCTGGCATGGGAAACGAAGCCATGCAGAAGCACTGGGTGGCAGAAGTCCTGAGTGCAATAGTACTTTCAATCTGATTTCTGTGATGGAGGAATCCTCAGACAGCTCCATGTCATATCCTGTTCTCCGTACAACAAGAAGGTCCTGTGGTCCTTCTGGGCCTCCAGCTTTTATCACTGCCCTCCATGATGTCCAAGTTAGCAAAGTCCCGTGGTATTTTTATCCATAAATGTGTGATTCTCAAGAGCATGCAGAGGGACAGGAACTGACAAAAAGGAACCACCTGCACTCCATGATGCTGCAATTCAAACCAAAGAGGGCATTTAGATCCTCCACAGAGCCATGTTTAGGCAGGATTTATGCTTCTGAACACAGCTTGAAACTGATGTTCTGCAGTGTATCTGGGCTGGAGCCAGCACGGGATGAGTTTTGAGCAATGTCCCTGAAACCCTTTGCACTGTGGCTCCATCAGCCATTGCACATCACTTTCATGTGAGGCGTGTAGGATTTTATGCACCTTCTTAGTGTGTAAGAAAAGAAAAGACTGGTGATACCTCTTGAGATGTTCCAGCTCATATCAACTCCCTGAAGCAGCCTGAATCTGCAGGGAACTTGGTTTCTCCTCCTGCAGGGAATGGATGTGTTTTTAACTATTCACTGCATAATTGTGACTGAATACCACAAAGGCATTCTCATGAAAACACATTTCATCATCAGCAATGTGATGTAACATGACGCTTCCTAACCAAACAGTCCAGAGGCTTTTCTGTTACAAAGTGAAGTTATTCCAGAAGAGCTACTTTACCTTCAATTCCTGCCCCATCTTAATCCTGATTAATTTTTGCATACAGACAAGCCCTACGGGCCTGAGTCAGGGAGAACAGCAGTAGGTGAGAAGCTTTCAGCTGAGCCTTGTATCAGGCCTGAGGTGCTTTGGGCTGCATCCATGTTCTTGTTCTTGGCTGGGAGCAGTAATGCTACTTCACAGCAGCTCCCTGGCTTGGCCTTTCTCACCCCATAGTGGTCCAGCAAGCAGAATGGTTCACAAATGGGCTTATTTTTTTTCCTTTTTTTTGAATCTCTTTCCTTTTCCCTCCCCTCCCCTCTTGTTCTCTCCTCTCCCCTACTCTTTCCCTTTTCCTACCCCCTTCCCATTTTATTTTATTTTATTTTATTTTATTTTATTTTATTTTATTTTATTTTCCTCTCATCTAAGCTGGAGTAGGCACTGTGAGCTGCGCACAGCATAGATGCAGAGCCCTTAGCACCAGCTTGGTGAATCTCTTGATTTTCTTCTACTGCTCTCTTGCTAATCTAGGCATAGCAATTAATGCAGGTATGGACTGTTATGAAGCATATCACTTCATATCTGACTCCATGCAGCCATACACACAAGGGAAGATGTCAACATCTGCTTTGCACATGGAGATAAGAGGCAGTCCAAGGAGACAGGAAAGCTGTGATCAAGTTAGGGTCTCCTGGGCATTGCCTTGAGGACAGCATTTCTTCCTAAGCACCCACAAGCTGGAAGTGCATCCAGCACCTCTCAGATCTAAAAAGAACATCTGGAGGAGACAAGCACAACTTTCAAAGACTTTTCTCCACCTAAGTGAGAAAGGTTAAGCACCAGCCCCTGTACTGAGACAGACTTCAAGTCACCCCATCTCTCTATGCTTCATTTTCACCAGTTCTGAAGAATGGGATACTGGCCTTGCCCACCTTCTGGGGTAGAGTGATATCTCAAGCCACTTGGTTCCAGAATGTGCTTCTGGGCACAGGACCTGACAGCAGAATCCCAAAGCTCCCCAGGATGGCTCACAAAAGGGGCTATCCTCCACACAAATCTCACATCCAGCTGCAATGTTTCGGAGCCTAAAAAGGGTTGATGGTCACAGGACCCTCTGTGTTTGTGGTCTGAGAACCCAGAAGTGGTCCCAGGTATTTTTAATTTCCAAACTGAGGCACAGCACTCCTTGGGAACCCTTGGCCCTAAGGTCTGCACTGCTCTGTTAGCACCAGGCCAGGGAATGAGGTCCAGCCTTAAGCAGCCACTGCCTTCATGTCATAAACAAAAAAATACACTTTTTTTTTTTTTTTTTAACTTGCCCTAAATAATTTGCCTGTCTCCACCACAACCAGTACCCTGGCTTCAGAAGCCTCTGAGCAGCTTTCAGCCTTTTCTTCTCCCCATACTGAGAAGCTGTAAAAATAGGTAATCTTTAGGGAAAGGTCAGCTCTCCTGGCTGGCAGCCAGGCTGGAAGTGGGGAGGAGGTTTTGAGGGCAGCCCCATCGCGGTGGCTGCAGCGTCACAATGCTGTCCTGCAGGGAAAAGAAAGGACCAGGAAACGTACTGTACGCTCCTGTGCTGATTACAGCATTTATCATTTACAATGAACCCCCAGAGCAGCCAGCCTGCATACCCTATGTACTCTTACAACTTGTTTCTCTGTGAAATTGGAAACGGGACAAAGTCAATTACGTTATTTTCCAACAACAAACCTCTGTGGGATAGTAACTCAGAGACTGACTGCTGCTAGGAGAGCAGCCAGGGTCCTGGCTGAAGTGTTGCAAACGGTGGAGACATGGTCACAGTGATGCTTTATTCCACTGCAGTAAGCACCAAGAGGATCTTTATTTTTGAAAGATCTATCCAAAAGAAAATAAATCAGTGCAGTGCCACTGCAGCAGCCTGATGAGGATGAGGAATTTCTTTGGGAAAGCTGTTTGGTTGTTGGTGTCAAGCCTGGAGAGTGTGTGAACCAAGCTGATAGATACCTGAGCAACTTTGCTGAGGTCTTAGAGGCCTCAGAATGTGTAGGCAATGAGCTAAAGGAAGGGGCTGGGTCAGTGTGGATGAGCTCCTGGGATGGTGGTGGGGATGGAGACAGTCAGGATGGCCCTGTCACCTCCTGCTTAGGCTCCCCTATGGGCAGCTAAGGATGTGTTCTCACAGGTCATGATGTTGGGCACAGCCAGTAGCATCACAGTGCCAGAGCTGTCCCATCTCATACTGCACAGCCAAACAAACCTCTCCTCTCTCCATTGTCTCACCACACTTCTCCGGTCAGCAGCAATTTCTGTCTTGGCTAGAGAGGCCAAAAGGCCAGCTGCAAGATCCTGGCCTCAGTCCTGCAACCCCTCCTTCATGCAGGACTTATATGGTGGAGAAGAGCACATGCTTTGGCATCTGGAGGATACAAAATCTATTGTATCCACTGAGACAAAAGGGAAGACCTGCACAAAGCAAACTTCATCATCTTCCATAGCAAAAGAAATGATGACCACTGGTCAAGAGCATTAATTTATGAATAGAAACTATATCTTCCCTGCATGCATCCCAGGTTTGGTCTGATGGCCTTTTTCTTCCTGAAAGTTCCTGGCCCTTCCCCAGGAGTGTAAAGCAATTAAATGCCAGGCTCGCCGTTGCAAACAGGGTGGTGTAACACCTGAATGCACATTCCCCTTTTTGGCTTGTCTTGCCGGAGAGCTCAGCAAAGTGAAGAAATCTGCTGTGTGTGTGTGTGGTGGAGTGGAACATAGATGAACAGATTGGCTAATGACATTCTGGACATATGCTAAAGGTAGCTTGCTCCCCATTGACCCAGCTGTAAAAAAAGACCTTTGCTGCTTTGTCCTTGGTTCAGTTTTCCATGATATATCCCCTTTATCCTCCTGGACCCTCTGTTCTCATGGCACCTGAGGACTTTGGCCAAGATTTGGCCAAGATTTGAGGATAACATCCTCAAATCACAAACAAGCAGCCATGGAGCATAGTAATCCACAGAAGTCCTGCTTCTATTTGTGCTGTGGCCCAATGGACTTGCTTGGCTTTTGCAGATCATGACTGAAACACCACTTGTCCCTACACACCCACTGCAGGAAAAGGAAGGGGAGGAAAGGGAAGGAAAGGGAAAGCTAACCTCATAGAATCCAATATTTTTACCAAATCAGGCAAAAAGATAAAGTAAAACAGCACACAGGAAAGATAGAGCAAGTTTGCCCAGTGCTTCAGTTCCTGACTCATTAAGCAGGTTATAATGAGCTTTTGACTGTTACTCCCATGAGCTGCAACTTTATTTACTGCAGCTGATCAGCTCTCACAAAAGGACTAAATTGTCCCCTCGAGTTCTAAAACTGGGCAGAGCTCTGTCTGTCCTTTGTCAGTGACACATCATCCAGGAGAAACCCATCTCCATAGAAAGGCACAACTGAAGCAGCCATCAACAAAAGACTGCTGAGAAGCTAAAACCAAATTTCCAACATTGCACTCTCAAGTGATATTGCATCTTTTCAACCACGCGTGTAAGAGATTGAGAAGTTAAATAATGTGGCAAATCCATCAAGGGAATGAGAGCATTGACCAGGTGCTGCCTGTCTGCAGGGATCAAGCCCTTTGCAGAAGTCAAGAGCACTATTATCCCATCCTTCCAGTTGGGCACCATGGTCTGGTTTGTCCTTACAGCAGGGACAGTTGCACCTGCATTCCAATAAGCAAATCACAGGCTTATTTGTATAGGCTTAGGGCAGTAGATTCTGAGTTAGAGCTGCAAGGTCTGTGATAACAGGATCCCCAGGGAAATATGGCTATTCCAGAAATTACAGTATGCTGCTCTCCTGCGTATTTGCCAAAGACTGTATGGTGTGGAAAGCAGAGACTTGGTTTCCACGAAATGACAGCACTACCCTGCTTCACTTCTCTCTTTCCCTTGATATAACCTGCTTCCTACTTTTTTCCTTACACTAACACACCATTGAGGATCCCTGCATTGTACATCTACTGCGTTTCAGCTCTTTCTGGTAGTCATCACACCTTGGTAGGGTTTAAACTACCCTACGTACTCCACATTGAAGAGTGTCCATTTTACATTGATCTCAGAAAGCCCTCAGCCTCAGGCACATTCTCATCTCCAAACAGGGGTTGCAGAACCTTCCTGGTCCCTTATCATGATCAGGAGCAAGGTGTTTTGCTCAGACCTGACCCCTTCCTTCCCTCCTTTCAGCCAAGGGGGACAGTTGTCCTGGGTCACCATTTGCAACCAGAGCAGCTGCCAAAACCCTTCCCTCCGCTGAGCTGAGCCACAAATGGTTGGGCCAGGGAAGACAGAAGGTCCTTCACCAAACAAGGGTAAATGGGAACACTGTGCAGAGAGGGTGAATGTGTCTTTAATTCTTCTTGTAATTCTGCCTGCAGGCATGTGCCAGCCTCACTAGAAGTGGAGAATCAGCTTCCTGCACCAGCAGGTTTATGCCTCTCATGGCTTTTGGGCACCTTCTTCTGAGCATCTCCTGCTGAGCTCAGAGTCCTGTATGGGCAAGAGCACTTATTATGGCAATGCCCATGTCATTCCTCCCACCCCTCCCAGGACACCTCGCGTTCCAGCATAGCTCTGGCACCACACTGCTTGCCTGAGGTGTGATATTCTCGCACACAACCCAACATTTTACAACTGCAGATGCTTTAATATTCATGCTGTGCCCCCCCCCATCCCTTTTTACTCCTGCGCTGAGATGAGTTTCCACTTGCCTCACCATGTTTTTGGAAGCGCAAACAGGATGGAATTAAAAGTTTCAAGCTAACTCAGCAGAGGTGAAAAATGTTGCCTAAAGACAGAAGGAAAAGATTGTCAAGTGAGATTTAGAGATGCCCTGGGCAGGTAAGGGCTGATTGCATCCAATCCCAATGGTACGTCTGATTCTTCTACTGCTGGGTAGGTCTCTTTCTCTCCCACAAGTCATTTTTGTTCCATCTTTGGCCTGTCCACAGAACTATTCAGGCAGAAAAACACTCTCTCCAGCTTCAGACCCTCCAGAGTCTCCAACTGCTTCTGCCCATATGAGAGGAGGCAATGCACACTTTAAATGAGTCCCAGTTTTCTACAGCCATACAGCTTGTTCGTGATTCTGTTCCTCTTACGGCCTCACTCCTATGACTCAGCCCTACATGAATGGCTCTAAATGAACATCAAGATAAAACTAACAAAGTGGGTGCCAATTTTTTTTTTTTTTTTTTTTTTTCAGGATGCCATTTTTTTTCCCAGAGTCTCTCAGAGGTAATTAAAAGGTGTCAGCATTTATATCTTTGACAGTAATATGATATAATTCAGATGGAACAATAAGTTCAGTTTGTTCCCTGGACCATAATGCCACGCTGTAACAATGTGGTGTTATATTCACTCAAGATCATTCTCAGGGAAGAACATTCTGATTTAACAGAAATAGGACAAAATCTTCAAGTAATCACTAACAAGTCTGACTATTTTTTTAATACAAATTCCAAATAACCGTCCAAAAGTGTAACTCTGGGATTCTGGGACTTCTACTCAACCCTGAGATCAATTACTCATTGCTTTTTGTGCCCTTCAACCATTTCAGCAATGCCTTGGCTAGCTGAAAAGCAAGGCACTTCTTCCTCCCATGCTGAAGTTGGGTGGCAATTGCTACAGTAAAGCACTGTCCTGCTCTTATGTCCTGACACAGGCCCCTCACACCAGGAAGCCCTGTTGCTTTTAGGGTCACTTGGTAAATTTGTTTGATATCAATTTGTTGTTTCTTTATCTGTTTGATTGTTTTTGCTATTGTTCCATTGAGCTGGAGAGCCGATCATCTTTTGCTTCTCAAATGGGACACAAATGGAAGAGATAGCTTTCCCCACAGCACCAGGCACCCTGCTAGCAACTCCTGAAGAAAAGAACAAGCAAGATACAAAGCAGAATCAAATATATCTTCCAGCTCTGCCCTTCAGTTGCCTGAATGTGATGCTGTGAAAATAAATTTGAGCTTGCAGAGTTCACTTAGGACACTGAAGCTTGAGTACTTGAATCACAGCTGAAGTAGGGGCTGAGCATGTAGAAACCAGAAGAAATCATGAAATACATGTCTGTCACTAAACGTGACACAGATTGAGGTGGGTTTGCCATTTGTTCTTTTGAACATTTTATTAAAAATACCAAGGCTAAGACTCACATGCCTTACAGGTGGTCAAAATTTGCTCTTTCCTTTAGATTTACACCAGAGCAGTCTCACTGGTGGTACTGATTTGCCCATCACGTTTGATGGCAAGCTAGGCCTTTGGGTTTCTCATCTGAATTCAGCCTGGATTAAAGCTCCGTTAAAGGCTGGGGTGTTTGACCTGGGATTATTGATTTAGCCCTATTGTGGGATCCGTGCCAAATTCCCCAACAAGAATCTGGACAGCCAGCCAAACCCAGGCTATGTCAGCCTTCAGAGCTGGCCAGATGTGGCTCTTAAAATTAGATTTGTGTTTAATGACAAAGTCCAGGGGAAACCAATGGATCTAATAGAGGTTTTGAATCATCTCTAACTTTTTTTTTTTCCTTGTATTTTCATGTGGTTGTTTTCACTGGAGCAGAGCACATCTCAGCTCCAAGCAGCGGCGAAAGCGGGGTCTCAGGAATGCATTTCTGCCGTGAAGCAGAAGTTGCTAAGAAACCAAACAAGCAACAAGTTTATCTTCAAAGCCCGGGACCTTGGAAACTGGAATTATCTGGGAGGAATATCCTTCAATGGGAACCATCGCATCAACATCATTCCTGGCAGAAAACATAGTAGGTTGTGACGAGGTGCTGATGTGTTCCCAGGGACTCCAAAGCTACCAGATTTCCAAAACCATCTCAGTGGAAAAAAATGCTGAGCGTAATTGTTTTTCAAACACACGAAAGGGAAAAAAAAAATGAGCTAAAAAAGTTCATTATCTCAGGAAAGCAGCAGTAAAACAAAGAAAGGCATGTAGCCACACCAGTTAGGGCAGAAGCCACCTCCTACCTGGAAGCTGAAGGCAGATCTTTCTCAGCCTATATGAAGCTCTCAGCTGTTTTCAATTCAAAAAGCAACTGAAAAGACCTCAGGTCCCAGTGCAAATGTCATCTTGCTGATTAGCCCCACGAGAACCAAGGACAACATATCTCAGTTCTGTAGTCAGTGCTCAAAGGGCATCTTTATAGGATGGGTATTTCCAGGGCTTTCCTCTGACATTTCATTCACATTACTCTGTGGGTCCTGGCCTTGAGGTTGGTGGTTGGGAAGATTCCACATGTGAACAAAGTCCACTTTCAGCCGGATATCTACGTCGTGATCTTGTCCAGTGTGACAACATCAGTGATGGAAAACTCAGTATACAACATCAGCTTCCATCTAAATTTGGAGTTAACCAAAGCTGAAGGCACTATCTAATTGCAACACTTGGAAATAACTAAAATTAATTCCTTTGCAGGCTGTGACAATGTCTTAAAAAGGGAATGATGGCTTCAGTTCCAAAATGTAATGTGAAGAGTACTGGAAAAGCAATGAAGTCTAGTACAAAAAACACAGATCTTAGAATTAAGGGACTCAAAGTCACATCAGGAAGAAGCTGCAGAAACTTAATTCCTGATTGACTATCAGACTCACACGTCAAACTATCTTTTCAGGATCCTAGCCATCAAATCCGGCCACACTGTAATACTGAAACAGATGTTTATGCATATTACTGACATATATTGGAAAGAAACAGCACTGCAAATGTGTCGTATGACATGTTCCAGCAGCCACCAGCAGTAATTCTTTAGCCGAAGCATCAGATGCTTTTAAGGATGGATGACTCCAAGTTCTGTTTCTCCGGAAGACATCAAGTGGTCATGTGGAATGCAATCAGAGGCCAAATGTTTCTGGAGTGCCAGAGATTTCTGCAAAATTTGAAAGAAAATGAAAAAAGAAGAAAACATCTTCAAACTGAATTGTTATTCTTTTGCTTCTCCATCAAAAGCCAGACTTTTGTGGTGTATCTCGGCATCCCTGGCACTTGGGTAAAGTCTTCTGTTTTGCTTTGGCTTGTCCAGCACGTGCACACCTACAGTGTTTGCACAGTTTGTACCATTAATAAGCACTGAAGTTCATTCCTGATCCAAGAGAGGGATAAAGTCTTGTTTGGTGCAAAAGTGCAGCCATATATTCAAGAAATTAGCAATGGTGCAGGTCACTTGAGTACTCCATAGTTCCCAGACAGACGACCCCACTTCATTCTCCTTCACAAACAGAAGCACTTGCAAACACACAATTAAGAGATAACATTGAAGAGATCAGCAGCATAACAGTCTCTTGCCTCTATGGAACTACCGTGACAAAGCAGCAATGTTTATTTCCTAAGTAGAAGATGCAGCTTTGACCCTACAATAACACCCTCTTGCAGTTCATCCTGTGATGGGTTGGGTTAGTGGCTGGCATGTCCAAATGTGTTTCATTTTGGCTGTGGGCGGCTGGAGCAGTTGTTCCTCGCTGAGCACTTTGCATGCCTGTTGGCTTAGAGCACAGGGATATGCCCAAACTGCTAAAATACCATTTGGTCCCTGGTTCTGTCCCTCCTCTCCTGTTTCCCTTGAGAGTGGCCTGCAGCCTTGTGGGAGAACAACTGTGCATGGTGGTGGCACAAGCAGATCTGAAGCTGGACAGGGAAAGCTGCAGTTTTTCCTCAAGCCAACAGGTCAAGAGGCTTCTTTATAACATTTTGTAACCTGAGTTTGGACACGTGTTTTCATAGCATTTCCACCTGTGACTGAGTGGAGAATACATGTCCATACGGGAGGTAGTCAAGAATCACTGCTCTTATTGGGACCCTTTTCTGGCAGTGTCAGGAGAAAAAGCAAGAATGGGTGGGTAGGTGGGAGAAAAGCAACTGTTTGTTGCTAAGTAAATAGATCAGCGGTGCCAGTGTAGGAGAACTGGCTTCCTCCTGTCCCTGCTCCCTGCCCAAGGTTGCCCAGTTGGTGGGTCTGCTGAGCATTCCCCAATTTTGTGCCAGACCTTTTGGCCGTGACAAAGGGATCTGCTTTTGTCTGAAGCCACTCAAGGAGGTGGCAGGATCCCATCAGCAGACAGAGTGATTGGGTGGTGGATCCCAGGTGGCAGGTGGTGAGAAACTAGGGGAATCACAGCCCAGCCCAGGAAATACCTGAATGCCATGTCCCCAGGGATGAGAGGGAACATACCTGGCTGGGGTGGATAAGCAGTTTGGAAGAAGGATCCTGTTGTTGAGATAGATGCTTGGCTCAAACCCAAGGGTGTCAGTAGGCAACTTTCACAAGCAGGAGACACTTAACAGAAAACTCCCAGTGGTTTTATGTGCTATTTTTTCCTAGTGAAATGGGATAGGTCTTATCTTCTAAGGAAAATGTCCAAAATTTGCTTCCTGAGAACAACCCCCCACCTTGCCTAATTGCTTCACAAAGCTAAAAATAATTGTGCTGCTTTCCACCAAACTGCCTGCACAGAGCAGACAAGCTCTAGGGCCTTACTGGGAACTGCACTCATCCACACCAATGTAAACCAGAGAGCATGCAGATAAAGCCTTCTGTCTGGCAGAAAAAAAATAAAAAATTCCCCTGCCTGAATTCTTCCTATATCGAAAACGTGGTTCCTCTTGGCCTACTCAGTCCTCTTTGTAAGAGAACTAGGACTCCTCTAATTGAATCATGGAATCATTATGGTTGGAAAAGACCTCTAAGATCACCAAATCCACCACAACCCACCCCCACCATGCCCACTGATCATGTCCCTCAGTGCCACATCTCCACATCCCTTGAACACCTCCAGGGATGGTGACTTTACCACCTCTTTGGGCAGCCTCTGCCACTGCATTAGTACTCCTTCTGAAAATAAGTTTTCTGCAGTTCTCAAGAAGAACTAAAAAGCTCAACTTCTGTTTTGCAAACAGGAGCTGGAAACAACACCTTGATGTTTCTCCACCAAAAACTGCCGGGATTAATTTCTTGTGGATCCATCAGCTCTTTTACTGTCTTCTACAGAACACTTGGAGCTAGGGTCTTGTTGCAAAGTGTGGATGGAATTCATGTGGTGCATTATTGCATTGTCGATTCCCAGAGCTGGGACTGAGGAAGGTGAAAAAAAACATCAAATACTGTTCCTCTGTAATGCACCAGACGGAGATTCAATGGGACTTTCAGATTCAAAATGCCATAGGAACTGTGAGGAGGAACCAAAGCATGCACCCAAAGCGGGCTGTGGCTTTCTGATTCCTCAGCTTGCAGGAAGTGTTGGTTTTGAAAGTCTCCTTTTCCATCAGTGGAACAATAACAGAGGGCCACAGAGAGAGGAAAAAATCCCATCTTTCTCTACAGATACAGAAAAGAAATTTCTGAGAAGTTTCATGTTGAATGTTTCTTTCTCTTCTTTTCTACCAAGAAGAGCCTGAAAGGAGAGCAAGATCTTGTAGATGGACAGGAACACCGGATATTTAGTACCCATGAGGAGATGCCCATCAAACTACACCTTAGTGCTGAAATGATTCATCATTTGTTGGGCTTGAATAGGAAATGTGGTACTGGGGCTCTGAGTGCTGGGAATTTCAAGAAGAATGAGATTTTCCTGCAGCTCCTGTGTCCCACCTGATGGCCCCGTGCAGACAAATCAGTTGCCTTCAGGCATCTCTGTTACCACCACGTGTTTCTTCTCAAGCAGCAGAATTGTCCCCTGGAACTCCACTGACAGCAATGGAAGCTCAGATGTGTATTTTGCAGTTATACATCCATGTGCATTTTGGGTGTTTTCCTTGTTCTTCTCCACAGGAAACAACTCGTTGTTTAATGAGCTCTTTTGAAACGTGAGGCAAAGGAAAGGAAATTCCCTGCAACCTGAGGAACTTCTTGCTCTAACTCACAGTTAGTTATCTGTTTTTATCCAGAAGGAGAGATTCATTCCACTGAAGTTAGCAGAAACTTTTCATGGGAGTTAAAAATGAAGACTTCAGCTTCCCAAGAAAACACACTTGCTTAAAGCTCCTTCGAAATTCAAATACCAGATTGATAAGGTCAGGGAAAAGCGGTCTTGGCTGCTTATCCAAAGGCTAATCACTGATCTTTTGTGCTGGTTGTGAGTAGAATCTGCATCTTGATAAAATATAATCCTGTCATCAGCTTCTGAGAAGAGGGGGTGAAGGGAGGGAGGAGTTAGCAAGAAATCTGGTGCCCTTCTCCCAGCGAGAGATTTTTGCAGAGCGCTGCTGGCTCTTAGCGAGCTGCATGGATTTTCATTGATTTTGACATATTTTGGATCAGGGGAAAAGCCCTGAGGAAGGAGGACGCATGGGGATGAAGGATGACGGGAGTCCCAGGAACTGTGACAGTGAGATGTGTGACCTCATTTTCACCAGAAACTGGG